>NC_050580.1:600000-900000 GCF_011100635.1 Trichosurus vulpecula | reverse complement strand
GCTAGCTTTAATTTTTTCATCTGAAAACTGCCTGTTCATATCCTTTGACCATTTATCAGTTAGGGAATGATTTGCATTCTTATAAATTTGACTCCATTCTCTATATATTTGAGAAATGAAGCCTCTATCAGAGATACTGGCTGTGAAAATTGTTTCCCAGCTTTCTGTTTCCCTTCTAATCTTGGTTGTATTGGCTTTGTGCAAAACCTTTCCAATTTAATGTAATCAAAATCATCCATTTTGCATTTCCTCATGTTCCCTTGTCTCTTGTTTGGTCATAAATTCTTCCATTCTCCATAAATCTGACAGGTAAACTATCCCTTGGTCTCCTAGTGTGCTTACAGTATCAACCTTTATGTCAAAATCATGTACCCATTTTGACTTTATCTTGGTATGTGGTGTAAGATGTTGGTCTATGCCTAGTTTCTACCACACTATTTTCTAGTTTTGCTGGCAGTTTTTGTTAAATAGTGAATTCTTATCTTAGAAGCTGGAGTCTTTGGGTTTACCAAACAGTAGATTACTATAGTCATTGACTACTGTGTCTTGTGTACCTAACCCATTCCACTGATCCACCACTCTATTTCTTAGCCAGTGCTAAGTTTTAATGCAGGAAGTATCTTCTAAAGCATCCAAGGGCAAAGGAGCTGACACCAACCCTGATGTCAGGGAGGAAGAAACTGGGAAGGATGAGGGGATGGGCAGGGGAGCAAAGCAGCATCAGTGGCAGCAGTGATGCCATCCCTCCCCGCCTTTCTTTCTTAAGAGACCCCCATTCCATTGCAGACACCTATGGAGGGTGTCATCTCCTACGACTTGCAGCTGACCTCTTCACCCATTGCCTTAATAGAGCTGGACGAAGAGTCCATCTTGTCAAATTATCCTTTTGGTCCTAATTCTGTTGTCTGAGCCATTGGCTGCCTCTCCCAGCCTCGTCTCCCCTGGGGCTGGACAAGTGTACCATCGATGCCTCCATCGATGCATTGATAGACTGTCAAATAGCATAGAGCTGAGCTTGGACCCTAGCCTGGCAGCTCCAAAGGAGATGGAGTCCAGCCACGGCTTTGATCCAAATCCACCAGATAGCCCCATTGAGGAGGCTGGAGGTGTGTTCCAGGCCCCTCACAACACCTGATTTCAAGTCACCTCCTGCCCCTCCACCTTGTGAGAAGAGGAGCTGACTGTTCTGAGTCAGGAAAGGCCTCAGGAGGCTGCTCTGGGACATCCCTGGGTCCCATGTTTGGTCCGCGAGACCTTAAGGGTACATGGACTGAATCTGGGAGTCCCTCCTCCTGAGCCCTTACTGGCACCATTTTCTTAATCACTCCTTACATTTTGGTGCAAAGCTCCTGCTTCACACCAGCCCTCTGAAACAAATGTTGGTAACCCAATCCTACACATGAAGACACTGAGGCTGAAAAGGCTCAAGTCACTTGACCTTGGAGATGACCAACCATTCTACAAACTGCCTAATACTGTGTGCCTAATACTGTGTAAGCATTGCAGATACAAAGATAAAGCAAAAGCAACAAAACTATCTCCTCTCAAGGAGAGTGACATTCTACTGGGGAGACAACCCATATCATTCAGAACCCAAAGACAAAAACAGCATGTAATGATAATAATTAATAATAATAATAAAGAGCACACATTTATAAGGCACTGTGAATGCCTTTAATCTCATGACAGCCCTGGGAGGGAGGTGCTACTATGCTCCTCATTTTACAGAGGCGGAAATGGAGGCTGAGAAGTTCAGTGACTTACCCGGGCCATACAGTTAAGAAGTGTCTGAGGCTGGATTTGAACTCATGTCTTCTTGACCACAGTGCTCAGAGGTGAAGACACTAGCATAGGGAGAGGAGGTGGCACATGAGCTGAGTCTTGAAGGAAGCCAGGGGTTCTGGACATCAGAGGTGGAGTGCTTTCTGGGCACTTTGAGCAACCCCTATAAAGGCTCAGAGGTAGGAGATGGGATCTACGCCTAGACTTCTGTAGCTGGCTGCATCGTAGCCTGGGGGGAAGGGAGGGCTTCGCCTGCCAAACACAAGACTGTCTATTTGGTCCTGGAGTGATGGGGAGGGAGAGGGATCTGCACATTGCTTTGGTAGCTGAAGAGCAGGCTGATTGGAGTGGGCAGAAAGTCCCCACTGGACAGACTCGAGGCACAGAGACCAGTTTGGGGGTGATTGCCACAGACTAAGTGAGAGGTGATGAGAGTGTGAGCAGAGTGGTAACTATGGGGGAGGAGAGAAGGAGATGGATGTGAGAGATGTTGTAGAGAAAGAAAGGACAAGGTTGGGCAGCTGGTTGGATGGGGTGGGGTTGGCAACAAGGATGACCCTAACAGCATGAAGCAGAAGGACTGAGGGGATGCTGGTGCCCTTTACAGGAAGCAAGGAGGTCTTGGGGGCAAGTGAAGGGTTCTGTTTTGGGGTACACCTACCAGACATGTGGTTTAAGATTTCCAAGAGGCCGGCGGTGTGGTGGGTTTATCTAGGGAGGTACAGGGGTCCACCCTAGGCAGACAATTGCGCCTCTGAATGCAGCCCTGTCAGGTCACGATGTTGAGGGGGCACAGTCAGTTGTGAATGCCCCATTCAAGGAAGGACATGCATTCCCTAGGACTTAGAGTGGACAGCAGATGGGGGTGGGCTGGGGTGCGGCCTGAGGGGTCAGGGCTCCTGTTTAAGGATTTCTGAGAACAATCCTGAACTTGGCAACAAGTCCCGAAGTGGAGGCCCACCAAGTCTCCCTGTGGGAAGATGGACTCGATATGCACAGACAGTCTGCCAAAGTCCCCGGTGTGTTTAGTTTCTCAGTGAGGAAATATTCCTAAAGCAAATTTCCCCCAATTCACAGGATGTTGCCAAGTCCTTCTGGGGAGCCCAAGTCTCCCTGGACAAGCAGACCATCTTGGAGGAAGGACAGGGCTTGGGGGTTTGTTTTTCCTTTTTTGTTATTTTTCTTAGATTTTCCCAAAGCAATCATCCCCCCTTGGCATTGACACCATAGCTGCAAGCCACAAGATGAGCCTGGGAGAAGAGCAGGGTCAGGAGAATGTGGTCAGTGACGGCTGGAGACCAGACACAAGGCTCAATGTCTGGCCCATAAATACCCAAGAGGGTCGAGCTCCCCCCTCCAAGCAGGAACCCAGTCTGGGGTCCAAGAAGGTTAAGATGCATTTCCCATAAACTGAGGATTATGAAGTTGAATGAGGAAAGAAATGCCCTGTGAACCCGTTCCATTCAGTGCCTGTAAGTGTGTCCAGGGCAGGAGCCCTCATATCCCCTGGGCTCTGCACACATCCAAGCTTACCAAATATGTGTCCTATGGAATGTGGAGGAGGGGCGTGGGCAGACAAGGAGCCTAGAATCTGCCTTTTGACACCAGAAGCTGTGTGTTCAGACTGGAGTGTCAGACCCACACAGTGCTGTGTTCAGAACCACTGCCTGTCCGGGGATAGACTCATAACTATGGAGGAAAGAAGTGCCCCTGACCCCCGACCCCCACTAGGGAGTATGTCATATGGACTCCATTGGTGTGACTGGCTTCCTTAATCCTGCAACAGAACAGGGACTGTCGCTTTGACCCTGCACCCTGTCCCTCCCTCACAGCATAAGGAGATTTTAGGGTACTTCAGCCTGAGAGAGGGAAGCTTATGAACCATCGATTGCCGCATCTGACAAGTTATGTTTTCCAGTCCTATTAGAATGAGTGTGCCCACATGGATAACCTAGGTCTGATTGCTTAACCATCTCAGGGAAGGGGAACTGGAGGGAGGGAGGGTGAGATAGAGTTTGGAACTCAGAACTTTCAACAAAAATATTTTTAAAAATTGAAAAAAAAAAAAAAGAATGAGTCTGCTTGGAACAACAACCCTGCAAAGCCAAGTAGGCTCTGAAGTGGAGGCTGGAGTCTTTATGGTGCCGGGATGATAGCTGGTGCTAGTGGACCCTCAAGTCCTTCCAGGGTGAAACCTGAGCTCCCACCTGCCTCTTTAGGATGACTTGGAGTCTCTCCAGCCAGTTCTGCCTCCTGGGGCTCTAAAGAAGAAATCTCAGCTTTCTTCCTAGAGAAAGGGTCACCTTGAGTCTTTCCTTCTTCAGACCAATCATCTTCGGTTCCTTCAACCCTTCCTCATAAAATGGTTCTGAGGCTTATAGAGTCGTTGGGCCATTAGCAGCATCGCCTCCAAAATGGCCGTGCCCCTCCACAGAGCCTCTCGAGGGAGGCTGGATGACCACCCCCGGCTCTCTCCTGCGTCACCCAGTGGCCTGTTAGAGATCTCAAGGTGACTGTGTCCCAAGCAGAGCTTCCTCTTTTCCCTCCAAACTTCCCAAAAGGTTAGACAGGTGAGCCAGTGCAGATATCCCTAGCCTACTGCCAACCCAACATGTGGAAGATGGTGGACCTCCGTGGGCTGTGAGTGGCCACCCACGTTCCCAGTGTGGAAGCCTCACTTTTGTTCTCGAAGAGGGCCCAAATGGCCACTATGCTAGAGTCAAGTTTCTGTGTGGGTGATCAGGCCAGTAGAAGCTCCGAATGCTCTCCCGTAGGTGGGGCACAAATAGTCTGTGTGAACATTTGGGGTGAGGACTCCAAACTTGCGCATCCCGAGTTTCCTTTGAGCTGTTTCAATTCTGCTTTGCTCATAGAGCTTAGCACCTTCTCTGATGTGGGCACACCATGCTGAGTGGTCCTGTGCCAGGGTCTCCCATGTCTCACAATCAATTCCAAAGTTCTGAGAAAGATCTTGAGAGTGTCTTTGTATCTCTTCTTCTGACCACCCTGTGTGAGTTCTCCATGAAATAGTTTTTTTGGCAAGTGTATGTTTGGCATTCAAATAATGTGGCCAGCCCATCAGAATTGTGCTCTCTGCAATAGAGTTTGAATGCTTGGCAGCTCAGCTCAAGAATCTTATCCTGCCAAGCGATCTTCAGGATCTTCCTAAGACAATTCAAATGGAAGAGATTCAGTTTCCTGGCATGGCGCTGGCAGACTGTCCAGGTTTCACAGGCACACCACAGTGAGGTCAGCACAATGGCTCTGTAGACCTTCAGTTTGGTAGTCAGTCTAATATCTCTTTTCTCCCACACTTTCCTTGGGAGTGTCCCAAACACTGAGCTAGCTCTGGCAAAGAGCATACCAATCCCATTATCAAAACTTCTCCATTTGCTGTAACCTATGGTTCCACGTATGGATAGTGTGGTGGTGGCTGATGGAACACTTGAGATTTTTGGTGTTAATTATTAGGCCAAAATTAGCACAAGCAGCAGAGAATCAATCCACATTTTGCTGTATCTCAGCTTCAGAGGCTGCATTGAATGCACCATCATCTGCAAACAGAAAATCATGCGCCAACTTTGCCTCCACTTTGATCTTGGCTCATAGCCTTTTCAAATTGAATAACTGACTGTCAATGTGGTAGCTGACCCAGATGCCGTGTTTGTCCTCATTGAAGGCATTTGACAACATGGCTGAAAACATCATGCTAAAAAGCCTGGCAGTCATAGGACTAACTCCCCCCCTCCTCAAGTGATAAGAGTTATACACTCCTGGGTAGATAGACATGAGGATACTGCCCTAAAATGTAAACTCCTTGAGGGAAGGGCTTGTTTCATTTTTGTCTTTGTCCCTAAACATGCACAGGGTATGGCATGTAGCAGGTGCTTAATAGTTGTTGAAATGAGTTATTTTGTGGACAGTAGGATTGGGGGGATAATTTGACATTGGGAGCTATGATTTTGTAGGGAATGTCAGCCAATCTGGGGAAACCAAGGGTTTGCCAATTGCTTTGCACGCATAGCCAAGATGTGTAAGGGACAGGACTTGAATGTTTTCTTTTTCTTTTTCTTTTTTCTTTTTGCTTTTTTTTTTTGGCAGGGCAGTTGGGGTTAAATGACTTGCCCAAGGTCACACAGCTAGTACTATGTGTCAAGTGTCTGAGGCCAGATTTGAACTCAGGTCCTCCTGACTCCAGGGGCAGTGCTGTACTCACTGTGGCACCTAGCTGCCTCAGGTTGAATGCTTTCTAACCATTACGTCACGCACACGCACACGCACATGCACAATCATGCACGAAATAAATATGAGAATAAAAGTTCATCTTGGTGGGGGAAGGGGAGGACAAGCAGCTGTAGGGATCCACATAGGCTGCATAAAGAAGGTGGAATTAGTGCCAAGAATTCTAAGAAGCTGAGGAGAGGAACAAGAATATTCCAGACCTGGGGGACAGCCAGAAAAAAATGCTCAAGAGATGAAGCATCTTGTTTGTGGAACATCCAGGAGGCCAGTATCACTGGATGGAAGAGTATGTGGCAGAGAGTGGAAGATGACTGGAAAGGTGGGAGGGGGCTGGGTTACGAAGGGCTTTGAATGCCAAGCAGAGTATTTGTATTTGCTCCCGGAGACCATAAGGAGCCACTGGAGTTTATTGAGAAGGGGTCAGTGACATAATTAGATCCATGCTTTAGGAAAATCACTCCGGTGGCTGAAAGGATGGATTGGAGGGGGAGAGACTTGAGGCAGGAAGACATCCCCACCACCACCAAAGCAGGTGTGAGGTGATGTAGGTCTGCACCAGGGTAGGGACTGTGTCAGAGGAGAAAAGAGGACATGTCTGAGAGATGGGGTAGTGGTGATATTGGCAAGAGATGCTGGGGGGGGGGGGTGAAATCCACCAGAGATGTTGCAAAGGTGAAATAGACAAGAGATGTTGGAGAAGTGCAATTGACCAGAGATGTTGCAGAGGCAAAATCAACCAGAGATGTTGCAGAGGTGAAATCAACAGGCCTTGTCACCATGTTGAATCTAGGAGGTGAGGGATAGTTAAGGATAGGAGGATTCCTAGGTTGGAAGTGTGAGGGCCTGGGAAGATAGGGGTGGCCCTCTATAGTAACAAGGAAGATTGAAAGGAGAGAGGGTTTGGGGAGAAAGATAATGAGTTTGTCTACATCCTATAGGACATCGACTTTGTGATGGTGATATGAGACCTTTATAACTGGAAGCTGTGGGATGGCGCAGATGTGGCCAGAGCCCAGACTAAGCCTGTGACGTTTCCCTTCCTCTGCAAGGACCCAGTGAACTGCTCTGTTGTGGCAAGGGATCAGGGTCGTTGGTCACCACGGGCAGGTCACACTTCAGCCTACTCTCCCCAGGGCATCCCAAGGAAACAGATGCACATTCGTATAAGTAAAAAGAAGCTGTCTGCTTCGAGTGTGCTAGAGCGATGCTAAAGTCACCGGGCATGATTTCAAGGGTACTATTTGCACGGTTCATTAACGGTTGTCGAGAAATTTGCCCAAACCTGATGTTTATGCATAGATCCCAGGGCTCAGCCCCAGTTAGGGAAGGGTCCAATGGCAGCAGTCTGTTCTCCCTTGAAGCCAGCACTGGGCTGTGTTGTTCATAGAGACCAACTGCAGCAATGTCCTCCTCCGCCTCCTCTGGCAGGGTTTGGGTCTGGAAGCCTGTGGCTGTGGCAGCCAGGCTCGTCTTCTGGCTGCCACCTCAGCTTAGCGGGCAGAGGCTCTGGGGGAATAAGGGTCCATCCTTCTCTTCCTTTGATGGTCCTTGGCCCTTGGAATGCTTGTTGTCACTCTTTAATTATCGGTGGCTTGCTGTGATGAGGGGTTGAGCCTGCTGGCTTTCTTGTCATCTGCGTTGGGGCCAGTGATCTTAGGGAACATGGCCTGGGTCAGCAGCATTGTCTTCTGAAATGGATGGTTACTTATCAAAGCTTCACAGACCTTTGATTCCTTCCTGATCCTGATGCCCTCCATACCACAAGTGGGGGCTCCCAACCCCCAATTCAGAGAGGAAACTATTCTTTCATTTAGGTCAATAGTTCAGTATGACTGTGGCCTCATTGACGTGGCCCTCCAACCCCTGGGGCAGATTGCAGCCCATCCTTGTTCTTCCGTGTAACTCATCATAGCCCCCCCATAGATGCTCCATTGGGCATGTGCCCAGACCACTAGGGGCCTTCTTCAAGGTCTTTGAAAAGTCCCCAGGTCCCAGTGCAGCATTAGGGATCCCCCACCTGGGATCCCTTAGTGTCAGTCCATGGCCACCTTCATTTCCAGTCCCACAATTATTTGATGATGGTGCTTCTTGGACACAAGTCCACCTGGCAAGTGGCCTGCCTCCTGCTAATGTCCGTCAGGCAGCTCTCCTCCGTCCTTTAATTGTCCATCATCTGAATCTGCAGAGCCTGTGGAGTTCTGTGGTCAAGCAGGGGACTTGTGAGGAGACCAGTTTAGGTTCAGGGTGACCCCTGCCCAGTCTCCACCTGTGGTCCAGTCTGTTCTATTTCTCTGGTTCACTGTTGGGCTTTGTTTGTCCTCACCTGCTGCACCTGGTGCCATTCTGATGAGCTGGCATGGTGTTGCTCACCCAGTCATGTGCCATGGCCTGACCATGGACATTTTCCATCCATCTGGTTCTTCCTGTGTGGAATCAGCCCTGACTTCAGAGTGAGCCTGAATCTCTGCCATGTTCTAGGGCTGGATGTGGCCAGCCCATCCCCTGCACCTGGAGGGCCTCTCTACCCTAGGAGCTGTCTCTTGAATTTATCTTCCTCCAGTGCCAGAGGGTCCCATGCCCCCCACCACACACACACACACACACACACACACACACACACACACACACACACACTCTCTCTCGTTCAGGTGTTCACATCTTAGGAATTTTTAAAACTCACAGGAAGTGGACAGACAGGAGATGGTGGGAGGGGGTGAATTTCTGTGTTTTCCTTCTCCAAAGAACAAGATTGTGAGAGGTCTTGATGTCATGCCACTCAGAGATCAGTTGAAGGACCTTTGATGTACAGCCTGAGAGAAGACTTGAGGGTGGTGGGGTTAGGTGGGGAGTGGATGCCAGCCATCTTCCAGCATTCGAAGTCAGTATCCTGTGTGGAAGAGGTATCTGACTTTGTGTGTTGATCTTCAGAGGAACAAACCAGCAATAGTTGGTGGGATTTAATACAGTTCAACTTCACAAGTATTTAACAGAATTGTCCTATGTATCAGGCAGCATGCCAGGTGTTGAGATTCATGGACAAAGCCAAACCATCCTTGCCTTCAAGGGGATGAGATCCTTCTGTCTACAGCACCAAAGGCGAGACAATGTGTGGAAGCAGTGAATTCTAAGGAGAGAAAGTGGCCAGGGATCAGGGAAAGCTTCATGGAGCCCTGGGGCCATCAGGGTTCTCAGACATCAGCCGAAGAGTGTGTGGTTTCCAGGTGTAGTGGATCCTGCATATGGGAAGGTAGCCTGCTGGCCTGGTTTGTCTGGCATGGAAAGGCATGAAAGAATTTGAAAGAAGGTTGGCAAGGTGGATGCAAATCAGGTGGTCAAGGGTTTCAAATTTGAGTGTGTAAATTTGTGCATTTTATCCTAAAGGAAATAAGGAGCCATTGAGGGTTCTTGAGGGTGTGCGTGGGGAAAGGGGAAAGTAACGTGATTTTTCAGTAGTATCCTTTGGTGCAGGAAGAAACTGGAAGTCAGGAGACCAATAAGTAAGCTATCTCAATAGCCCAGGCATAAGATGATGGGAAGCTGCTCTGGGTTTGAGGCAACATGCCGGGAGAGAAGGGAATGGGATGGCCATGAGCCACGTGTAGGAATTGAACTAGGGAATGCTTCAAGTTTGCCAATGTGAGTGACCAGAAGGACGGCTAAAAATCCTTTGACTGAATCCAAACTTCACAGAGCAAATACCCTTAATAAAAGGATTTGTTCTGTAAATCTTGGACTCAGTCAAAAGGACGCACCCAAGGACCTAGAAGGCCACATGTGGCCTTGAGGCCACCCTTGCCCAAGAGGAAAGACAGAAGGGGGGTTTCAGGGGGTGGGGGAGAATGAGTTCTGTTGGGGGCGTGTCGGACTTCGATATCAATGGGACACCCAAGCTGATTCTGGGTGATGCCCGCCCCTGCCTCCACCCCGAAGGTGGATCATAGACCTGGGATTCCAGAACCCTCAGCCCCTCCCAGCTCCGAAGTCACGTCATTATTTCCTTTTTCAGAGATCACAGAGGGTGTCTCAGCCTCCAGTTCTTTGGGCCAAGATCCCTGGAGCCCAGTGATGCGCATCTCACTTCGGCCTTTTTTGTGGCGGACCTCAGCCCCATCCTTGCTAGCCCTTGGTGTTCTCCTCTTTTTAATCCGAAGCTTCTCCTCGTCTGAGAAAACAGATGCAAAATAGAGAAGAGCTCTGCCTCCAGACCGTCATCTGCCACCTTTGCTCAATTCATCCCTGCCTTTTGCTCCTCTTTTCCCCAGGAGAACGTCAAGTCCGCAGCCCAGCAAAAGTTTTGAATTCCCTGGCTTGCAGAGGCCTCGCGCCATTCAGACCTCTGCCATCCTCCGCCCTTCCAGGCGTCGTCCACTGTCTGTCCTCTGCATCTGTCCCCTTTGTTTCTGCAACAGTCCCTTTCCTTCCTTCTTCAGATTCATTATTGAGAGATTTCTATCTCTCCGGGGCCACCTTCCTCTGTCTAATTTTTGACAACAGGATCCTACTACATTTCTGAAATCTGCCCTTGTCGATCAGATTCTACCTCTCCTTCTCTAATGCAGATGACAAGGTGGGCATTCCTCCCATCCTCCTTATCCCACAAGGTTGCCAATCTCCATCCTCACAACAGACCTGAGATTTATTGTTTCTATCTCACAGAAGAGTAAAGTGCGGCTCAAAGGGGTTAGCTAGTGTCTGAGACAAGCCTGGGCTTCAGTGTTTCCTGACTCTGATCCTCCATCTGCTTCTCTGCTGTCGGCTGGAAGGAAGTAGGGTAGACGGCTCCTTGCCTGTAGGAATGATGTCCAAGGACTGGAAGATGAGGGGGTGCCCTACCCAGGGCTCTGGGGGGGGGAGGGAGAGTGCAGCGAAGGGTAGGAAGAGAGACTCTCCCAGGGAGGAAGCTTCAGGAAGACCAAAGAGCCCAGGCCTTACATGGGGCGCAGACTGGAAGACGAGATGAAAGAATATTTCTATGAGCTTGGCTCATCCCCGGGCGGCTGGCAAATGCCATGAATATTAATTTCATACCTAGTCCTGTGTTTTTATCTGAGTGGCCGAGAGGGAGGTGAGAGATTGCAGAGAATAATTGTTTTGTCAGTGGGGGATGTTAGCGGATGTCTCTTTAGTGCCTGGAAAATAGCATCTTGTTGTCTCCAGGCTTCAGGTCAAATGGTGGCTTGGGACTGGGGGTTGGGGGAGCTCCTGGGCTCACGGGGTGGCAGTCGGTATTTTCTCCCCAGTTCTTGTCAGAAATAGTCCTGTGATTGGAGACAGAGAGAGCCACTCACAGAAGCCGAGACAGGGACTCTGGCTCCCAGGACTGGATCTTTTTTTTTTTATTATTATTATTAGTACTTACGTTTATTTCAGGTATGCAGTTTACATGCATATTATTGAGCAAAATTGGATTGCAAACAAATATACAAATATCATAGCAAACATTATCAAATAGCATAACTGACACTAGTGTTATAAATATATTAATGGAACTGGTGAGGAAGAATCATGGAAGAGGACTGAAGCCCATGGCATTTCTCCTCTTCCTCCTCCTCCTCCTCCTCCTCCTCCTCCTTCTCTTCTTCTTCTTCTTCTTCTTCTTCTTCTTCTTCTTCTTCTTCTTCTTCTTCTTCTTCTTCTTCTTCTTCTTCTTCTTCTTCTTCTTCTTCTTCTTCTGTCCCTTCTTTTTTTTAATTAGATTTTTTATTTTTAGTTTACAACACTTAGTTCTACATGTTCTTGAGTTTCAAATTTTCTTCTGTTCCCTCCCCTCCCCCCTCCCCACGCAAAACGGCATGCAGTCCGATATAGATTCTACATATACCTTCTCATTAAACTTATTTACACAATATTCAAGTTGCAAAGAAGAATTATGACCAATGGAATGAATCCTGAGAAAGAAGGAACAAAACCAAAAAACAAAAGAGAGAAAAAAAGAGAGCAAATAGTTTGCCTCAATCTGCATTCAGACTCCACAGTTCTTTCTCTGGATGTAGCTCGCTTTTTCCATCATGAGTCCTTTGGAGCTGTGTTTGAGCCTTGTATTGCTGAGGAGAGCCAAGTCTATCAAAGTTAGTCGTCACAGAATCGATATGTCTGTGGTTGTGTATAATGTTCTCCTGGTTCTGCTCCTTTCACTCAGCATCATTTCATCTAGGTCTTTCCAGGTTATTATGAAGTCTGTATCTTCCCCATTTCATATAGCACAATAGTCCATTATATTCATATACCATAACTTGTTCAGCCATTCCCCAATTGATGGGTATCCCCTTGATTTCCAATTCTTTGCCACCATAAAAAGAGCTGCTATAAATATTTTTGTACACACATATCCCTTTCCACTTGTGTGATCTCTTTGGGATATAGCCCTAGGAGTGGTATTGCTGGGTCAAAGGGTATGCACATTTTTATAGCCCTTTGGGCATAGTTCCAAATTGCTCTCCAAAATGGCTGGATCTGTTCACAAGTCTACCAGCAATGTATTAATGTTCCAATTTTCCCACATCTTCTCCAGCATTTATCATTTTCCTGTTTTGTCATGGTAGCCAGTCTGATAGGAGAGATGTGGTACCTAAGAATTGTTTTGATTTGCATTTCTTTAATCAATAGTGATTTAGAGCACTTTTTCATATGGCTATAGATATCTTTAATTTCTTCCCCTGAAAACTGTCTGTTCATATCCTCTGACCATTTCTCAATTGGGGAATAGCTCTTATTCCTATAAATTTGGCTCAGTTCCCTGTATATTTTAGATATGAGGCCTTTATCAGAGACATTGGTTGTAAAGATTTTCTCCCAATTTTCTGCTTCCCTCCTTTGGCTTTGTTTATACAAAAACTTTTCAGTTTAACATAATCAAAATTATCCATTTTGCATTTTGTAGTGCTCTGTATCTATTGTTGTGTCATGAATTCTTCCCTTACCCATAAATCTGATAGGTAAACTATTCCCTACTCTCCCAAATTGCTTATAGTATCGGCCTTTATTCCTAAATCATGAACCCATTTTGACTTTATTTTAGTATATGGTATAAGATATTAGTCTATGTCCAGTTTCTGCCATACCATTTTCCAATTTTCCCAAAGAGTAGATTGCTATGGTCATTGACTTCTGCATCTTGTATACCTAACCTATTCTACTGATCTACCACTCTGTTTCTTAGCCAGTACCAGGTAGTTTTGATGACTGTTGCTTTATAGTATAGTTTGATATCTGGTATGGCTAGGCCACCTTTCCTAGCACTTCTTTTCATTAATTCCCTTGATATTCTGGACTTTTTGTTCTTCCAGATGAATTTTGTTATTATTTTATCCAGCTCTGGAAAATAATTTTTGGGTAGTTCGATTGGTATGACACTGAATAAGTAAATTAATTTAGGTAAAATTGTCATTTTTACTATATTAGCTTGGCCTAACCACAAGCAACTGATGTTATTCCATTTATTTAGGTCTGACTTTATTTGTGTGAGAAGTGTTTCATAATCGTGTTCATATAGGCCCTGGGTTTGTCTTGGCAGGTGGACTCCCAAATATTTTATAGTGTCTACAGTAACTTTAAATGAAATTTCTCTTTCTATCTGTTGCTGTTGGGCACTGTTAGTAATATATAGGATTGCCAAGGATTTATGTGGGTTTATTTTATACCCTGAAACTTTGCTAAAGTTATTTATTATTTCTTTTTTTAAAATTTTATTTTACCAGAACACAACTACAAAATAGAGAAAAGAAAAACATATCATAAACTTAAATATTGAAACTTAAATATAAAGCAAAAAAGAAAAAAAAGCATGTCATGTGCATAGCAGAACATAGGAGAGAATTCAAAATATGTAGCAATAAATTTTCATTTTAAGAAAGCCTGTGTGATAAATAATACAGCTTGTGTTGAGGATTGTCCATCTTTTCTTTGCTTCCTTGTGTTTTCTTTTGTTCTCTGCTGTGTACTTTTCAACTCTGTTCTTTCCCTCCACACACACCCAAGGCTACAATATAATTTAGATATTTCTTGATATATACATACACATACAGATATATACATACACTTATACATATATACATGCACATATAGACATATACTTTCCCAAACATACTCTACTCCTGCTCTTTGTTTTTTATGTTTGTACATATCTTTCATTTCCTATCCCTTCTGCCTCTTCTACTTTACTTCCACCCGCTACATCGCCTTCCTATTACTTGCTTACCCCACTCCTCCACCAACCACCCTGCCCTCCTATTACTTGCCTTCCCCCCTCCAAGGATCCCTCCCCTGTCCTCCCATTCTGACTAATCTAAACACCCTTTACCTATTCCCTCATTCTCCCCTCTAAAAATCCCTCCCTTGTCCTCTCCCCCCTCACTAAACCCCTACCATTATATTTCTTTTAAATTTAGGCTTTTATACTCTTCGAAATATATATGTATTGTTCCCTCTTAAACCCATTCCCAATGAAAGTAGGTTATAAGAACTACCAGCCCTCCTCCCCCATCTAAATCCTCTGTATCTTTTCTTCTTCTTGCACCTCTCTAGTATAAAATAGTTACTCTTTTTGGCTGTTTATAAATGGTTTTACTTTTTAATTTCGTATCGTAGTCAGGTTTATCCCCCTCTTTCTTATGAGATCAACAATTATTAATAAGAATCTTAGACATACATTTTACATTTTACGTTATAAAAAAGGTAAGCAGTCTGTTCTTGTAAATCCCTTTTAGTCAGTCTTTGATATGTACCTTATGTGTCCCTTAGTTCTTGTATGTAGAATCTTCTATTAAGTTGAGGATTTTTTAAAACAAAGTCTTAAAAGTGTGGGGGGTTGTCAAATGTCCATTTTTTTCTTTCAAAATAATACTGGAATTTGAAGGGCATGATATTTTCTGCCGGAGCTCCAAGTCTTTTGCTTTTTGATATGTTGTGTTCCAAGACCTGCGGTCCTTTAATGTCTCTGCCTCTAGGTCTTGTGTAACTCTAATTGTGGCACCATCATATTTAAATTGTTTTAGTCTTGATGCTTTTAATATTTTATCCTTGATCTGGGGATTTGGGAATTTGATTATGATGTTTCTGTGAGTTTTCCTCATAGGATCTCCTTTAAGTGGTATTCAGTGGATTTTTTCTATTTCTGCTTCCCTGGCTTGTTCTAATGCTTCAGGACAATTTTCCTTAATTATTTATTGTATTATTGTATCAAGATTCTTTTTTTGATCATAACTTTCAGTTACTTTCAGATTACTTTTATATTTTCTCTTCTTGATCTATTCTCCAAATCTGTTGTTTTTCTTATAAGATGTTTCCCTTTCTCTTCTATTTTTTCATTATTCATGTTTTGTTTAATTATTTCTTGTTCTCTTATAATTTCAGTGGCTTCACTTTGCCCAATTCTAATTTTCAAGGTGTCATTTTCTTCCTTGGGATTCTGGATCTCCTTTTCTAATTGGTTGACTTTCCTTTCATAACCTTCTTGTTTTTCTTGGATTATTTTTATTTTATTATTTTAGTTTTTCCTCCATCTCTGTCCTTTGATTTTTAAAGTCTTTTTTAAGATGTTCTATAAATTTGTTTTGGGCAAGCGACCATTTAACATTGCTCTTTGGGGACTTCTTTACTTCAATATCCTCCTCTGAAGATGAACCCTGGTCATCTCTATTCCCATGGTTGGATTGTTTCTCCATTGCCTATGCATTTTTTGTGGTAATAACTTGATTTTTATAATCACTTCTAGCCCTGGGGTATGGGAAATAGTGCCTCTTGCCCCCAAACTTCACTTCCCTCTAGCCTGGAACCAAAGCCAAACCTCCAACCTCCTGTAAGTGCCCACAGCCAGGGGCTTTCTGCCCCACTGCTTCTGCACTCATCGGCATGTGCTGGTTCCTTCTTGCTCCCACTGCTCCTTGCAGCACAGCTGGGTCTGGCGTTCCTCATCAGCAGAGGTTCCCTCAATCTTCCTGGGCTCAAATGCATTACTCCCCTCAGTATTCTGGGGTGAAAAGTTCCAGTGGCTGCGGCTGACGCAGCCTCTCAAACCAACTAACCCCAGGGCTTGCTGCTTGTTAAAACAGAACCTAGCCTGTACTTGTTTACTCCTTGCCAGGACCAAACCCAATCCTGGGATTCTTCTTCAGATCTTCTCAGACTGTCCCTGGAAGATCCTGGTTGTGCTCCTATTCTTCTTTGTTTCCACCCCACTTTGTTCACCCTGAGTTGTTACTTTAGCTCTTTTGTGGGGGAAAATCTTGAGAGCTTGGAATTTTCTGACCTACTCTGCCATCTTCCCAGAATCCTCTCAGTTGTTTATTATTTCAAGTAGTTTTTTTTTTTACTTGAATTTCTAGAATTCTCTAAGTAAATCATCATATCATCTGCAAAAGTGATAATTTAGTTTCTTCTTTCCCTATTCTAATTCCTTCAATTTCTTTTTCTTCTTTTAATGCTAAAGCTAACGTTTCTAGTACCAAATTGAATAATAGGGGTGATAATGGACATCCTTGTTTCACCACGGATCTTATTGGGAATGCATCTAGCTTATCCACATTACATATAATTCTTGCTGATGGTTTTAGGTAGATACTATTTATAATTTTAAGGAAGACTCCATTTATTCCTATGCTTTCTAGTGTTTTTAATAGAAATGGGTGTTGTATTAAGTCAAAAGCTTTTTCAGCATCTATTGAGGTAATCATATGTTTTCTGCTAGTTTTGTTATTGATATGATCAATTATGCTGATAGTTTTCCTAATATTGAACCAGCCTTGCATTCCTGGAATAAATCCTACATGGTCGTAGTGTATTATTCTCATGATAAGTTGCTACAATCTTTTTGCTAATATTTTATTTAAAATTTTTGCATCAATATTCATTAGGGAAATTGGTCTATAATTTTCTTTCTCTCTTTTGACTCTTCCTGGTTTAGGTATTACTACCATATTTGTGTCATAAAAAGAATTTGTTAGGACTCCTCCTTCACCTATTTTCCCAAATAGTCTATAAAGTATGGGAATTAATTGTTCTTTAAATGTTTGATATAATTCACATGTAAAACCATCTGGCCATGGAGATTTTTTCCTAGGGAGTTCATTGATGGTTTGCTCTATTTCTTTTTCTGAGGTGGGGTTATTTAGGTAATTTACTTCCTCTTCTGTTAACCTGGACAATTTGTATTTTTGTAAATATTCATCCATTTCCCTAAGATTATCAAATTTATGGGCATACAATTGGGCAAAATAATTCCTAATTATTGTTTTAATTTCCTCTTCATTGGAGGTGAATTCACCCTTTTCATTTTTGATACTGGTAATTTGGTTTTCTTCTTTCTTTTTTTTTGAAATCAAATTGACCAAGGGTTCATCAATTTTACTGTTTTTTTCATAAAACCAGCTCAGTTTTATTTATTAGTTCAATAGTTTTCTTGATTTGAATTTTATTAATTTCTCCTTTGATTTTCAGTATTTCTAATTTGGTATCTAATTGGGGATTTTCAATTTGTTCTTTTTCTAGCTTTTTCAGTTGCATGCCCACTTCATTGATCTCCTTTTTATCTATTTTATTCGTGTAAGCATTTAGTGAAATAAAACTTCCCCTAAGAACTGTTTTTGCTCCATCCCATAAGTTTTGGTATGTTGTCTCATTATTGTAATTCTCTTGAATGAAATTATTAATTGTTTCTATGATTTGTTCTTTGGCCCACTCATTCTTTAGGACTAGATTATTTAGTTTCCAATTTTATTTTTAGTTTATCTTTCCATGGTCCTTCATTACAAATAATTTTTATTGCGTCATGATCTGAGAAGGAAGAATTGACTATTTCTGCCTTTCTGCACTGAATTGTGAGGTTTTTAATGCCCTAGTACGTGGTCAGTTTTTGAGTATGTGCCATGTACCACTGAGAAAAAAGTATATTCCTTTTTATCTCCATTCAGTTTTCTCCAGAGGTCTGTCATATCTGCCTTTTCTAAAATTATATTCACCTTCTTAACTTCTTTCTTGTTTATTTTGAGGTTAGATTTATCAAGCTCAGAGAGGGGGAGGTTGAGGTCCCCTGCTAGTATGGTTTTGCTGTCTATTTCTTCCTGTAACTCCTTTAACTTCTCCTCTAAGAATTTGCGTGCTATACCAGTTGGTGCATATATGTTAAATAATGATATTGTGTCATTGTCTATGGCACATTTTAGCAGGATATAGTGTCCTTCCTTATCTCTTTTAATTAGATCTATCTTTGCTTTTGCTTTGTCTGAGATTAGGATTGCTACTCCTGCTTTTTTCCACTTTAGCTGAAGCACAATGGATTCTACTCCATCCTTTTACTTTTACCCTGTGTAAATGTGTTTCAAATGTGTTTCTTGTAAACAACATATTGTAGGATTATGGTTTTTAATCCATTCTGCTATCTGCCTCCATTTTGTGGGAGAGTTCATCCCATTCACATTCACAGTTATTATTACAAGCTTTGTCTTTTTTTTCCATCCTGTTTCCCTCCCCCGTTTATGCTGTTATTTTTCCCTCTTCCTTTCCACTCCCCAAAAGAGTTTTGCTTTTGACCACTGCCTTCCTCAATTTTTCCTCCCTCTTGATTTTTTACCCTTTTCCCCTTGCTACTTCTTCCCTCCCTTCTGACCACCCACCCCTTTTCTTTCCCCTTTCCTCTCCTACTGCCTGTAGGACAAGTTTGATTTCTATACTTATCGGAGTATGTTATTCTCCTCTTGAACCAAATATGATGAGAGTAAAGCTCATATACTACTCTTCTCCCTCCCTTCTTTCCCTCTCCTATAATATGTTTTTATGCCTCTTCATGTTATGTAATTTACCCTTTTCTACTACCTCCTTACCTCTTCTCCCAGAACCTCCCTTTACATCTCTTAATTATGTTTTTATCATTATATCAGTTACTTTATACTGACACCCACAGTCTGTGTGTATCCCTTTTCATTGTCATAACTATACTTTTCTCAAGATTGAGATATTTATATATATATATATATATATATATATATATATGTATATACACACACACATATATTACATATATGAAACAATATAATCCTATATAAGGCTGTAAACAATTTGCCCTTATTGATTAACAAGGTTTGTGGATGGGGGGTTCCCCCTGTTTACCTTTTTATATCTCTCTTGAGTTTTGTTTTTGAAGATCTAATTTTCCATTGAGTTCTGGCCTTTTCATCAGGAAGGTCTGGAATTCTCTTATTTCATTGAATATCCATCTCCTTGCCTGAAAAATTATGCTCAATTTTGCTGGGTAGTTGATCCTTGGTTCCAAGTCCAAGCTCCTTTGCCCTTCAGAATATCATATTCCAATTTCTCCTGTCATTTAATGTAGAAGCTGAAAGATCCTGCATGATCCTGACTGTAGTTCCATGATGTTTGAATTGTTTCTTTCTGGCTGTTTGTGGTATTTTCTCCTTGACTTGATAATTCTGAAATTTGGCTATAACATTTCTTGGAGTTTTCAATTTGGGATCTCTTTCAGGGGGTGATCAGTGGATTCTTTCGATGACTATTTTCCTGTCTGGTTCTAGGATCTCTGGGCAGTTATATTTGATAATTTCTTTGGAGATACTGTCCAGGCTCTTTTTGTCATCGTGGGTTTCTGGTAGACCAATAATTCTTAAATTGTCTCTCCTAGATCTATTTTCCAGTTGTTTTTCCAATCAGATATTTGACGTTTTCTTCTATTTTTTCATTCTTTACATTTTGACTACTTCTTGATGTCTCATAGAGTCATTAGCTTCCATTTGCTCAATTCTAATTTTTAATGAATTATCGTCTTCATTTTGCTTTTGGATCTCCTTTTCCAGTTGGTTGAGTTTATGTTTCAGGGTGTCATTTTCTCTATTTAGATTCTGAATCTCTAGTTATTTCACCAATTTTACTTTTTAAAGATTTGACTTCATCAGTGTTTTTTTTTTTCCCATTTTTTCTTTTACCTCCTGAATTTGGTTTTTAAAATCCTCCTTTAGCTCTTCCATGAATGTTTTTTGGGCTTAAGACCAGTTCATGGGGTGGGGCCAAGATCGCGGCTGGAAAGCAGGGACTTGTGTGAGCTCCCCACCAGGTCCCTCCAAAAACCTATAAAAAATGGCTCTGAACAAATTCTAGAACTGCAGAACCCACAAAATAGCAGAGGGAAGCAGGGATACAGCCCAGGGCAGCCTGGGTGGTCGCTGGGTGAGGTTTACTGAGTGAGAAGCTGGGAGCGGAGGGGAGACGAGCCCAGCGTGGGTGGCGGCAGGACCAACCAGACCAGGAGCTGGGCAGAGCATGCCCTAGCGCTGTGAATCAGTGCGCTGTGGCAGTTACCAGACTTCTCAACCCACAAACACCAAAGACAATAGAGAAGGTTAGTGGGAAAAGCTGCAGGGGACAGAGTGAAAGGAGTTCGAGGTTTGGCCACTGCCCTGGGGGCAGCAGGGGTGGTGCAGCTACAGAACTACAGCTGCAGTTGCTTCCGGCCCCAACCCACCTGGTGGGAGGAATTAAGTGGCGGATCAGAGCAGGAGTGCAGAGCTGGCTTAAGATCTGAGTCAGGTCCAGGTTGGTGGTTCTTGGGGAAGGAGGAGTGCTGGTGTGGCAGAGCTAGCTGCATAGAAATAGCTCTGAAAACAACAGCACATCCCCTCAAGCTTGGGACAAAGTACTCTTTACTCTACAAGCAGTCATACCCCAATGAAAAACTCAAGGGTCAAGTAAGTTGGCTGGGAACATGGCCAGGCAGCAAAAACACTCTCAGATTCAGACTCAGACTTTGGAATCTTTCTTTGGTGACAAAGAAGACAAAACATATAGCCAGAAGAAGTCAACAAAGTCAAAGAGCCTACATCAAAAATCTCCAAGAAAAACATGAACCGGTCTCAGGCCATGGAAGAGCTCAAAAAGGATTTGGAAAACCAAATTAGAGAAGTAGAGGAAAAATTGGGAAGAGAAATAAGAATGATGTGAGAAAACCATGAAAAACAAGTCAATTACTTGCTAAAGGAGACCCCAAAAATACTGAAAAAATATTGAAGAAAACAACACCTTAAAAAATAGACTAACTCAAATGTCAAAAGAGCTCCAGAAAGCCAATGAGGAGAAAAATGCCTTGAAAGGCAGAATTAGCCAAATGGAAAAGGAGGGCCAAAAGACCACTGAAGAAAATACTACCTTAAAAATTAGATTGGAGCAAGTGGAAGCTAGTGACTTTATGAGAAATCAAGATATTATAAAACAGAACCAGAGGAATGAAAAAGTGGAAGACAATGTGAAATATCTCATTGGAAAAACCACTGACCTGGAAGTTAGATCCAGGAGAGATAATTTAAAAATTATTGGACTACCTGAAAGCCAGGATCAAAAAAAGGTCTAGATATCATCTTTCAAGAAATTATCAAGGAGAACTGCCCTGATATTCTAGAGCCAAAGGGTAAAATAGAAATTTAAAGAATCCACAGATCACCTCCTCAAAGAGATCCCAAAAAGAAAACTCTTAGGAATATTGTTACCAAATTCCAGAGCCCTCAGATCAAGCAGAAATTGCTGCAAACAGCCAGAAAGAAATAATTTGAGTATTGTGGAAAAACAATCAGGATAACACAAGATCTAGCAGCTTCTACATTAAGGGATGGAAGGGCTTGCAGTAGGATATTCTGGAGGTCAATGGAGCTAGGATTAAAACCAAGAATCACCTACCCAGCAAAACTGAGTATCATGCTCCAAGGCAAAATATGGATTTTCAATAAAATAGAGGACTTTCAAACTTTCTCAGTGAAAAGACTAGAGCTGAATAGAAAATTTGATTTTCAAACACAAGAATCAAGAGAAGCATGAAAAGGTAAACAAGAAAGAGAAATCACAAGGGACTTACTAAAGTTGAACTGTGTTGTTTACATTCCTACATGGAAATATGATGTGTATGATTCATGAGACCTTGGTATTAGGGTAGCTGAAGGGAATATACATGTATATATGTGTATGTGTATATAGGTATGTGTGTGTATGTGTATATATGTATATATATATATTTGTGTGTGTATATATGTGTATATATATATGTGTGTGTGTGTATGTGTATATGTGTGTGTGTATGTGTGTGTGTACAGACAGAGGGCACAGGGTGAGTTGAATATGAAGGGATGATATCTAAAAAAATAAAATCAAATTAAGGGATGAGAGAGGAATATATTAAGAGAGAGAGAAAGGGAGAGATAGAATGGGATAAATCATCTCACATAAAAGTGGTGAGAAAAAGCAGTTCTCTAGGAAGGGAAGAGGGGGAAGGTGAGGGGGAATGAGTAAATTTTGCTCTCATCAGATTTGACCTGAGGAGGGAATACCATACACAATCACTTGCGTATCTTACCCCACAGGAAAGAAAGAGGAAGAAGATTAAAAAGGGGGGATGATAGAAGGGAGGGCAGATAGGGGGAGGAGGTAATCAAAAACAAACACTTTCAAAAAGGGACAGGGTCAAGGGAGAAAATTCAATAAAGGGGGATAGGTTAGGAAGGAGCAAAATATAGTTAGTCGTTCACAACATGAGTATTGTAGAAGAATTTTACATAATGATATGCATGTGGCCTATGTTGAACTGCTTGACTTCTTGGGGGGGGAGGGAAGAGGGGAGAGAATTTGGAACTCAAAGTTTTAAAAACAGAGTTCAAAAACAAAAAAAAAAAGGTTTTTGCATGCAAGTAGGAAATAAGATACACAGGAAATGGGGCATAGAAATGTATCTTGCCCCACAAGAGAAGGGAAAAGGGGATGGGAGGGGAGTGGTGTGACAGAAGGGAGGTCTGACTGGGGAATAGGGCAACCAGAATATACGCCATCTTGGAGTGGGCGGGAGGGTAGAAATGGGGAGAAAATTCGTAATTCAAACTCTTGTGAAAATCAATGCTGAAAACTAAATATATTAAACAAATTAAATTTAAAAAAAGAAAGTAAAAGAGCAGTTCACATTCCCTTTTGAAGTATCAGATATGGGTTTAGTGTCAATGCTGTCCTCTTCTGAATTGGTATTTTTTGGTCTCCCCTGTCTCCATAAAAAGAATCAATGGTCCTCGGTTTTTTCAAGTTCTTCTTCATATTGGTTAGCATTTTCCTGGCTTTACAGTGGATTTCTACTTTTGGGGCTCAGGGAGCTCTGTTCCAGGTTTCTTGTTCTGGGAATTGTGAGTCTAGTTACTGGCTTTATGTGTTGTGGCCTTTGGTTTCCTGAGGTGCGGGGGAGGGGTCATCTGGTTGCCAGAAGTGCCCTCTTCCCCTGGGGCTGCTCTCCAGCATCGGTGGTCTCAGGCGTTGTCTGTGCTGGTGTCTGCCACTTCTCCTGGCTGTGCAAAGGCATGTCTGGATTCCTGGTGTTGACCGTTGTTGGCTCCACCTTTCTGGTACTCAGGAAATCCCACTGTTTGGCTACTGAAGCCCCAATTCTGTCTCCTCTATTCCAGGGTTTTTCTCGAGTTATTCTCTCTAGGTCAGGGAGGGATGGATGAGAGCTATTTACCTGGCCATTATGTCTCCTGGAAGTTCAAGAAGGAGAGTTTCACAACTTTGGGCTGCAAGCCTCAGGAGTAGATGTCTCATGGCTGCAGGCACTGCTGCCTACCATCCCTCTGACAGACTCCAGCCCTGTGTTGGGAGGACTGGGCATCTCTGCCAGTTTTGTTCAACCAGCTTTCTCCCAGCCTGGATTGCTAGCTGGTTTTTCACAGCTGCTTCCACTTTGGTGTGCAGCTCTGTGCGCTAGACGCTCTCTCAGCCTACTGACCCATCCTGTCGACCTCGATGACTCTCCTGGCTTGGAAATTTGCCCCACTCAGTCTACTGGTTGCTTCTAACTCTTTCAAATCTTCTCAGATTGACTTTTTTAGAGGTATCTGACAGAACTTGTGAGAGAGCTCCAGTAAGATATTGTTTTCACATGGCCATGTTGGCTCTGCCAGCATTTTTCTTTTTAACCAAACTCTCGGTAGCACCAAAATGGCAATACTTAAAAGAAACAGAAGAGAGAACATTTTTACTACTATTTTTTTCAAAATCACTTGCTTTGCAATTTAGTGAATGAGGCAGGAAAATTAACAGTGCATGCATTTTGGCCTGAGTCACCTTCTTTTGTAAAGCAAAAGTTAAAGGGAATTAAGTTGGCCATACTGGGAATCTGCCTTTTATACCTGTGTAAGCACTGCACTGTGCTTTGATTCAATGATTGGAGATGGGCATACGTTTTGCAAACTACTGTTATATAAAAGTTGTCCACTAAAGCCTGAGTAAGTTTTTGATAGGCTAATACTTTTTCATCAGCAGCAGCAATATGAATGATGTATGTCCCTATCGACCACAGTCATTTTAGGTTCTGTAGTTTTTCTTTATAATCCGAAGTAGCCAAAGAGGACGTTCTCCCACGATTGGCTCTTGATGGCAGCGGCAAGGACTGATGGGCCCAGTGTGCCCTTGAACCTGAGAAATAAGGCAGCAGAAAGCCTCTGTGACAAGGTTGTAATGGTCTTTGCATCTTACTCTCTTTTATGGATTAAAACAAACCCAAAGAAAGCCTAGAGATCTTTTGGTTGTTTGCTCATTTTCCCTAAAATCTGCCAGTTGGGTAACTCAGCTCACCATCTCCCTGTCCTCCTGTCAAAGAGAAGGTAAATTTTGATGGCCAGAAACTCTCCAGTTAACTTGGGGTTTACTGGCCTGATTCCTTCTTTCCTCTCTTCCTCCCTTCCTTTCCTTTCCCTTCCCTTCCTTCCTTCCTCCCTCCCTCTCTCCCTCCCTCTTTCTCTCCCTCCCTCTTTTTCTCTCTCTCGCTTTCTCTTTTCTGACACATTTCACTCTGAAGCTCATAGATTGGACCACAATAGGTCCCTGCCCAAGCTTCACTTAATGGCTATATTTTGGGTCCTCCTGGCTCAGAGTGAATGTCAATAACTGTTTCTCTTTTGAGTAGCAACCCTGAGAGTCTTCCCCTCCAAGTTTGATTTGTTGTTTTTTCTAATTAAAGGGGCCATCCCTTGACTCATTTCTTAAAGAGACCTGTTCACTGAATGGGCATAACCTCACTCAAAGTGAGAACCTGAAAAGGCCTCCTATTGCATCCTGGACCATCTCCAGTCATCCTGATGAATATCAGACCACTGGACCCAGATGGCTCTGGAGGAGAAAGTGAGGCTGGTGACCTTGCACAGTCCTCTCTCACTCAAATCAAAGCCAACTGCAAGTCATGCCATCATTTTCCTGATGTCATGGTCCTCTTCGAAAATGAAGGACAAACACAACACAATCTGCTCACTCTCAGGTCCTTCCCAACGCCTCACAGGTGGGGGAGGTGATGCTGGGGTCTTCATGCCCCAGGCCTGGGAGGTCCTTCTGAGCTGATGTGACTTTGTCCCTGGGCCCTGGCGTGGGCTGCCTGACTCTGGTTGCTGTTGGGCTCATTGCTGGGGTGGTATTGTATACGGGGCTACACTGAATCCCCAAGACCCAGCACATAGTTGCAGATATAGGGCTAAGAAGTGTCCACATAGGCCAAGGTTGAAGCAGCTCCCTGTCCAGGCCATTCCACATCCTATGTGTTAGAGCATTATATTGATCCCCCCAGCTGAGATCTCTAACCCTATCCCCAAGAATGAGACACAGCTTGCCTGGGCCCAGAGGCTGGAGCACCTGTGGACCCAGAAATGCCCATTTGTAGACCAGCTTTAGGTTTTGGGAATCCTGCCCTCTAATGAGAGAGATTAGCTCTCCCTCCCCTCCTTGACTGGTTCATTAATAAACCCCACCTGGAGTCCCAGGTATGATGCTAATTATGGATCACAAAGGAGACTCAGTGCATTGGGCAGGGGGGAGGTGATTTATTCTAACCCACTCAAAGAAATGCCAAAGCAAAGCAGAAGGCACCACCCCCCCCCATTGCCCACTCACCACTGAGAGAATGCCTGGGACCAACAGAGTTTATAGCTTTAGTGGCATAGATTGTACCAGGGGTGCCAGTTGGCTGGGCGGCTGACAGGCAGCATTTCTGTTGATGAGGCCTCTGCTTGGGCCCCACACTGTCCAAACTCTGGGCAGGTGGATGGGCCAGGCCTCTTCTTGGTGGTAGCCATCCTCTCCCATGCAGGAGCCTCCCCTCCCAAGGACAGCTCAGCCACTGCATGCCCAGGGCTCTTCCTCTCAGGCAGCAAGACTCAAGACCTCTGAGCCCCCTTTGATGCTTGGATGAATGAAAGCATATTTATTAAGTGTTTCCTGTGTGCCAGGCATTGGATTAAGGGTTGAGATACAACTAGAAATCAGGACAGGTCCTGCCCTCAAGAAGCCTACTTTTTAATCAGGTGAAGACCATACACATGGGAGCAGGGAGGCCAGAGAATGGTGTTTGGGGCTGGGAAGTCCCAGGGTGGGCTGTGGCTCACGGGGGGAAATCAATGTACTCATCATTTCCAGGATAGGTCTCTTGGATTTCCTGACTGGTCCCAGAGCTAGAGGGAGGAAGGTGGGGGTGGAGCTAGCCATAGGGCAGCACCCTGGGGAGCCAAGGTCAGGGGTAAAGGTTGGCAGGAGCCCAAAGTCTCAGCAGGAGGGTGGGGCTGGGATAGAGTCGGGGGTGGGGCTAGCCATAGGACAGTATCCTCCAGCATCTGGGCTAAAGGTGTGGAGGAGCCTGGGGTCTCAGCGGGAGGGTGGGGCCAGGCAGGGTGGGGTGGGGTGGGGCTGAGATGGGGGCGGGAACAGAGAGCTCTTGTCTCTTCTTCACCGCCCACCACACTGGGGTCCTGAGCTCTCCTGGTTCTGCTGGCTGTTAATTCCCAAGCCTCTCTCTGCTTCACCTCCTCTCTTCTCTCCTCACCCTGTCTCAGACCTTTATCACTTCTCTTCTGGACAGTTATCACAGCATCCTGCTGGTGTCTCTGTTTCCAATCACTCTCTCTCTAAGCCATCCTTCACAGAGCTATAGAACTACACATCCTTCAGGTAGTTACTGTTACCCTCCAGGAGAAAATTCCATTGCCCTGCTCTGGGCTTTCACAGAAATCACAGAACTGGGCACTCCTGAGCAGGAATCCCTCTATGCCGATCCTGACATGACGTCCTGCAATGTCTGCTGGAAGCCTCCAGTGAAGGGGACCCACCCACTCTGGCCCTGTGCTGGTCCACCCACCCTTGGGAGCAGCCAGGCTTCAGGAGCTGCTCTAGGCTTCAGGAGCTGCTGAGCCCTCCAGGAAGGCAGGTCTCTGCCTTATCTGGGCCTGGAGGGGCTGAGTTGGAGGCTAGGGCCATCCCTCTGCACCCAAGCCTCACCAGATGTTAGAGTTGGACTGGTTCAGTTCCAGGAGGTGGAAATCTCCAGGGGAACCCCTTGCCAGCATAGCCCAGAAAGATGGCCCTGGGCAGAGGCTGGTAGTGGCGGTGGTGGTAGTGGTGGTGGTGGTGGCAGTAACAGCAGCAGCAATGGTCTCCTATGAGATGAGCTTTGAAGGGAAGCAGGGATTCTGAGCAGCAGAGATGAGGAGGGGGAACATTCCAGTCAAGGAAGGCCTGTATAGAGACGCAGATGTGGGAAGTCTGGTACCTAGTGTGAGGGACAGCCAGGAGGCAGATTGGCTGGAGCAGAAAGGGCAGAAAGGAGAGGGATGTATAACAAGGCAGAATAGAGAGGTTCAGGCCATGGTGTGAAGCAGGCATCTATACTGATATTCAAAGGAATGGGGAGATGCTTACCTGATCATTTGACCCCCTCTCTGTCACAGCATTTTCTGGGAGCTCCCAGACATGGCAGCTTCCTGGTCTCCAAGGACATTAGCTCTCAGGCATCTGGCCAACCTGGCCAGAGCTGGCCTGTCTTTCACATACATGTACATGAAACCGTATCTAGCCTAGGAGTATTGTAATCAGGTTGGTAATGGTCTGCTTTAACCTGATTAAGTAACCTAAGGGAATCTTGGGAGAAAGCAGGTACTCTCTCTCTCTCCCAGATCTCTCTAGCTTCCTAAGCTCAGCAGAGGCTTTAGGAATATAATGGGCCAAAATGCCTCCTCATGGCTGGCCCAGGAACTTAGCTCTGTAAGCTATGGGAAAGAAAGTCGTACCTTCTGGAAGGTGCAACCCAGCCTTAACAGGAAGCCCTGGAACTGTGTCCCTGCCAGACCCTGTGGACTAGCAGGATGCACTGTCCCACCAATCTCGATTTATCCTGTGTGAACAGCATGGGAGCTGGAGGTAGCCTGGTATGGCCTCCGGGTTTCAGGGACCAATGTCCTCTCTGCTTCTCACTGCATCCTTCTTCTCTGGGCACCTGGAAAATAAGGGGGCTGGGCACTAGGATTCTCTAGCTCCTTTGTGCTTGCAGGCTCTGAGTCTGAACTGTCAATGCAAAGGACCAGAGCCTGCTGAGTGATTGGGAACTCCTGGCCATGGACGTGGAGATGGACATGGACGTGAATGTGGACAGAGACATAGGCTTGGGGCAGCCACAGACCTTGTGAGCTGTGACTGCCCCTTTCAAGTGCAGTCCAGGGCCAGGCCTGGGCCTCCAGGGTTTGTTTTCTCTCATTTAGCTGAACACAAACCGGGTTCAGTTTTAAGGCAAGACTCTAATTAAAATGAAAAGAGCACATTGGGAAGGCTCCTGTTTAAATATTTAGAGCATGTAATCGCTGACATCTGGCCAGCCCTGAGTCACTCCAGAGACTAGCTCAGTAATGAGCAGTCTTGCTCCTGGGAGCCTCCCTGAGGGCGGCCAGAGGGCCCTGCAGCCAGCAGGGTGCAGTCCAGACCAATGCCAGCCCCCCATAGGATCTGTCCCTATGGCTGTTTGTGAGCACGACTTAGCCAGTACAGGACTGGAGACCTAACTCTACCCCATCTCTACGTGGACTGTCCAGCCAGCACTCGGAGGCTGGTGGCCCACCTTGAGCTGTGTTGGCTATCCTCCTGCCACACATACTCTCCTCTGAGGCCCTGCCTCTCAGCCCGGCCTGTGCTGTGAGCCACAGAGGTGGCACTGCCCTCCCCAGTCACTCTCCCCTGTCCCTTCCCTAGGCATCTGCTGCCCACTTTTCCACTTCCTACAGAAGGGCAGATAGCTCCCCATCTTTCAGCTGAGATTGAGATGGTTTAGTGCAGACATTCATGAAGTTTCTGCTGTGTCCAGACCTTATCATCCAATGAGACAGAAGGCTGAGACATCTACACAAAGAGACACAGCAAAGGAGATGACTTCGGGCATTTCAGGGTCCAGTGGAATGGCCAGAGACATTCAGCTGGGAAGGCATCATGTCTGACAGGGCAGTCAGGAGGGGCTTCCTGGAGGAGGTGGGTGACAATCCCCATCACTGCCATCACCATCCCTACCCCCTGGCATTTTGAGAAGACATCCAGTTTGAGATGTCAGAGAGGCACTTGGAGATGGGAACTTGGTGGTCAGGAGAAAGGCTGAGGCAGGAAAGGTAGATGTGAAAATCATCGGCCTAGAGATGGTCATGAAATCCTGGGAGCTGATGAGGTCACCCAGTGAAGTAGTATGGAGGGAGAAGAGGGCCCAGGACAGAGCCCCAGAGATACCTGTGAATAGAGGGTGTGACCTGGAGGAGGATCCAGCAAAGGAGACAGAGAAGAAGCAGTCTGAGAGGGAGGAAAATAGGGGTGTCCTGAAAACCTAGAGAGAACAGAGGATCGGGGGAGAGAGTAACCCACGGTGTCCAAGGCCACAGAGAGAGGTCAAGGAGAAGGAGTATGGAGTAAAGGCCATTGGGCCTGGCAGTTCTGAAGAGGGCAGTTCTGGTGGAATGAGGTTGGAAGCTGGATTGTGAGGGGAGAGGAGGTGAAGGCACCAATTGTAGTCAGGTATGAGAAATAACATATTTTAAAAGGACAGAAACCAATGGCTGAGGGGCATTGTAGGGCAGTGGATGGCAAGGTGCTGGCTACCAGGTAATTATGAATCATAGAATGCCAAGCTCTCTACAGACATGAGTGGAGGCAGGTTATCAATGTGAAGAGGTCCACAGCACTGGCAGACATCAGCAGATGACAGCTCACCTACACACAAGTAGAATGTCTACCACCCAAGGAGGAGCTGGACTGCTTCTGTAGGGAGAGGGTCACTGATAGACTCTCCAGATGCTGTCCCAGTGCCCACAGAAGTGTGGAAGACCTCCAGCCCTTGGGTAGGAGAATGGGTGGAATGGCACTGGCCTTGGAGGCAGGGATGGCTGAAGATTGGCTCCTCTGCAGGCAGGTCTCTGATCCAAGCTGATGTGTGGCTACTCATCCCCATCCTCGACATCCTTGACTATTTCTGGTGTCTGCTTGTCCCCGTTGTCTGTTTCCTACTAATGCTGATTCTGCACTTTCTGCCCTGAGCAAGGCCAAAAAGTCTGGAGAGAAGGAAGGGCCAAAGCAGCACGTTAAGGACATGTGTCTCTTTACTATGCATTTTTTCTCAGAAAGATGTTCATGTCTCTGTCATGCAGGACTTCATGGCTGTGAGCTGGAAGGATGTCCCGAAGCTGCTTATGGGACCTGGGCAAACACCTCTGGCCTGCAAGCCCGGGGTGGGGCCATGATAGGGGATGAAACCCCTGGGGCAGAATTGTCACTGTGGGAGCGGGGCAAGGTAGGCAGGCAAGCGGGTCCTCCCAGAGAGCCTCTCCTGGGGAGGGTCTGAGGGAGTGAGTAGAGGACAAAAATGGTCAGCCTCCAGTTTGGGGCCAGTCTTATCTTTGGAGTCACACTCCCCAAGGATTAATGGGAGGAAAGCAGATCTGGCATTGGACAGGAAGTGCTGATTTTCAGTCTTTGTTTGACTGGAGGTAGAGAAGACTCTGCTTGAAGCACCTCACCCAGCTTGGGCATCCAGTTGGTTTTCCTCTCTGCTGTAACTGGTCAAGACTTCTTCCCTGCCCCCTGCCTCTGTCCTACCCACCCCCCACACAAGGAGTTAAACTCTTCTGAAAGGCATTCCTCCTCGAGGTGAGGAAAGAAACTCTTTCTTCCTCATCACCTCCTAGAAAGTGGGGGGCTATTTTCTGCAGCAGTCTCTGAGGGCCATTTGTGGTCAATACAGATATCTCTGGCAGGGTTGGCATGGTCCCTGGGTCCAGAACCCAGGAGAGCTCTGTGGTCTTTGAGCATTCCTCAGCATTAGGACCCCCTGTGTGGAAGGAGGTGTGGAGAGGCTTGGTTTGTGCTTGTCCCTCTAATAAAGGGGATGCCCATGGTGTCAGAAGCCCCCTCATGCAGCTGAAGCAAAGGAGAAAAGACTAGACTCCACCAGAATCCTGGGCCTTCCCTCCCTCTGGAGTGGCCTCAGGGGTCAGATTGGGTCAAAATGAGCCCCATTCCCTCCTCTCCTGGCAATGCTGCCCTCTTGCTTACATTTTCAGTGGTCCCTGCTGCCCCAGACTAGAGTGCAGTCTCCTTGTGCTGCCATCCAGAGCCTTGCCTGGGCAGAGCTCTCCACATGAGCTGCCATCTCTAGCATTTGCTCGATATTCCAGACAAACTGGCCCTTTGGCTGATCTCCATCTCCTGTCCCCATGCCTAGAGTGTCCTCCCTCCTTGCGTCCAGCCCTTAGAACCCCTGTCTTTGTTCATGGTTTGGACCAAGGGCCGTCTCTTATGGCCAGTGTCTTATGCGAAGCCTGTCCTGATTACCCGTCCCCCTAACCCCATGGTTAGTGTCCTCTTTATCTTGGAATGATTGTGTGTTTACTCCTCTGTTGACAAGTTGTACCAATACCCCTGCCCCCAGGACAAACAAAACAAAACAAAACACCTTAGGCATTGAGGTCCTTGAAATCAGGGGCTGCTTTTAAATGTTTCTGTCTCCCCAGCCCCTGGCATATGACCAGAAGATAGTAGGTATCTTGTAAACGTGTGTGGAACCAAACTGGGTGGTGAGATGCCTGCGGCAGGAGCTGTTGTCTAGTCAATGTGTCCCTCCCCCGCTCCCCCCCCCCCAGGAAGAGGGGTGGCTGGATGATTTTCCCAAGTTCTGCCCAAGCTGGGTACGAGGAGAACAGTCTAGGTTTACTAAATCCAATGGTAGACCGCCATCACTGAATCTCAGAGGCAGGAGGGGCTTGGGGGGGGGGCATGGTAGCCAATTGTCAGCTGGCCAGGAATGGGCTTGACCTCATCTCCACCAAGAGTCTCTGAGGCATCCTTGGGCACTTTGGGGGGGGGGGGGGTTCCCTTGGGGAAAATTTTTTTCCTTCTGTTTAGCTACTGACACAAGTGGCCAGCAGCCCAGGGACCTTACTAACAGTCCCTTTCATAACACAGCCAGGAATTGCTGCTAAGTCACACTCAGTGGGAACAAGCCAATAGCCTCCATTCCAGGCACTTGAGGATTTTCATTTCCTTACAGGAGCCTCCAAACAACCCTAGGAGGCTGATGCTACCATGCACTCCATTTCACAGATAGGGCTAAATGCCTTGCCTGGGGAGTGTCTGAGGAGGGATCAAAGCCAGGACCTCCTGATTTCTAGCCCAGTGCCCTGTTGATTATGCCCCACTGCTAATGGGCAGGTTGAGTTCTCTCAGATAGAAACTTCTATGAAGGGAGAGCTTGCTTGTTTCGGTCTAGGTTGGCCTGGGTGTTGTCTGAGATTGGAAACTCATTATGGCAACCTGGGTATAGAGCTGTCATTTCACAGTTAAGAAAACTGAAGTCAAGGCAGGTAGGTGACTTGTCCAAGATCATACGAACAGTCAAGGTCAGAGGGTGGATTCGAATTCAGTTCCTTGTCCCCCAAACCAGTGCTCTTCCACTGTCTCCAGCAGGGTCTTTTCCACTTCTGAAGTGCAGGGAATGTCTACTTGTTCCTCCTGACCCACCTTGGGAGAAGGGCTTCCCCTCCAGGATGAACCCAGCAATTCAGATTTTCAGAGGGTCCTGAAGCTTAACTCATCAGTGATGCCCTCCAGCATTGTCTCACATGAATGGCACCGGAAATGCCTCCAACAATTAGGAAGGAAAGGAAAGGAAACCGTATTGGGCGAGTCAATAGGGACCTGCAGCAGAGGCGCTCAGAAGTGAGGGGTGCTCCTTCCCTTCAGGGCCTGAAGTGAGGAGAACAAGTCGGCACTGGGGCCTCCCTGAAGCTGCCGCTGTGTTGTTCCAGGCTTCTCTTCTTTTGTGGGCGCAAGGCAGCGGAGGCAGCTTTGGGTCTGTACTCTGCCGTGGCCAGGAAGGCTTCCTTGGGACAGGGGAGGCCTGGCCAGGGCAGCAGCCTACAGAGGTCACCAGCCTTCAAGGTGCCTGTGCCTCCCAGAGACCCCAACTGGACACAGTAATAAACACGTCTGCCTTCTGTTATGCAGATATCCCACCACTGATGCCCAAATGCCCCTTAAAACTCATGGTCAAAGGTGTGGGGAGTAGCCCTGCCAAGAATAGTGGAGACTGAAGGAAGGTCTTAAACTCCCCTGGAGATAGACCTGCTGGAAAAGACTTGTGCTTGAAAACACCAAGGGCCTGACTTATCCTTGAGATCAGAGTTTCAGCAGAGAGAGCCAGTGTGGAGATCTAAACCAGAAATAAGATGACTGGGCCCTCAGAGCCTCTGCTTCCTGGGGAGACAGAAACACACAAAGAGAAGTGAACCTAAGCAAGGGGAAGCCTGGGAGAGGCCCCTGAGTGGAGCTACACCCTCTAAGTGACAGTGAGGAGGGATGGCATCTCAGGCACAGGTACTGCCTGAGTACAAGTATGGTGACCTTCCAAGAACAGCACAAAGCCCGGTTTGACGGGATATAAAGAGCAATAATTTAAGTGTCGAGCCAGTCTGGAAAGGTGGGCGGGAACCAGGGGATGCCAACCAGAGGAGTCTGTGTTTCATCCCAGACACACTAGGGACCTGTGGAAGGACTGGACTGAGGCGTGTGACATGGTCATTCCTGGACCTCAGAATGAAGATTTTGTCCTCGGTTGTAAGTGTGGATGGATGGAGCAGGACCCGGTGGTGATGGCAGACTCTTTCATTAGTCTGGGCAAGAGATGATAAGGGGCTGAACCAGGAAGAGAGCCACATGAGTGAGAAGGAAAGGTCAGGATTGTGGAATCGTGGGCCAGTGGGTGAAAGGACCAAGCAGCAGACCTTGGCCTCATCTAAGGAAAAACAAAGTGGCCTGTACCACCTTGAAAGGTGATGAGTTCCTTATCCCTAGAGGTCTGCAAGCCAAGGCATTGGTCAGACATGGAAAGGAGACCCTTAGTTTATTTATGGGTTGGATCAGATGCGTCAGAGGCCCCCTCCCAGCTCATAGATTCTAGGATTTGTCAGGTAGGGCACCATTTTCTGGATTGCCCTACCATAGGTGGGCTGACCAGAGGTAAGATCAGTGAGCGTGGGAGCTTCCTGAATGTGGGTGGCTCGAGGGACGTACCAGCAAAGACGTCTCCAAGTGACCGGAAGCTCCAAAGAGAGAGTCAGCTCTGGTCTAAACGCGTGTGCGCAGAACATAACCGGGAAATTTTCTGCTCCGGCGCCGTCCTCAGTTCTTCTATTCCTACCCCCACCCCCCATTTCGCCATTTCTCCCCCTACAACATCCATCTCCTTCTGGACATTCCCCCTGCCGCGGACACAGAGACTTCATCCCTCGCCTGGATTGCTTCAGGCGCCTTCTACTTGGCCTCCCACCCTCTCCTATGTGTCCCCCGCCCCGCTCCGAAACTCCTGGCCTCCGGACTCACCCTTTGGCCCCTTTAAAGTCCTTTAGTTCTTAGCTCCCCCGTCTTTTTGCTTCCTCCCATCAGCCCCTTTACGTTCTTCGCGACTACAGCGGAGCCGGACAACGCCACGGTCCTGGGATGTCTGCTGACCCTCCGCAGCCTCCGGTTGCATCCCTTCACCCTCCGCGGTCTGGATTCCATCAACTTGCTCGGTCTGCTCTTCCCTCGCTTGCTGTACCCCGGGCCTAGAATGCATCCTGCACCAGATGGAATCCCAGGGGAGCTTGCCTGCAGGCTCACTCTGCCATGTCCCCTACCAGTGTTCTCCATTGGCTAATCTAGGTACAAGTGGTTTTCTCCAGTAGAATGTAAGCTCCCTGAGGCCAAGAACTGTTTCCTTCCTATCTGTCTTGCAGGCTCCTAACACCCGGCCTGGCACATAAACCGTGCCTAATGAATGTTTGTCAGCTGGATTGACAGGGTTAGTTAGTAGGATCCCTGGACTTGGAGTCAGAAGGCCTTGGCTGAGTCCCACATCACAGGCTTCCATTGAGCCCGGGACCCGGCAGATGGGTATATTTGTTGAATACCATTGCTTATGGTAAGGGCTTAGGGCTGCCCCCTTTCTGGCCTGGAGGGGTCAGAGTAGCCTCGAGCCTTGCAGCACCTGAGCTATTCTGCAGCTGCTGGGGCAGGTACTCCCTCCCTCTCCTTCCTCCTCCCCACCCCACAGCATTGGAGAGCAAACCCCTCCGAGAGTGATCACCTGGCCAGGTGCTTTGTGATCCCTGAGTAGGCCAGTGTGGCCCATGGAGGGCCAAGCACTGACCAGAGCAGGTGTGAAGGAAGCATCTGGGAAGGTGGGGAAGGCTGGGAAGCTGCTGCCCGTCCTAGTGTGGGGCAGCTCTCTGGCCCTCCTGGTGGGGGCTCAAGGCAGGGAGGCATTGACACACAGCATTCCTGGCATCTTTCCGCATGCTGGCACATCCCCTGAAGGACTTCATCTCACGGATCAATGATCACATCGGGCTGCTGCTTCCCCAATGGCCACTTATGGGCCAGCCCCAGCTCATTAGCTCAGGCAGCAAGATGAGCTTGTTTGTCCAGAGGCCATTGTCTTCGTGCTGAGCCATGGAAAGCAGCCCCCTCACCATTCCCTTTATAAAACCTTTCTTCCCAGAAGGTCGTTGCCTATGTATGTCTCCATCTGACCTAAAATCTTCCCCCGGAATAAGAGCCCCCTCAGGGTATAAGCAGAAAAGGCCAGCCTCCAACACCATTATTTAAATTAAAGACAATCCAGTAGATATTTATTAACTGCCCAGTGTGCACACAGAACTGTATTTAGAGCTCATTTGTTGTTTTGTGAGTAGCAAGATGCTTTTGGCCTGCCTGAGAAACAGGAATCTGGGGTACCTGGAAGGGCTCAGAAAGCCCTGGCCCCCAAAAGAGCCCATTTCTAAAGTGCTGGTGAGGGCTATTTCCTGCCCCCATCCTTAGGAGACATGGCTTGGGACTGAGTGGGCATCACCAAGGTGACCTCTAAGACTTGCCCTGGATGGTTTGCTTCATGGACGCTTGTGGATTGAACAGAATTTAACCATGCCCCATCCAGGACCAGGAGGGATGTTGAGACAGTTTGTCCAGAACTAAATGTCTGCCAAAGCACAGTTAGGCGCTGAGTCTCATGGCCTGGGAGGGATTTCTGATGCTGGTGAAATGGGAGAAGGTTCGGAGGTGGACCAGGCTGAATGATCCTCCACAGGTGCTTGGTTGCATTTGTTAAGGCGTATTGTGTGCCTGGTTGTGTTTGTCCTTCATTTTTGAAGAAGACCATGACATCAGGGAAAAGATAACATGACTTGCAGTTGACTTTGATTTGAGTGAGGGAAGGCTGTGCAAGGTCACCAGCCTCACTTTCTCCTCCAGAGCCATCTGGGTCCAGTGGCCTGATATTCACCAAGAAGACTGGAGATGGCCCAGGATGCATTGGGAGACCCTGACCCTTTTACGCTAAGGTCTTTTCAAATTGTCACTTTGAGTGAGGTAACACCCATTCAGTGAATAGGCCTCTTTAAGAAGTTAATCAAGGGATGACCCCTTTAACCAAAACTCAAAAAAAAAAAAAATCAAACTGGGAGGGGAAGACCCTCAGGGTTCCTGGCCAAAAGAGAAACAGTGTGCCTGGCACTTCTTAGGTCGTGAGGATATAAATACAAAAGTGAAGCAGTCCTGACTTCAAGGAACTTCCATTCTATTGGGTAAGAGCAGGCCAAGGAGCAACATGAACAAAGATAAAAAAATACAAAATCTCTTCGGACCAAACCCACAGTGGTTTCTGGTGAATGTCCAAGAGACAGAGGCCTGTTGTTCTTCTAACAAGGCATTCTATCTTTTGGCTCTGGGCATTCTCGCTGGCCATCCTCTATGCCTGGAATTCTCTGCTTCCTCATCTCTGCCTCATGGATTCTCTGTCTTCCTTCAAATCCCAGCTAAAATCCCACCTCCGATGGAGAGCCTTTCCTCATCCTCTTAATTCTAATGTCTTCCCTCTGTTGATTATTTCCTACTTATTCTGTATATATATTAAATGTACATATTTGTTTGCATATTGTCTCTCCCACTAGACTTTGGTCTCCTCTAGGGCAGGCACTGTCTTCGCCTTTGTATCTCCAGCACTTAGTATAGTGCCTGGCACATAGTAGGCTCTTAATAAATGCTTATTGACTGACTTCGTGAAGAACAATGGTGGTGTTTCAGTGAGTAGGGGCAGAATAGTGATAGACTCTTGGTCAGCAGATTGTGGTAGTGGTGGGCAACATCAATGGGGGCTCATTGGAGGAGTGTTTTTTTCCATTGGAAGGGACCAATAAACTGTGATCCTGACTCTGGTCAGATTGTGCTCTGCCTGTGTCAATGTCCATCTCAGATTTCCAGAGGAGGCCTTCACTGGATTTGCTTCTGACTCATCAGAGTCTAAGGAATTTGGGGACAGGACCGTTCTCTGAGCTGTTGTCATTTCATTACCATTCTATACCTAACTGGTTACCCCTCCTAATGATAATAATCACATCTATCCATCCATCCACCCATTTGTCTGTCTATCTGTTCATTTATCTATCCATCTATCTATCTACCCACTTGCTTATCTGTCTATCCGTCATCTATCTCTTCATTCATCCATTTATTTGTCTGCCTGCCTGTTCATCCATCCATCCACATATCTATCTGTCCATCCATTATCTATCTATCCACCCATTTATCTGTCTGCCTATCTACCCATCCATCCATCCATCCATCTATCCACATATCTATCTGTCCATCCATTATCTATCTATCCACCCATTTATCTGTCTGCCTATCTACCCATCCATCCATCCATCCATCTATCCACATATCTATCTGTCCATCCATTATCTATCTATCCACCCATTTATCTGTCTGCCTATCTACCCATCCATCCATCCATCCATCCACATATCTATCTGTCCATCCATTATCTATCTATCCACCCATTTATCTGTCTGCCTATCTACCCATCCATCCATCCATCCATCCATCCACATATCTATCTGTCCATCCATTATCTATCTATCCATCTATTATCTGTCTCTATTTTTACTACCTTTCTTTGTTACCCGCTTCTAACCCTATTGTAGATACCTACACACATACACACATATGCACTTAACACTTTAAAATTGGCAAACATGCTGATTCCATGATCTCATCTTCACCTCCTCACAGCCTTGGGCAGTAGATGGTGTTCTTCTCATTTGACATATGGGGAAACAGAGGTTCAGAGAAACAGCGACTCTCTCCAGCATAAGCAGGCAGAAACACCCACAAGCTTTTTCTGAGGAGTCCTGCCCATAGGGTGGCTGCTGGCCCCTCTCCTGGTGCCTGGGGGGGACAACCACAGACCCTTTACATACGAATAAGAAGAAATTTTGAGAAAGCCATTGCCAGCCCATGCTCCTAAATGACTGCCTTTCCTGTGTGTATTGCTACATAGGGGTTGGGTTAACCAGAGCACATAATGCAGTGATTAGGGCTTACTGGCCATCAGTGACTGTAATTCTCTGTTTTTATTCAGAGTGGGGACAATCCTGTCCTCTTAACCCTATTCTTATCTGGCCTCTTCCAGGATCCTGACTAACAACAAGATCTTGGGAGTGAAGAGTGGGGCCTTCTTGGGTCTGCCGTCGCTGGAGAGACTGTAAGTACCTGAGTACCACTCTCTTCTCTTTATTCAGTCCCAAGGTTGGGGGAGAGACATAGACAACCAGCAGTAGGGGGAGAAGTTGGGCCCTTGAAGAGCCAAGAGGCTCTGTGGGTGGCTAGCAGGTATAGACCACAGTGGTGCCCCATGGTCACTGGACTTAGCAGGAAACCTGAGGAGAAAATTGAAACAGGAATTGACAACTAAGGAAGCATCTAAAGGCAGCCATTTGCCTAATCCTGTCCTAGGCCCTTCTCTCTTATCCTTATTCCTTTTGTCCAGGATCTCACCTGTTTGCAAGGTCTCTTCTCTCTTTTTTTTATACTGAGATTTGCCTGCCTTTGCTCTTTCTCTGACCACTCCTCGGGGTCTGCTGAGCTCCTTCCTCCCACAGCTTCCCACTCGATTCTGCCACCAGCTCTATGGATTATGTTCTCATGGTGGCCTTTGGATGGCTCTGCCCTGCTCCTCTCCTGGTTCAGGCTCCAACCTCTTTTCCCTAGATCCAACCACCACCTCCCTAGTCTTCCCCCTCCATATATCCTGTGCACTACCCGCAGATGCATCCCCTTCAAATACAGCCTTCTCAGAAACTCAGACAGCTCTCCACTGCTCCCCAAAGAGACCCCACCTCCTCAGGCTTGCATTGAAGCCCCCCTTACATTAAAATGCAAGGGTCCACAGCTATTCCCCACCCCCCTACTTCCCCCAAACTGGCTACCTCTGTTTAGCCCCTGTGCATCTCAGTCTTTCTGGCCACTGTGCCTTTGCTGTTGCTGCCTCTGTGACCTTGTACCCCTCTGGTCTAAAGAGAATCTCCTCCACCAAGAGCTTCCAACAAGAGCCTCCAGTCTTTGCTTGCCAACTTCACTGCCCCCCAGTGGCCCCCACACCACTTTTTCTATGTTTCATTGCTTGTGTTATTCTTACCCTGAGCCCAAATTGAAGAATGTGTTTAGGAGCAAACGATGGGTCTTGTACTGTAGGAAAGCTCAAATTCCTAATTAGATCTGGGAGAAAGGGAACAGGCAGAAGGCCTCTGGAGAGAGCACCCTGTGGCTTAGGAGGTCTCTCACAGGTTTCTCTGGCCTGCCCTTTCCTCTGTCTTTTGGAGGGTCTGTTATGAGCTCCCACGTGGTGTGGGGTCACTGGGGTATATCAGGTCTGTGATTTGGCTGAAGGCTTCCCTTGTTACACATTCATGCAGTAGACACACGCTCTCCTTCTGGCCAACCTTGAATGGAGAGCAGTTATCTTTCATTGGTCAAAGGACAACAGAGGGAGAAGGGAGTATGTGTGTGTCCCCCTGAGGGAAGGTATTTCCTCATGCCAGGAGCCATCCACAGACCCTCCTCCGAGCCTCCAGATGATTTCAGTGGTGAAAAGACTTCCCGGTCTAATGGGATGCCTTTATACGGCAGAGAGTGATGGAAGCTGTGTCCTTACAATCTAATTGAACCCCGAAGTTGACGTCTATAATTGAAGCAATAGTGGTTTGAGGAGATTCGCAGTGAGTCACAGGCGGGGTGGTTAGCTAATAGCAGGAGAAACCCATTCCTAGCTGCTTGTATTTCTTTTTGAGATACCCTTGACATAAAATTACTGGAGTGGAGGGAACATGGTAAATTCTGCATTTCTAAGGAGGCTGGTTAGGAAGTGAGCGCCTACACACCTCTTCCTCCTCCTCCTCACACAGCGATGCTCTTTGTACAATTATCCATACTCACAGCCTTGTTGGATAGCAAAGTACCAGCATCTCAAAGGCAGCCTGGCAGGAACTGAATCCATACACCATTGGCAGCTAGGGGGTGCCACAGTGCCGAGCTGGGTAACCCTGGTTGAGCCACTTAACCTCTGTCTGCCTCAGTTTTCTCCTCTCTCAAATGGGGGTCATACTAGCTCCTACCCCACAGGATTGTTATGAGGGTCAAATAAGATAATATTTGTAAAGCTCTTAGCAGAGTGCCTGGCACATAGTAGGTACTTAATGTTTATTTCCTTCCTTTGTTCCAATGGGAAGGGAACAAGCATTTATGTAGTGCTGGAGGAATGCGGTGCTGAAACATGGAAGCTTGTTGGTCTGGGGGAAATCTCATCACATGTCCTTTCCACAAAAACAGGTGTCAGACCCTTGGCGTTACCTGACCCGGCTCCAGAGTCTGGTTGAACATGCCCAAGCTCAATAAATTCCTCCTTGAGGGAAGATGTCCAAGGGTGAGTGAGGACACAGTAGGGAATGTCATGAGGCGTTTGCTGAGCTGTGTTTGATCAGTAGCACCAGGAGGAGGGCTCAGAGCAAGCAGACTCCCCAAAGCCAGCAGACATTGAGGCCACACTATTGTTTCTGCTGTGTTTTGAGATTATAAGAATTGTTTTGTGTGAATGCTTCCTAATCTCCCTTCTCTGTTGTAGATCCTCGTCTCCCATGCCTCAACAATTCATCCATTACTAAGCATTCATTAAGTGCACAGGTGCCACATAAAGTGGTAATAATGAGAGCCATCACTTACTTAGTGCTTCTTTCTGCCAGGCATGTGCTAAGAGCTTTACAATTAGGATCTCATTTGATCCCCACAACAATCCTGGGAGATCAGTGCTGCTATCATAATTCTGGCTCTGATCCATTTTACAGATGAAGAAACTGAGGTAAGCAGGGGTTAAGTGACTTGCCTGGGATCACACAGCTGAGAAGTGTGTGAGGTGAGGCCAGATTTACATCTCGGTCTTCCTGATTCCAGGCCCAGTGTGTGACCATTCAGAAGTAAGACAGTCCCTGCCCTCATATACACAAAATAAATACACAGTAATTTGGGGAGGACACTAACTGATTCTGGGGAATCAGAGAAGGCTTCTTGATAGAGGTCACCCTTGAGATGAAACTTGGAGAGAGCCAGAGGTTCTCCTTGAGGAAGGAGCATGTTCCAGGCTTGTGTGATGTCAGGAGACAGGAACAGCAAACAGGGTAGTGTGGCCAAGACCACAAAGACCAAGGAGGGCTAGAGTGTGAAGGACTTTAAATGGCAAACAGGGAAGTTGCATCTTATTCTAGAGCCCATGCTTCATACCTATGGTTCTGGACTATCAGAGTGGCAGCTGAGTGGAGGATGGATCAGAGAGGGGAGGGTCTGGATTCAGAGACTGCAACAAGGAAGCTGGTCCACATGAGAGGTGATGAGGTGCCGAATGAGGATTGTCATATTGAGTTGAGAGAAGGAGATGACAGAGCCACAGAGACAAAGACTTCTGGGGATGGATACAAGATAGGTGAAGGAAGAAGAACCAGCAAGACTGCAACTGGTAATTTGTGGGATCAATGAGAGTAAAAAGTGAAAATGACTCTGCAGTGGCAGGCCTGGGTGGCTTTCTGAGGTCAAAAAACAAATTCACTGGATCCAAGTTGGAAAGAAGCTCAAAGGCTCCTAGTTACATCCTTAGCCAAACACTAACCTCTTTTCAAACCTATCTGACAAGGACCCATCAGGATTTTACCTAAAGACCCTCAATGAGAAAACATCCACCCCCTCCAGAGGGAGACTGTGCTGCCTATAAAGAGCTTCAATTGTTAGGAAAATGTTCCTAAGATCAATTCTCCATTTACCTTTTTATTACTTCTACTCATTTATCCTAGTTCTCTTCTCTGTGGCCAAGCAGAACAGAGAGAATCCTTCTGAAGTGTGTAGCCCTTAAAATATTTGATGATTGGCAGAACCAATGAGTTGGCAGAATAAGAAAATGTGTTTAAGTTAAATTTCTCTCCATTATCTCAAAAGAGCAAGGAAGGCAAGTAGCATAAAGAAAAAGCAATAGAGAACATAAGAAAGAACTCATCACAAGAATTACAAAGTCTCATATATACCTGGTGATCTTCACATGTCAAGGGAATACATTTCATATCCCACAAGATTATACCTTATTCATGAGAAATGCAATAAATAATTGAAGTAAAATCTCAAAAGCAATAGAAATCAGCTTATTCCCCAAAATAACACAGCCTGCAACATTGAGCTTGGTCATCCTTGAAAAAAGATGTATTTTCAGCAAGTTGGAGGAGATTCTATCATTCCTTTTGAAGAAGTCAGAGGTGAACAAAATATTTGATATACTAACTCTTTAAACAAAAGACACATAAGAAAGGTTAGTAAGTTAATAAGAAAGAAATTAATATCTAAATCACACTTCATATGCTTTTACAATAGATAATATTAGTTTCTGCTTTCTGTTGTTGCTTCTTGAACTCTCACTTTTTTGTGGGTCTGTGTTGGCAATCAAAATGGTCTCTCAGCACTCAGTTCAACCAAGTGCCCTTGAAGAGTTTGGCTTTTGTTTCCTTGATTAGATTGGGAGTCCTTGGTGACCTCTCTGCCTCAGGGGAGGGCCTAGTTTGCATGGGTTTGAGTGGCATGTTTGGGACATCAGAGGCTTTTAGACCACATGGGTTTAAGTCGCCTCTTTGTGACGATTTCAGGTCACGTGGGTGAGTCACATGTGTGACTCATCCTTGACCCTGAAAAAGATATTAGACCAGGAGTTGGCTTTCCCTTTTTCAGAGCTCTTACCCACAGCCATGGTGGTGCACATGACTCTGGGCTAGCCCTTGTTATGAGCTCCTGGGCTGAACTTAGATGTTGGTAACTATGAATTGTATTTGGTCTGTCTGTCGATATTTGTAATTTGTTTGTATTTTGCTCTGAAGTTCAGGGTGCTGGCTTTTCCCCCCAAACTAAGTGAATGGTATTTGTATACTGGATTAAAGTGAGCTTGTCAACCCCTTACTGTTGCTTTCCTTAGTAGAGCAGATCAAAAGAACCTATGCTGGCAGCGTTCTTATTGTTGGGCTTGTATTGGTTTTTCACCTACAGCAGCTGCTAGCCAGACTATTGAAATAGGGTCACTGAGAATAAAATGAAAGTATTTATGAACCAACATTAAAGAGGAGATAGGAAGGAAATTTTTCTTGGAATGGGATCTCACAGATAAAGGAATCTCCCTCCTCCTTGGGAAAGCAAATAGAGTTGGTTTTATCCCACACCCAAAGACAAGAAGAAGCATTTTATGGGACATTTGGTCAGCTCATGATAAGGTGCAAATGATGCATAGTTGCAAAAGGACCACCACAAAAACATAATTATGGCTGATTAAATGACATTTTTGCTGAGCATTAAATGGAGAACCCCAAAGACCATTCTGATGAATCCATCATACGCTCTGTATGCAGGGGTTGATGAGGGTGGCGGCGAAGCACTCGCTGACTTGTAGGGCATGAAGAACAGCTGGGAAGGGGCATTGTTGTGGCTGGATGCCTGGGAAATTGGGTGTGCTGGGGCCCCCACAGCCTTAAAGCCAAGTAGAGGCACTGGGGTCTTCCCTGGAGTCTCTTGGGACGCAGAGGAGATGGAGTCCTTCTGCTGCTCTGAGCCTGAGCTAACAGCCATGCTGCCTGGAGAAGCTCACATTCAGCTTGTGAGTTTGGGCAGGGGTTATGACCACAGTTGTTTATTTCATTTAAAGGTAGATTCATTATGAGAGAGAAGAATCTTAGGCCATTTGTTTGACAAATACGAATGGTAGAAGCAGAATGTTGGCCTGCAGAGCTAGCTGGAGGAGGGGAAGAGGAGGGCAGGACAAGGCAGGTACAAAGGTGTCCCAGAGTCTAAGCCTGTGCCTCTTCTCTGGCTTCAGTCCTGGGGCAGGCTCCTGGCAGGCCCTCACAAGCCTGTAACTTTGTGAATTCATAGATACATTTAAGCTAGTTGTAGGGACCCCAGAGGGGAGCTGGCCTGAAGAGGCTTGGGCTCTGGGAGGGCAGCTAGAGGCCTTCCCTCTTGCCAGGGGGTTATTTGTCAGCAAAGACTTGGACCTGAGCTAGGTTGGCCTAGGGGCCTCCAGGGCCCTTCTTCTTCTGAGATGCTGGGATGCTGGCTCTGTGAATTCTTATCTCCTGCATTCTCTTGGTACAAAAGAGGAGAAGCATGGAGAAGCGTGTAGCCATCCCTCAGTCCCATGGAATGGAGTCTGCAGGGCCCAAACTGAAAGGAAATTCTCTGATGTAACCACCCCCACCATGACCAGCTGGGAAAGCCCAGAACTGGCCTTGGGCCAGTTTTGTGTCAGAGACCTGTAGAGGGGGGCAGGCAGAACTCCCTGCCCACTCCCAGGGTCTCCCAGAGATAAGAACCTGCTGGGCTCTATGCCTGTCGGTCTTCTGAAACCTTCCAGCCTAGTGAGGTGGGGGAGCAGTGGGTAGATAAGATTGCAGTGTGATTCCCTACTTAGAAGGGGCCTACACCCATGACTGAGATTTACAGGAAGGAGGTGGGCAGCAGGTGCAGCTAGGGGAATCTGAGAAGGAAGAGAGAGGAGGTGGAGGAAGAAGAGGAAGAAGAGGGAAGAGAAGGAGAAGGAGGAAAAGGGAGAAGGAGGAGGAAAAGAGAGGAGGAGGCAGCAGATGCCAAGTTGGAAGGGCGAGACTTCTCCAGGGGCTGGGGATAGATTGAGAGCTCATACAGACAGGTGAGAATGTGAGGCTGGGGCTCAGGGCTATGGGAGCCATCTTCAAGGAGGGGGTGAGATCTCCAAGAGAGAGGGAGGGACTGAAGAGAGACTCCAGAGAGGGGGTGCCCACTATTCTACAGAGCACCTGGTCTTTAGCACAGAATGGGGGCTGGGTCAGGCTGTTGGGACAGTCATCAGGCCAGAGTGAAGTGGGGAATTGGGGGGCAGAGATTCCAAGGATGGGGCCATTGGATTGAGGGTGTGGAGGCTCTTCAGGACCCTTCCCTTCAAGCCCCTTCCCTCCTTTTAATTGGGACCAGATGAGGAATTGCCCCAAGTCACATGGCAGATCTGGCCCTGATTCTAAAGCTCCTTCTAGCGTGAGACCAGCTGGAGGCAGGAAAAGACCAGGGTTGGAATCCTGCTCCCTTATGGGAGGCCAGCCCTGGTTTCCCCTGCTCATTAGCACCTCTGGCCCATGCTTACATTACCTGGTATTTGCTTTGCATCTCTTTTGTGAGTTCTGTGTGTGTGTGGTCACCCCAGTAGACTAGAAGCTCTTGGGGGCAGACATAGTTTAGTTTTGTCTTTGTATCGCTAGTCCCCGTCTCCGTGACTGGGCACCCTCAGGCTCTGGGGGGCAACTGCAGGTGAATATTCACTGAACAACTGAATGAAGACTCTGAGGCTCAAGGAGACTGGGCTTGACCAGAGTCCCAGGTGCAGACTCCAGGGCTTCTCTGGTGAATAAGCTCAGCCCCTGTGGTTCTGCATAGTGGCCCTCTCCTGGCTTGGAGCCAGAGGAAATACATGACACATGGCCGATGCGATGGCACATACACCCACTGCTGATGCTCCTGGGCGCTGCCCCTCAGGCTGAGCTCATGTACCCTGCTTCTTCGCTATGTGGGCCTGATCTCTGCCTCCTGTGATGTGGAGCACAGTGTGTGGACCAGAGCAGGCAGATGGTTCAGCACAGAGAAAAAGAGGCCCGGCTCTGGAGGCAGGAAAGACCAGGATTTGAATCCTGCTACTTTGGGAGCCGAGGAAAGTGTCAGCCTCAGTTTACTCCTCTGTAAAATGGGAATACTCATACTTGCAGCGTCCGCCTCCCATTGTTTTTCTGAGGACTAAAAGCATTTTATAAATTGTAAAGACCTATCAAATGCCATCTTCTGTCTCCGGGCCTTTGCCTGGGCTGTGCCTCACATCTAGAATGCACTCCTTCCCCTCTGCCTCTAGAATCCCTCTCTCCCATTAGAGCTGAGCTCAAAGGCTACCTCCTATATTCAGCCTTCCCTGTTGCCCCCAGGTTCTGGTGTACCCCAATGACTTTGTTTTATTCTTTGTGTATTTTTGTTTCACACAGGGCAGCTCAGAACATATACTTTCACATTTCTGTGTGTTGAAGTTGTTTCCCAGAAAAAAAAAATTAACTTCCTTGAGAGTGGGGGATGGGTTCATTTGGTCTCTGTGTTCCTAGAACCAAGCACAGAGCTTGGTATGTAGGAGGTACTTAATAGATGCTTAGTGATAGACTGAAGTATTTGTTAAATGAATGTTGAAAAGCAGTGAAAGCAACAGCTGTGGCTCAGTGGGTGGCGCTCTGGGCCTGGAGTCAGGAAGACCTGAGTTCGAATCTAGCTTCAGATACTTACTAGCTATGAGACTCGGGGCAAGTCACTTAACCTCTGTTTGCCTCATTTCCTCATCTATAAAATGGAGGCTAATGGCATTTACCTCCCCAGGTTGTTGGGAGGATCACATGACATAATACTTGTCAAAAGCACTTAGCACAGGGCCTGATTGTTTTTAATGTATAAAAGTTTGTCTCAGTCTGTGTTCAGGGTCCAGACCTAAGTTGAGGAGGTCTGGTCCCAGTTTGTTGGGTGGGCCCCCCCCCCCCCCCCCCGCGGCGGGGTTGAAATCAACAAGAGATGGAGGGCTGGTGAAATCTACCAGAGATGCTACAGAGGTGAAATCAACAGGCCTTGGCACCATATTGGATCTGGGGTTGAGAGGTAGTGAGGAGTCCAGAATGACTCCTAGGTTGGGAGCCTGAGGAACTGGGAGGATGCAGGTACCCTTGAGAGTAATAGTGAAGGTAAGAAAGGGGGACGGTAGGTGGAAAGATAATCAGTTCTCTTTTGGATATATTCAGTTCACGATATCTACTTGGACTTCCAGTTTGAGATTCTGAAAAGCTGTTGGAGATAGGAGATTAGAGATCAGCAGAGAGGTTGGGGCAAGAAAGGTAGATCTCAGAATTACCATCCTAGAGATGATAATTAAATCCATGGGAGCTGATGAGATCACCAAGTGAAGTTGTATAGAGGGAGGAGAGGAAAGGGCACAGAACCTGAGGGACATCCATGGTTAGAGGGCATGATCTGGAGGAGGATCCAGCAAAGAATACAGACAAAGAGAGAGTGGCCAGAGAGGCAAGAGGAGAACCAGGACAGAGAGGGGTGTCCACAAGACCTAGAGCGAAGAGAGGATCCAGGAGGAGAGAGTAACCTACAATGTCAAAGGCTGCAGAGAGGTCAAGCAGGATAAGGACTGAACAAAGGTCATTCGCTTTGGCAGCTAAGAGATCAATGGTCACTTTGGAGAAGGCAGTTTGGATGGAATAATGAAGTCATAAGCTGGCTTGTAAGGGGTGAAGAAGGGAGTGAGAGGAAGGAAAATGGAGGCACCAATTGTAGAGGAGTTTAGCTACAAAGGGCAGAAGAGATACAGGTTGATTGTTAGCAGGGATGGAAGGGTCAAGGGAGGGGTTTTTTCAGGATAGGAGAGATAGGGGCATGTTTGTGTGCAGAAGGGAAAGAATCAGTAGAGGGAGAGAGTGAAGGTAAGTGAAAGAGTGGGGATGACAGAAGGAGTGATCTGTTGGAGGAGATGGGATGGGATGGGATCACTTGAGCAGGCAGAAGGGCTGGCCTTGGTATGGAGAAAGGCCACCTCATCATGTTATACAGGAGTAAATAGGGAGAGAGTGGCAGAAAGCACCTGCATGGTAGGAGAGGAGAAAGTTTACCATGAATGGTTTCAATTTCTTCTGTAAAACAGGAGGCAGTGTCAGATGAAAGAGTGTGGGGGAGAGAGGGCCATGGGAGGTTTGAGGAGGGATAAGAAGGTTCGAAGAGCCAGTGTGGAGAGAGGGACAGGGAGCTGATAAGGGTGGTGTGGTAGGATTGCCTGGCAGTGGTGAGAGCCCAGCTGAGATCGTGTAACACCAATCTGTAGTAGACCAATTTGTGTGTTTTGGACCACCTTCATTCAGCAGTGCATGTTCAGGGTTAGATGTTTATTTCCTCATGGCATAAATTAAGCCATGTTCTAGATGGAAAGTTCAGGATTCTATAGATTAAGACCAACACCATTAATGACACCATATCATCAGCTGAGAAATCCTCTAATTACTTTGAATTTTCATAGTGACAGTCACAAGTTAATAGAGTGAAACCTGGCTGGAATGAAAATGTTGAAAGAAATTTAATCATAATTTGTATTTCAAGTCAGAAGCCTTTAGGGAGATTACAGAGAAACTTTGTGAGCTTTGATCCCAGAGGCCCTGGCTGTGTGAAATGGGGCACAGGCAGCTCTGGCTACACTGGGAGTTTCCACTTCATCCAAGTTCTTTATCTCATTTGTTCTAAGCCCTACTTTTTGTTTTGCTTTGGGTTTGCTCAAAAATCCCATTCCCCCTTTCATGCTTTATGTGTATTTTACGTCTTCTTCCTTTTGCCTGGATTTCTTTCAATTGCCTTTCCCTTAAAAGCCTCGTTTATGTGCCATATAAATCCATAAAATTTATCTCCAGCCACTTTTGGTATTGCTCTCCAGACATGGCTGCTCTCTAGCGATCTGTCTCATTCTGGGCAGGGAAGGAGACCGCTGTTTGTTAAGACTCACCTCTCTTTGGTGCCGGTGACTGGTTGTGTCTCTAGAATGTCAGTGGGGAGACTCATTTTGTCCCATGGGACAGTGGCAGCAATAACACACTGGCTGCATCAGGGCCAGAAACAAAGAATGGAGATCGTATGGTTCTCACCTCCTGTGAGGGTAGGGGCCTGGGAGAAGGCCTTCCAGGCCCCTTCCCTTCTGGGTGGGGTAGAAGGCTTCTGCCCCTCCCTGGAAGGACCTTTCTTCCCAGAAGTAAGGGGCCAGAAGGAGAGCTCTGAGGGCCCTTGGCCTTGGCTGCCAAATATGCTCCTATTAGTTATGGGGTGAGTAAACGCTCATGGTAGGGGTGGGGAGAAGGCTGCCCACAGAGGGGAGTGCCCCAGACCGGCCCTGGACAGCTCTCAAAGAGAATACATGGAGTAATCTAGGTAGTACTTGCAATCTACTAACACTTGGCCTGGGATAGTTTTCTCTGGAGGAATTGGGTTCAAGATTGCTCTCAGAGGTGTCTAGGGAAAGCCAGGCTTCCTAGGATCCATAGCCATGGACTGGGACCAGCATGAGAGCCCCATAACTCTTAGGTTTTGTGGGATATTGAACTCTCAGGAATGATTCAGACCCACCTCTCCTACTCAGGGGAGGGTCTGTGGTTGAGAACATCACAGAAAGAGACAATTATAGTCTCTTCAGGCTCGCCTGCAGTGGTGATCTGGCAGAAGTTGCTGGGAATCTCTAGGATCTGGGTGGGGGGCGGTTCTGAGGCTGGCAGCTTCCTGATCTTTCAGAAGTGACCACCCCTCCTGTCACCTCCCTGTGGCTAAAATCTCCAGTGACATCACTAGTTTGAAGGAAGCTGCTTTGAGTAAAGGCAGAGGACCCAAAGGCGCAGGGCTAGATGGAAGAGCAGAGTGATGAGGATGGAAGGAAGAGATGGGTCCCTGGTGTTGGCACAGGTGAGGAGGCCACAATACAGGGGGAGGGAGAGCCCCATGACATTCATTTGCATCAGTGTGGAAGGCGATGAGGAGAAGCAGAATGATGAGCAGCAGAATGATGAGTGGAAGTAGGGCTGGGAGGAGCTGGGAGGGACTGGGAGGAGCTGGGAGGGGCTGGGAGGGGCTGGGAGGAGCAGGGAGGGGCTGGGAGGAGGAGGGAGGGGCTGGGTGGGGCTGGGAGGGGCTGGGAGGGGCTGGGAGGGGCTGGGAGGAGGAGGGAGGGGCTGGGTGGGGCTGGGTGGGGCTGGGTGGGGCTGGGAGGGGCTGGGAGGGCCCAGGTGCTTCAGGAAGGGACTGAGGACCAGCATGTAGAGCAGGAGGGCCCTTCATCCCTTTGGCCGATTTCTATTCCTTGTCACCTCGCCTCTAGAAGCCAATGGTAGGACATGTGAGAGGTGCTTTGTTAACCTCAAAGCTGTTAGAGATGTGAGAGATACTGTTATTATTAGGCCAGATGCTGTGAACATGTTGTCATAGCAACCAGTGAGCATCTAGTCCCTGACAGGGAAGAAAGAAGGGCCAGCCATGAGGGGTGGGGGGAGTTAGTAAAGATTTTCTTCCTTTAGTAGAAATTGAAATCTGTGGCTACAGGATGAACACTAAGGGGCTGCTGTGGATGCTATCCCAGGCATTGGGAACACCTCAGAGACCAGCGAGTTCGAGGGAGAAACTGAGGCACACAGGTAGAAAATATCAGGGCTGGTTTTGTTTATTGGTTCAATCAACGTCTATAAGTATTTATTTAGCTCCTACTGTACATGGGATACTGTGCTAGACACAGGATCCAAAAAGAAGAGCAAGAGAGACCCTGAATTTAAGGAGATGCTGCTTGAATATCTCGCCCCCTTAGGGATTTTAAAAAAATGTTCTTTGTTGTATTATTCTGAACTCGCTAAACAGTATTAAACACAAGCACCTCCAAACACAAAGGGCAGAAAAAAGAGGCTTGTATAGGACTCTGTGACCAACCTGGGGCACATCTGTACGGGAAATTGAACGCAGCTTCCCTCTGTTCCCCACCAGCTACTTCTTTTTCACATTTTTCTTTTTCTTGGCATCATTATGAAGGCCACCCCCTGATCCCCATAACTTCCCCACTGCACTCCCCCTCACGAAAAAAGCCTTCCATGTAGTACAGAAGTGTAGCCAAGTAAAGCCCCAAATCCACACTGGAGATCTCAGTCTACAGCCTGAGACCATTCACTCTCTCTCAGAGGCTGGGCTGATGACCTCCCTGTAGGGGAGCCTAGAGGCAAGTAGAAGGACTGGGAGGAGTGCTGGACCGGGAGTCAGCAAGACCTGAGTTCAAATGCTCCCTCAGATACTTACTAGGTGTGTGACCTTGGGCAAATCACTTTAACCCTGTTTAGCTCTGTTTCGTCATCCATAATATGCACTTATTTCCCAGAATAAAATGAGATTGTATTTTTCGAGTTCTTTGTAAATCTCCAAGTGCTCTCTCAATGCTAGATATTTCTATTACTGCTACTGTCCGTATATTACACTCTCCTGGAATACAGGCTGGTCACTGACCAGAGTCATTCTCCCTTACATTGTTACTATGTAGATTGTTCTCCTGGTTCTGTCTGCCTCACTCTTCATCAGTCACGCTCATCTTTCCAAGCTTCTTTTAAATCATCCTTTTGGTCAGTCCTTCAGCACAATAGCATTCCATCCCATTCCATAATAATACTAGTTAATATTTATAAAGTGCTTTAAAGATTCCAAAGCACTAACAAATAACTCATTTCATCTTCGCAACAGCTCTGGGACCTAGGGGCTGTTATTATCCCCCTTTTAAGGTGAGAAAACTGAGGCAAACAGTGGTTAAGTGACTTTCCCAGGGTCTCGCCCATCCCACACTTAATGGACAACCACCCCCTTCGTCTCCATTTCTTTGCCCCCATGAAGAGCTGCTATAAATGTCTTCGTCCATGTGGGTCTTTTTCTTCTTCGTTTTCTTTGGGGGCCCTTGCAGAGGAATGCAGCACAGGCCAGCCCTTCCCAGCCCCTGCAGCTGTGCTTTCAGGTGCCAGTTTCCCTACATTCTCTCCAACACCTGTCACTTTCCTTTGTTTGGCAGCCTTGCTAATTTGATGGGCTTGAGGTCTGAGTTGTTTCAAGTTAGATTTCTCTTTTTCGGTGATTTGGAGCATTTCTTCATAGGGCAGTGGGTGGCTGGAGATGATTCTTTTGCTCCTCCCTTTTGTCTTTCTGACTGTGCCTGAGGTATATAATCTTTTCACTGCCAGCCCTGCCCCCATTCTAACTGTGGGTGAGTCTCTAGATTCCAAGGCCCACCACTCCTGCACTCCAGCCTCATCCTCAGAGTCCTGCTCTCATACTACCCACCTCGCTGGAAAGGCCTGGCTTATTCTGAGGGAGAATCAGGCTCTTGCCCTGCTGTGCCATGAAACAAGCCCAAGATAGATTGCTCTATGAATCTGCTGTTATAACTTAAGGCTGAGAAGCAGTTGAGTCCCACAAAGGCTTTGCATCTAAGGTTGTCTCCAGTTAAATCCCCACCATTTGGCCCAATCAGCCACCAGTTGGCTGTAATGCCATTAAAAAGGTCTCCTCTGCAGCTGGGGAAACCAGAGCTGGGTGAGAGTAAAGCCGTCAGCTTTCAGCCCTGACTCACTCTCGCCTCCTTCCTATGAGTGGGGAAGAAGACCACCAGCTGGGAGAAGAAAGGAAAATAAGCCTGTGTTTTCTTTCCATCCCACTTGATGGACTTTCCCCAAGAAGCTGAGGAGAGCTGGAGCTCCTGATGCCCATGTCAGGAGAGCCTGGCTAATGAGGCCAGGGGAAGGGATGGGCCAGACTGTGTTCTCAGAGGCTCTTGGCGTGGGTTTGAAAATACTTGAGGAAGAAGAAATGTTGATGTTTCCTAAATGCTTGGCTTGGGCGTCTGACCTTCTGTTCTCTATTAATGAACTTGGCCCCTCCTGGAGAGAGCTAGACTAGACGGGACAGTGTGGGGCTCCCTGAGAAGAGCTTGGCTGTGGGAGGGTGCTGCCCTGGCTCCCCTGCCCACTAAGGGTGTGTCTCTGTAGGACCAGCTTCCTGTTTGAAGAGGGGACTGGCTAGTCATGAAGGTCCTTCTAGCTGTATGAAGAAAGAAGTATCACATCCATAAAGTGCTTAGTGCCTGGCACTTAGTGGGCACTTTATACATACTCACTCCCTTCCCTATCCCACCCTTTTGACAGCTCTTCAAGTCACCTGATGATCTGTCAATTACCCAGTATTTATAAAGGGCCTACTGGAGGGCAGGAGCTGTGCTGGGAGCTGGTGATACAAAGACAGAATGGAAACAGGACCAGCCCTCAAGGGGCTGTCAAGGAAGACAACATTGACACAAACATCTAGATACAACATAACCACAAGTTGGTACAAACTAACTTGGGAGGAAACTGACAGCTGAGAGAGGGTATTTCAGACATGGGGGACAGGCAGTGGAGGTCAGAGATGTCATGTCCTGTATAAAAAACCAGAATGGAGGAACTATGTGAAGAAATGGTGTGTAATAATCTGGAAAGGTAGTTGGGGGCATGATGAGAAGGGCTTTCAATATCAAGCAAAGGAATTTCTCTTTGATGCTAGAGGCAAGAGGGAGTCCCTGGCATTTGTTGACTAGACATGTGTAGGGTTCAGACTTGTGCCAGCGGTAAAGCTCCCAGTGGGGAGCTGGCCATGGTGGTAGTGCACCTGTTCTTCAGGAGGCTAGTGCTGGTGGATTACCTGGATGGCTGATTGGGTCTAAGTGAACCCAGCTTTGATAGGCTGGGCCCCAAATAGTGGAGGCCACCAGGCCCGGGGGAGGGGGTGAACCAGTCCAGGTCAGGAAGGGAGGTGGCTGGTGGATGGTGGAGTCAATCCCATGAGGCTGCTGCACTTCCAGACAAATGGAAGCTGGATAAGAGAGTTGGTGTGAGGGATGAGGAGGGTTCAGACTTTGTTCTATCCATGGCAAATGCACCAACTTGATTAAATGAGCCATGAGCCTGAAAATGCCTGGCTCCAGAATTGAATAGGAGGAAAAACCTGATGGATTGAGGGTCTTAGGGAAACTGAACCTCCCCTCCATTTACTTCCAGCGTCTCCCTGAAGTGAAAACATGTTCCAGTGACCCCAGCTTGCTGCTCCAAGGCAAGGCGTTGGCAGATGCTGAACCCTTGATGTTAATAGGAAGTCTCTTTGTGGGGCTGGGTGGGCTGTAGCTCCTCCAAGATCCATTTCCCCAGAAAGGAGTTGGTCCTAGATCTGGGTGAGGGTTAGTGCATCCCCACATGAAAAAACAAAACATGGAGGCAGGGGCTGTTTATGAGCCACCTGAACGCTTTCTGCCATCCATCCATCCATCCATCACTCTCCATCAAGGCACAGAGAGGACACATCTGCATTCCCCTCTGCCTGCCTGGTAGAGGCTGTGATTGATTCTTTATAGAATATTGATGGTTTCACACAAGACATGAGGCAGCCGACTTATGAGACAAGCTCCCAGAAAGAAATAATGGTTTGGAGGTTATAGGAAAGGAGGGAGCAAGGAGGGAGGGGAAGAAAGATGACACAGTTTGGAAGAGACTATACAGATAAACAGGGGACTTGGATAAGTATGCCCAGGCCCAGGAATGCAAACTTACTTTGCTGGCCCTCGAAGCCCTGCCCCCTAGGATTCCAGTGGCTTACACCCCATAGAGCTGGGTGAGAGAGCACAGCACTACTCCTGGACCCTGCAGGCAGATTAGCCCCAGCTCCTGAGCCTCTCACCCCCCCCCCCCCATTCAATTCAGGTCAATCCATGGGAACGTGCTCCAACCATTCCACCTTTGTTGTGAGTTAGGCCCTGCCCAGAGCCTTGAGTTGCTAGGACCGAGACAAAAACCCTCACATTGACCCTGCCTTGTATGAGCTTTTACTCTCCTGGGGAATAATATCTGTACCTATGGCCAAGAGAAAAGATGGGCTTGTCATCACTTTTGAAAGGTGCAAAAAAATGAGGACTGGGAAATTCCACCCAAGTGATCGTAGACACTGTCAAACCTTGGAGAGAGATGTGTCTGTTTGAATGATGGAATGAAAATCTGATTCACAGGAACTGGAGAGTGAATAGGAGGCTGGGGAAGTGCATTGCCCAGCCCCCCAGAGAGCTAGACTGAGTAGGGATGAGAGCTATGGGGATGTCCCTTGAGAGGGGATTATGGGGCCAGGTGAAGGGTTTGGAAAATGCCTGGAAGGAGCCAGTGGATGAAGAAAAATTAAGCACCTGCCACCTTAGAGGCAGCGTGGTGCCTCAGAGAGGATGCTGGACCTGGAGTCAGGAAGATGGATTCCAATCCCGCCTCGGATGATCATTCACTACATCATGCTGGGAAAGTCATGCCTCTCCATGCCTCAGTTTCCTCATCTGTAGGGGGCTGGACATGATGACCTCTGTCCCTGTGCAGATAGTGCCAGGTAGATAGGGACCATCTGTAGGAAGATGTGGAAAGGAAAGTGGCCCAAGAGTTCTAGTGGGTGTGGGTGTGTCCATTCACAAAGCTCAATCCTGCCAAAGTCATGACATGAGCCTATAGTCTGTTCCTCTGCCTCAAGGCCCTCCCCATTGCAGTCTGTCCTCCATGCTGCCACAGTGCGGGTCTGACCACATTACTCCCCTACTCAATAAACTCCAATGGCTCCCTATTACCTCCAGGGTCAAATATAAAATCCTGTTTGGCTTTAGAAGCTCCTAACAATCTAGCCAGCCCCTTCCCTGGTTTAATGTGTAAACATTACTCTCCCCCACACATTCGACCTTCTAGTAAAGCTTCCATCCTGCTGTTCCCTACACATGGTGCTGGCCATCCCCCATGGCTGGAATGCTTTCTGTCCTCAGCTCTTCCTCTGGGAACCCTCGGCTTCCATCAAGTCCCAGCTCAGAGGACACCTACCACAGGAGGTCTTTCCTGCCCCACCCTCCAGGTTATCAGATTTACTCACCTGTGTCTCTGACATGAGTGTGTCCCCCATGAGCCCTATAGGATGGAAGCCCCTTGAGACCAGCCTGCCTCACTCACTTTGTATTCCCAGTGCCTGGCATAGAGCAGACACTTCATACAGGCTTGGACAATGGAAACAAAGTGCTGATAATCACAAGTCACTGGGGCCAGGCAGCCCTCTTCCCAGCAAGAGTATCAGGAAAATGGTTAATCAAGTGGGAGCAGTTTATATCTCTCAGTCTTGAGAGTCAGAGGCCACTCTGCCCTGGGCTGTGTGGCAGAACCCCTGCCCAGGCACATCTCTGGCACCAGAAGCCCTGGAGATCAACACTCCTCATTGGAGCCTCACCGATTCCTTGTGGGCTCCCTCTGATCAGAGATGCTTCCGATTCACGATACCCAAGATGTTGGCGCTATCTTAGAGTGATTCCTGGGAGAAGCCTCATCTTTATGGGCCCTCACAGCCCCCTGTCCCAGACTATTCCCTAATGCTTTGGACCACTGGATTTTGCTTTAAAACAAACAAACAAAACCCCTCCCCATTACGATTCAGGTACTGAGGACAGATCTTGGTTCTCCTTGGAAGACTTCAGCCTCACTTTGGCTGGCTTACAAGCCACCCTCCCCCCACATCTCATGTTGGATTCTATTTTATTCATTTAAGTGAATGCGTAACTGCATAACTCTAATGGAGCTTTCAAAACCATTCCAATCATTTGGGGAAAACATCGCACTTTCACAAAAGTGGCAGATGCCCATTATGCACCTTGGGGAGCCTTTGTAGCTTGTGATTTCTGGCATTTTCATTACTAAATGGATTTAAACCTCTCCATTAAAAGGGCCAGGCTCACCACTGATGTGCAGTTATTTTGTCGTGCTCCCTCAGAACAGAACCAGGATAAGAGTTCAATGGAAACTTTCTGATGTTTTACATTCTTTCCATAGAAAGTTTTTGTAAGTAGGGGAGGTGCCAAATCTCACTGGGCATGAATAATGATGCCAAACAGAAGGCAGGCAGGCATTTCAGGAAAAGCCTGCCCTACCCACCAGTTGGCACCAGTCCTACCTAGAACCTGAGCCACAGGTCTCATCTGAGGCATGAGTCAATCTGATCCAAGTGAGCAAGCATTTATTAAGTGCCTGCTGTGTACCAGGCATTGAGCTAGTGCTGAGGACACAAACACACAAATGCAGCCCTCAATAAGCTTGTGTTTTCCTACTGGGCAGAAATCACATGTCCATAAATGTGACCAAATTCACTTCAGTGAATGCAGAATCCCTTTTGAAATCTATCCTTGTCTATATCCAAAGTAAATGCAAAATAATCGGGTATCCAGAACAGAGTCTGAGAGGGAGCAAGGGCTTCCAAGAGACAGAGGTGAGGGGGGAGAGCCCTGCAATGGCATAGAGGCTGGAGATGACGTTGTGAATAGGAAGTTGGCTCATCTGAGGGGGACCCAGAGTGCAGGGGGAGTGATGGGAACATCAACTGGAGCCAGATGGAGAAGGGTTTTCAAGGTAAAAAAAAAAAAAAGTGGAGTTTGTATCTAATCCTAGAAGCACAAGGGACTCATGGAAGATTCTTGCCCAGGGAAGAAGAGACACCACCTGACCTGTATTTTAGGGAGATTACTTGGTCATCCTAGAAGATGATGCAGAAAGGAGAGCAGTTGGGAATATTAATAAAAGCAGAGCTCCCAGGTCTGGGGAGAATATCTTGAATTTTAAATAGGAGGGCTGTTTTTCTGTTCCCTCCATTTCCACGGCATCCCATGCCTTCCTGCTCTCAGAGAGCCATCCTTTCCAAGCTCTCTGAGCAGGGCAAACAGGCGGTGAGATCGCCGGCCAGCATGTCTGTATGGGGGAGGAGGGAAGAGAAGGGCAGTGGGCTAGAGTCACAGACTTCACGTTTGAGGAGCAATGTCACAGGAGAGAAAGGTCCACCTTGTCTTCCATTGTTAGATCAAAGCCCCGTGAGCCCCCGTAGACCCAGAGGACTCCTTAGAACCCAGAACATGTGTTGGGGGTGAAGGGTGGGTGAATTTTGGCTTCATGTAAGAAAAGCTTCCTAAGATCAACTTGCTGTCCAGGGATGGGGAAGGGCATTCTAGCTCAGGTGCAGGACTCCCTCTCTGGGGGCTGTCCCCTCCCACTCTGAGTTTTTCTGTTTCTCTATCACTTCCTATCTGTGCTCCCATCCCATTCTGGGCCTCCCACTGACCTTACTTATAGCTGCTCCTGGCTCCTAGTCTTCTTGTCCTTATTCATTAACAGAACTTCTGGGTCTGCAAAGATCACTTGTAGAAAACCAGCACCTTTGCCCCTCTCCTACCCCATTTGAGGAATCCTCCTGGATGGTCAGATCTTCCCTTTCCTCCCTCCCCAGGCCACCCAGAGCTGTTAACAAGTCCTTGTCTATTCCTCAGAATCCACCCACTCTAGCTCAGGGGCTTCCCCCTGCTTGGATAGAATCTGGCCCTCAGGCTGTATGGATACCAACTGGGCAAACCTGCCAGCCCCAGATGGGGTATGAGTGCCTGAGCTCACTGGGCAGCTATGGCTGTATAGCTCCTTCTTCCAGGACAGCAACACTTCACAGGGGACCTGAGGCAGCCAGGTCTCCTTCATCCCCACCCTCTTTCATCATCACCATCCTCTTTGGGTGAGTCTCCCAACTTTAGGACTTGCTCTGCCCCTGTCCCTCTGTGCCAATGGTGACCCACAGTCATGGGGTGGTGGGCATCACTCCAGGGGTGGCTGTGATCTGGTCTGGGAAGTACTTTGGGAAGGCCACCCTGGAATGGAGAAACAGGAGCCCCTTGCCCATTTCCTCTCTTGTTGGATCCAGTGGCTACCTTGAGTCAGACATTTTTCCTCCTTATTATGAGAAGCCCACTAACCCCACAGGCCCCTTTGCTTCTGATGCTGCTGGACAGAGCACTGGGTCTGAAGGAACCACACCCCAACATGGGTTGCTATTGAAGGTGGGTACTGAGAGGGAAGGGGAGTCTTACAGTCAGGAGGTTCCATTTGGGATCCTGGGGCCACCATTTGCTGCTGCTCTGAGCCTGCCAGGACCTCTGGGACAGCTCCCACACCAGCTCGTGTCCAGTTCTGTAGACCTTGAGATATGATAGGTCACCACTATGAGGGGCCCCCTTTTGTGTCTCAGCTGAGTCCTGTACTCAGACACAGTGGGCATGCAGTGGCAGACCTGGTCATCACCATTGTTTGAGGTGACCCAGTGCAGGCAGCCAGTGAGTGGAAGGACACAGAGTGACCAAAGGAGGCCTGGTCCCTGCCTATCCAGCCTGCTGCATTCCTCTTTGGGACTGAGATGACCTGTGAATGGGGGTTGGTCACTCCTTTCTGCCACCCCACAGCTCCTCTCCCTTCTGTGCTCCCCTGGATGGTCTCTAGGACCCCACCCAGGATGTGGGGCTGACATGTGGGCTGCTGAATATTGTTCTAAGACAGTTGTTAAGAGAATCCCAGTGAGTCCAGTGCCTTTGTACCCTGACGGAAGTCCAGTCCTGGCCCATTTTCCACATGACTCTTCCTAGTGAAAATCCCCATCCCTGGTGTATTTTTCCAGGTTTTTCCCAGCTCAGTGACCAGGCACCTGATAAGTAACCAAAGCTGGGAGGCTGAGGGGAGTGGGCAGCTTCTCAGCATCCCTCCATTATATTAGGACTTGAGCCAGGCAGGAATGCCAACACCAACATGAGAAGGCAGCCCAGCCATTGCTCTGTGGGCTCCAGCAGCCACATGATGGGTTCTGAGGTGCTCAGCTCTCAGCTCAGCTGTTTTGGGGCTAGGAGCCTACTCTTTTTGACAGCTCTGGAGGGGAGCAGGGCCAGAGATCCTTCAGGGAAGAATCCGGCTTGGGCAACGTCCATAGCACGTCAGTCATCACTCTTATGGGCTCGTGTGCAGCGTGGGCAGTAGGCATTTCCAGGGTCCATGTCCCTTCTAGGGAAGGTGAAGGAAGAGCTAGGGGATTTAGGAGCCGCCCCATGGGATGCCCACACACCTCTGCCCCTCTGGAAGCTTTCCTGCTCCCAAGGAACACAGCCTAGGGGAATGGGAACTAACTGAAGTGAAAAGAATCTGGGTTCAAATCCCAGCTCTGACAGTTACCAGCCTCGTGACAAGTGGCCACTCATTTCCTCTCTCTGAGGCTTTCTTCATCTGCAAAATGGACTGCTAAATCTGCTTCTTCCAACACGCAGGACTGGGGGGACAGTAATTTAGAACCCTTTCATCAGTGCTGTGAATGCCTCATAGACAAGGACATGAACATCACTTCAGTGGGGAGAGCCCTGACATCCAGGCAGCTGAAGGTCCAGTCAGACGGCTTCTTTGTCTCTCCCCCTCCTCCTGGCAGAGATGAGGCTCTCTCTTTTGCCTCTGCCAAGTCTTATAATCATCTGCATCCTGCAGGGTTCAGCTCAAATCCCAGCTCCTCCATGAAACCGGCCCTGATAACACGCCTCCTCCCTCCCACCACGCCCCTCAAGGTCTGGTGTGTATTGGGCATAGTCTTGTGCTGAACCTTTGTCTGCCTCAACTTCCTCATCTGTAAAATAGGGTTAATAATAGCACCTACCTCCCTGGGTTCTTGTGACGAGCAAAAGAAATAACCACGTAAAGTACTGTGCAAACCTTGAAGCGCTATCATTCTTGTCATTTTTTATCTGTTCTGCATCTCTTAATGAAGCCCAGGATTCTTATGGAACTTGTAGTCCACCAAGACCTCCAGCTCTTTTTCAAGACAAACGCTATCTAAACGTGCCCTGCTCCCAGCCCTGGGCTTGTAGGTTGTTTTTTTGTTTTTTGTTTTGTTTGTTTTTTTAAACCCAAATGTAATGTGTTGTTTTTATCCTCACCAATTCCACCTTCTAAAAAAAAAAAAAAACAACCGTAGTTCCCTGTTGGAGTCCTTCAAGATCGGTTTGGGTTCTGCTCCTGGGAACCAGTGGGTTATTTACTGCTCCCAGCTCCGTGTCATCTGCGTACTTGACAAGGATATCATTGGTACCTCTACCCACGTAAGCGATGACAGAAACCCAGCACAGATCCCTGAAGCACTCCACTGGAGACCCCCTTCTTAGCTGACTTGGGACCATTTCCGAGTCCCCCTCCAGTCTGGCTATTCAGCCCATCCCAAATCTGCCCAAGTGCATCGTCACCCTGCACATGTCCTTCCATCTTCTCCCTGAGAACAGCCTGTGACCCGTATCTACGGCTTCTTGCTGATTGAGAGCATTTGGAGGGGTAGCAGCCCGCCGACCCGGAGTTCGGTTACTGGAGCAAAGCCGTGTCTCCATAACACATTTTGTCGCGGCTTCCATCCACACCTCCTCAGGTCTAAGAAGACGTCCCAGGCCGGGGTCCCGGGCGACCCTCGGCCCTCCGAGGCCCCCCAGCTGCTGTCCTCTGCCTGAGGCGCGACATCACCACCACCAGCCATTATGATTCCCTGTTAGCAGTCCTGTGGGTTAGTGGGAGCACTCTTCCCTTCGGCAAAGGAGGAGCCGGAGGCCCAGGGCACCAAAAGCTTCCAAGCGGCCACGCTTTCAGGCCATAAGGTTGGACACAGAGCTGAGCGCATTTAAGCTCGCAGGCCTAACAAGCGCCCTAGCCCCGGGGCCGCTGGCTGAGCCCAGGAGACTTTGCTGGCAGGTATTGGGAGGAGCAGGGTGAATCTTCAGATTGACCGCAGAATGTGTGACTTTCCCAGTAAAATAAACAGGGAAGATGCCAAATGTGACCTTCCCTGACGTTCTCCTCCCGTCCCAAGCTTCGTCCCCAGGGGCGTCCCGGGGCTCAAGAACCGCAGGAGCCTCAGTGACAGAGGAGTGGTAGGGCCTCACCAAGGCCGGTAAAGGCCCTAGGTCATCCCGGCGCCTCCCTCCCAACGGCCACTGATCAGTTTCTTTCCCAGGCTTTTGTGCTCGAATGAAGGCCTGGACTGGTCATGACTTGGCATCCTCTTTTAAGAACCTCGGGAGCTCACGAGACTTATCCAAGGAACAGATTCAAGGTTTTATCACCAAAACCTCTGATCCATATTCGTGTAGTCAGATACACACACACACACACACACACACACACACCCTTCCACAAATCCCCCACATGGACCATTTGGTGATTGTGCTTGCAAACCCGCTTCTGGCAGGTCATCTTCGGATCGCACCTATTCGGGCCCCAAGGGGTGAGCTGAGAGCTCCATTCCACCTCAGCCAAAGCAGGCTCAGCAAACGCCTTCACTCCCAAGGCCAAGCCCTCATTGGCCAGGATACTGTTATGCCCCCTCCCCCCCACTTGAAGTCCCGCCACCCTTTGCCTACCGGCCAGTGCTTGTTTAGGATACATTGTCCACGTCCCCACCCCAGAGCAATCCAGAGGGGCATCGGCACTGTCCTTCGGCGTGTTTCTTCTTAGGTCCACCCAGGAAAGTCTCAGAACAACGCAGCACGATCTCGTGCCGTCCTGCCTGTAGGACCAAGAATCACACTCCCCCCCAATTCTGAGATTGGTTGGGTCTGCTGCCTCTGAGAGGCTGCTGCCCTTGCTAGGCCTTGCTAGCTTTTGGCATCGTTCTAGGGAGGCCCACAGCCGGACCACTTGCACTGGCCAGAGTCTTGAGGAATGAAGTCCCTCCGTGGCTTTTATAAGGACAGTGGGCCCGTTCTCATGCACCGGCATTGAGGGATGTACCATGAGGGAAGGAAAACTCCTTCCACCCACATGTGTGCTCGGAAAATTCTGGGCCATGAATCTGGGCACGGTGTGCTCTGAGCTGGAAGGCTCCTAGCAGCCATGGCCAGTGTCCTCCATTATAGTCACTAAATGCAGGTGAGGGATGAGTCCCTGAGAATGTCTGGTGCTCCGGGCCTGCCAGCTCGGCAAGTTGTGCAGCTTCCCTTGAGCTCGCTTCCTGAATCTACTCAGTGGGTAAGCCCCGCCCCCTCCCCCCCACCCGAAATGAGCAAGCCACACCCCTCTCTTAATGGACAAGCTTTGCCCCCACTGCCGGGCAGGCCCCGCCCCCTCCCTGAATAGGCAAGCCCCACCCCCCCGCCCCCATGGTGGCGATGGGTGGGAGTTGGAGAAATAAAAACTCCCATCTGCGTTCTGCTCTTACGAATCTGGAAAACCTCAATGAGCATAGTTCATCTTCTAAAGCGAATCCTAGGAACCTCTCTGCCCACGGGCATTCTATTGAGAATTCTGTGGATCTGAATTTCTGAGCATCCTCTCTGCAGTGGTACCTGGTGTGGTGCCTTCTGAATCCTCAAGGGAAGAGTCAACTGCAGGATGGAGAAGCCATGACAAACAGGATTTTTAAAAAAATTGTATTCTCGTATTTTAGACCAGGAAGGGTAGGGTGGCTGCCTCCCACCTGTAGGGCCTGGTCCAAGGGGCTCAGCAAACAGCCGGGTCTGGGGGAACTTTGTCCCCTGCCCTTCACCCAGTCCTTTCTGGAGATCTCCCATTCAGATTTCTCAGGAAAGTCAGAATCAGAAAAAGCGAAGAGTGAAATGCTCCATTGTAACAAGGACCTCTTGGCCCTACTTCTGGCAGGGGCAGGGGCAGGGGCAGCGGCCTGTCCTCCCAAGCCACCCGATGCAAGCTGAGCATCAGGCTTAACTCTGGCCTGAGTCCCAGGGTGGGTCCACATACACAATGTATGGGAGGTAGGCAGGCCTGAACCAGCCTGGGTGGGCTGGACAGGGCTGGGGGCAGTTTTAACCTCTCAGCACCACTTGTGGCATCTTGTCTTGAGCCTTTCCCTTAGAGGGACAGCTCACCTGGAAAGAGGAGAAATTTCCCCCCAGCCAAGGACATGCCAAGGGGAGCAGGCAGTCTTGGACATGGCAGGCTCTGAGCAGAGGACGGTCAGCCCCTGGCTGGTCTGTGACCACAAGGTGGACCAATGCCTCTGGGATATTTTGGATCTGTTAGGAAGATGCCCACCCACAGGACAGCTCTGTGGTCCTCTGGAGCTTCTGAATGTGGGGCCCTTAGGCACCTGGGCCTCATGGTCCTGAAGGCATTTGCCCTGCTTGGGCTCTACCAGGTTCTGCCACCCAGCCAGCCTCCTTGCCCCATCTACCTTCTCCTGTGGTGAGTCCCAGGGCCAGGGGCGGGCATTCTGGGAGAAGTTTTTCTACCCCATTTGCTTTTTAGAGCTCATTATCACAGGCTTATCAGGGCCCGAACAGACCTCTTCTGCCATCAGGAGACAAATCCCGTCTGCTGATGGATGAACATGTAATCTGTGGGAAGAGGCACTGAGGGCCTTACACTGGGCCATTTGTCTGTGAGAGGCTTGACCTTCAGATGGTGAGAGACATTTCTCTGGGGTGGTTCTTCATCGTGGGTCCCCATTCAGACAAGGATCCCCATTTCAGAAGTGGCCTGTCTCCCGCCACAGGATGAATGGGAACCTTGTGTGAACTGCCCCAAGAAGACTTCCTTCCGCTTTGTGGGGCTGAGGGTTCAAGCAGATGCCCAGTGCTCAGCCTGGCAGCAGACAGCAGCCGTCGGCACCGTGGCCCCTGGTTCAGTTCTCATCCTTCAGCTGGACTTAATGAGGCTCGTCCCCGACTCTGGCCAAGAGAATGGCCTCAGTGTCTGTGGAGGCCAGCTGGCTCTGGGGCCCCATTGTTCTCTGTGTGCCTTCTCCCATCATTTGCTGGCCAGCAGAGCCAGGCAGGGACTGGAATGTGGGCCCAGGGAAGTAGTCAAGCCAGGCCCTGAACCCTGAGACAGGCAGCCCTTTCTCAAGTAGCTTCTGGGAAAAGCAGCGCAGGGTGACCCATGGCTGGCCCCAGGAGCAGAGCCAGCCTGGAGACAGCAGGAGGGGCCTGCCTTTCCAGGGCCTACTGCCCACTGGGTCCAAATTGCCCTCAAGTGGGACTTGAATCTAGCACCTTCTTCCTGCAGGGGACAGGGTAGCTGCTCTGGTTCCTAGCCCTTCTCCTTTCCTTGGTGATATGGCTCTGGCTCACCCAAGCCAAGAACCAGGGTGTCTGGATGTTGTCTGCCTTCAGAGGTTTAGGGGCACAAAGCTATGGAAGGAAAAGAGCCCTCACTTCCCACACCCTTGAGTCCTGCTGAGTGAGACCTGTCTGTCAGGATACAGCTGCCTGGCTGCCAGGTGCTATGTGGCATTGCCTACCAAAGGGGCTCTCTGGGAGCCATGAAGCTTGTTCCTGAGGTTTCTTCTCTTTGTGGGTGAGGGGTGGGGAGGACAACAGCAGGAGGGGTGTCTGAAGCTGTCACCTGTAACCTGACTCAGTCGCAGAGGAAGACCCCCAGAATCCCCTGGGAGGTGCTTGCTGAGGTAGATTCACAAGGACTGGCACTAAACCCCTCCTCCATCCCACCCCTAATATACTTGACTTTAGAAGCAGCCATCTTGGCTGGGCCTGGTTTTCATCACTGGCAAGTGAAGATTGGCCCTCGTTGCTGGAGCTCAGCAGAGGGCAGGCAGATGGGCAGATGGGCAGGCATATGGGAAGCCCCTGGGCCTATGTGCTCAGCCGCTGTTCCCAAAGACCTCTTCCTTACACAAATCCTGGAGCTTCAAGGCCCTTGGTGGGCTTATGGTTCGTCTAGATGACCACCTAACAACCCCTAAGGGAATCAATGATTCCCTGGCCTCCCTGAACAAGGGCATAGATGGCAGGCTTGGTCAGTCTGCAGATGGCACCAAGCTAGTGAACAAGCCCATACTCTGAGTGACAGGACCAGGGGGACACAGCACTGACATATCTAACAGAGACCAACCAACTCACTTCCAGAACACAAAGACGGATGGATGGATGGAGCAGTGTGGCTAGACAACAAAACTGAAGAATATCTGGGGGCACTGGGGAACCCCAACTCTATGGAAGTCAGTGGGGGATGGGGCAGTAAGGGGAGTGCCATGATTCAAGCTGGAGGGTCCAGGGCTGGGGAGGTGAGAATACCCCCCATCCTCTGCCTCGCTCAGACAAGGAAGAAGGAGGGTGTGCCCTCCAGGGAGCTACACTGGAGGACGGGCAGTGACAAGCTGGAGAGGAGGTCAGGATTGTCTCTACCATCTAACTCCACTTTGCTCTGGTGTCCCCCATTTCTGTCCCAAGGACCACCTTCCTTCCAGCCTCCCTGGTTCACACCAATGCGGAAAAATGCTTCCCAAACCTCAAGGACAGAGATGTGTCTCATCTGCTGTGGAATTCTAGCCAGACTCATTGATGCCGAGGGCCCTCAGGCTGGGGTGCAGCCTGGACCACCTGAGCACAGCAAAGCCTGTACTCTCCATGGCCAGGCTAATGTCCATGCTCATAAATTGGACTTTTCCAGCGAGGGAGCCCCCTGCTGACTCTTCCTATGGTAGTCACTCTCAAGCTATGGTGGGTGTGATTGTGTGTCTGTCAGCCGTGGGGGCAAAGGAAACAAAAGGGTGGGCTCCAGGCCAGGGCAGGAAAAGTCTGACCAGAGGGAGTGGGGAGGCTCAGGCACTCATTGGGGGGGAGAAGTGAACGGTGTCTCTGTCAGGCAGGGATGGGGCAGGCCCTGTGTCTGGCGGGGGCTGCCTGTGCTCCGTTTATGACAAAGCGGGCTTTGTGTCTTGGACATCCGGGGCCACTGGAGAGCATCCTGTCAAGTTCCACGCACCTCTGGGGGATGAAGCTGTGTGTCCTTGCTTGGAGGACGGTGCTGCTGCTGGCCTGGGAAGTGGACACAGGAAGAATTACCAGCCCCACACTGCGCAGTCCGGATGTCATGACTTAGGCCTTCCAAGGCTCCGGAAGGTTCCCTAGTGGTTTCATCTTAAATCTCCTTTTGTCATCTGTAGCAGAAGCTCAGTTGCTGCCATTACTGTCCCCAGGCATCAGAGTCATCAGCCAGACACCAGGCAGTCGCACTGCTCAGTGACTAAGGGATCCAGGCTTTTGCTTTTTGTTGCAGTGGCTAGAGTATGGGGTCAGGGAGCTCTGGGTTAGAGTGTGGCCTCAGACACTGCTCAGCACTCTGGCTTCATCCTTCCCAGGCTGTTTCCTCACCTATAGAATGGGGATGAAGAAAAGACCTCTTTCCCAGGGTGGTCGTAAGGACTGAACGAGTTAACACATGGAGCACTTTGCAAACTGAAAGCTCTACGAATGCTCCCGATTGTGAATGCTCTGATGAAGCCTAATTACTATGTCGCTGTTCAGTTTCTTTCAGACTTTCCGTGGCCCCATTTGGGGTTTTCTTGGCCATGATACTAGAGTGGTTTGCCATTTTCTTCTCCAGCTCATTTGACAGATGAGGAAACTGAGGCAGACAGGGTCACACAGCTCTACATATCTGAGGCTGGATTTGAACTCACAGAAAGGAGTCTTCCTGCCTCCCACCCAGCACTCTGTGCACTGTGGCTACCCTTAGCTGCCTTGGCTAATTATTATACACAAATGCAATGAGCATCCTGGGGTTGGGCTGCTGCTGGGCGTGGCTAGCACAGAGATGCTTGTCATCTCAAACTCCACCTCCACCTCCCCCATCGAGGGCCACCATCATTTCCCCAAGGCCCCCAGCCGCTCCGTCACCCTCTCTCACTGTGTCTGGTTTCGCCATTCACAACGTGGCTCCACCATTGGGTGGTGGTCCTTCATCACCTCCGCCTTGATGACCTCACTGTCCCTGCCTCCCTCCCATCCTCCACTTGGCCGCCATGTCCCTAAAGCACAAGTCTGACCAGGGACATCCTGGTTATGCCCAGGATCAGAGATAGCTCTGCCTAGCTTGGCCTCTTCTGACCTACCTTACCCTCCTCCACACCCTCTATGGTCCAGCAGTTCATTGACCACGTGCCTCTAATGTCCTGTCTTCATGTCTTTGTACTAGCTGTGCCCCCCACCTGGGATTCCTTGCCTCCACCCTTGACCTCCTTCTTCCCCTGATTTCCTTCAAGCTCCAGACTTGACCTAGCCCTGGGTGCCAGGGCCTTTATGCATCTCTTGCTTCTGCCTATTTGCTTATGTGTTGTCTCCCTCATTTGGCTGTCATCTTGTCAGGGGCAGGGACCGGATTTTTTCCACTGCTTTGTATCCCCGGTAGCACTCATCCCAGTGCCTGGCACACAGTAGGTGTCTCCTCTGTGCCAAGCTCTGTGCTAGATGCCAAAAAGAGGCAGAAGGCAGCCCCTGCTGTGGAGACGCTCACACCCTAATGAGGGAGACAGCGAGCAAATACAGACACACAAGCTGCGTGCAGAATGAGGAGGAAGTGCTTAATGAAGAAAGGCGCAGGCGAAGGTGAATGCCAGATGTCTAGTCTGAGATGTCTGACAGGCTGTTGGAGGCAGGGGATTGGAGGTCAGCAGAAAGGATGGGGGAGGAGGGGAAGATGTGAGAGTCATCAGCACAGAGATGGTCCTTCAATCCATGATGAGGTCCCCGTGTACAGACATCTGGAGGGAGAAGAGAAGAGCAGAGGGCCAGGATAGAACCCCCAGGGACTCCCATGGTTAGAGGGCGTGACCTGGACAAGGAGACAGAGAAGGAGAGGTCAGAGAGGGAGGAGGAAAACCAGGATGGGGCAGGGTGTCCTGAAAACCTAGAGAGGAGAGAGGATCCAGGAGGAGAGAGTGACCCACAGTGCCCAAGGCTGAAGAGAGAGGTCAGAGGCCACTGGACTGGGCAACTAAGAGCGTGTCGGTCCCTTTGGAGAGAAACTTTTCATGGCAGTGATGAGGTCAGAAGCTGCACCAGAAGAGGTTAAGGAAAGGGAGAGGAGAGACAGTAGAGCTCCCCCATGTAGATGCCTTCTTAAAGAGTTTGGTCACAAAAGGGCAGAAGAGGTACAGGATGGTAGTGGGGATCATGGGGCATGTTTGTGGGCAGGAGAGAAGGAGCCAGGAGAGAGGGCAAGACTAAAGATAAGTGACAGTGAGGATGACAGAGGGGGCCATCTGTGGGAAGAGGCGGGGTAGAAGGGGGTCACTTGAGCCCATGAAGAGTTGGCCTTGGTCAGGGGTGAGACTGACTCATCATGTGGGACCAAAGTGAACAAGGAGAGAGGAACAAAGTGTGATGGGAATGGGGAAGAGGGGAGCAGAGGGAGCTCATGGTGAGTGACCAGCACTTTCTGTAAAATAGGAAGCCAGGTTCTCAGTGGAGAGGCAGGGGGAGGGAGAGCCCTGGGAGGTTTGAGGAGGGAGGAGAGAGTGGGAGAGGGAAGGGGTTAGGGAAGGATTGCCTGGCAGCAGGAAGGGCCCAGGTGAGATGATGTAACAAAGTAGTAGTAGATTTTCTCCACCCTGGTATTTCTCCACCCTTGTGTTCACCTATAACCTTCGGGTACTCGAGTGCCAGGCTTTGCATGCTTCTCTCAGCTCTGCAGGTCTGACTGTGACTTAGTGTGAGAAGGAGGCTGTACACCAGAAAACCATCCTGAGCCCATGGATCAGACACAGCCCTCTCTGCTTGCCCCCTGCCTGTCCCCCTGCTCCAATGTGGGGGATGGTTGTCCTTCCTCCCTCTCCAGGGTGAGGATAACAGGCTCAAGCCAGGCTTGTCTGCTGAATGCAGGGAGTGGTGGTGGTGGGAGAGTGTGTTTTTGTAGGGGGAGGGAATGTGAGGGAGAGTGAGGCATATGGATAGCAGGAAAACCAGATTCAGTTTAAATTGCACATTTCTGTGTGAGAGTTGACACAGCTGCACTTCTTGCCTCTGGCCATTAATCTCCCACATTAATAGGAATTGATGTTTAGGGTGGGAGAAGAGTCTTCCCTCATGTTACTGAGTAACGAGGGTGGAGCGCTCTGGGCAGTCTCTTGGGGCAACAACCTAAACAGGGTACTGGCAGCATTTCACTCCATCAGCTGCATAGGAACAGTTTAAAGCGAAAGACATCAGATGATTGTTCCTTCCCTCCCCTCTTCCTCTTCCCCAAGCAGTGCTCCCACATAGCTGCTTGCTAGCCCCAGGGCTCTGAAGCCCAAATGCATCCTGCTCCTTGTCCTGGGCATGGTCCTGCTTCATACCTAGGCCCCACATTACCAGGAGCATCTCCACTGGTGTCTCCCAGATGTCGGGGACAACCTGTGGGAGGTTGGGCAGACCTCAGTCATACACAGCCTGAGCAACTGGGAAGGTCCAATGGTCAGGAGTCCCCACCAGACTGTGGGTCGGTTCCTCCATTATCAGACTTTGGTTTGAGGAGCTTGTGCCCTGGAAGGGAAGGAACACAGCCTCAGAGCCATAGGGGAATTTCCTCTGTCCAGGTTATACTCCCTAAGATGTGGTGCCCCAAACTGAGCACTGGCCTTCCCAGAGTCTGAGCAGGGCCGAGGGCAGCCCTTAGCCCTCTGGCCCTTGACACTGTGGCCCCTCTCAAGACCCACAGGAGGCAACACACCAGTGGTTTTATTGTGTCAAGTTTGCTATCCAGCATCACCCCCACATCTGTCTGAAGAGAAGTTGTCTCTCACCAGGCATCCCCCATCTTATACTTGTGGGGTCTATCTTTGGGTCCCAACTGAAAGGTTCTCCATTTATCCCTAATAAAGATCATATGCTTAGGGTCAGTACAAAGCCCCAGCCTGTCAAGATCCTCTAGGATGCTGAAAGATAAAGGCAGAAAGGCTCCAACAACATTGTCTGGGCTCCCCTGCTGGCCCCTTTCTTCATTCTAGCCTTTCTTTTCCCGGGTCTCATCCTGTCTTGTCTCTGGTATCCTCAGCTCACCTTTCTCACCTGCAGCTCACCACATTCATGGAGACCCTTCTCTTCCTGCTCAGCCCCCATTTCTTTGGGCTCTTCTTTTCCCACTCATGTTCCTGACATTTGGCTCCACTCCTCCTCTTCCTTCTTTCCTCCTCTTCCTCCCCCCACCATCCCCCAGGATCTAAATCTAGTGATATGGAGCCTCCTCCAGGCAGTTGTCCTAATTCTTGAAGAGGAAAGATAGAGGTTTGAGGGATGGTTAGCTAGGTGTCACAGTGGATAGGATGTGGGACCTGGGGTTGGAAAGACCTGAGTTCAAATCCTGTCTCAGATACTTACTAACTGTGTGGCCATGGATAAGTCACTAAACCTATCTGGGCCTCAGTTTCCTCATCTGTGAAATGGTAACATCAGCATCTACCTCACAGGATCGTGGAGGTAAAATGAGCAAACACCTGCAGCCCTCTCAGCACACCCTAAAGTATGATAGAATTCATGTTTGCTGCTGCTACTTGTGAAATCAGAAAGGTGAAGCATGGGCCGCACTGACTCTCCGCCTGGGGGCTGGGCTGCTGAGCCCCATGAAGGTGCCCTGCTCATGCCTGACAGCCTTTCTTCTCCAGACAATGTCCATCTGTCCGAGGGGACATGGGCCTGGAGAGCAGCTGGTGTCCTCTAAAGGCATCTCTGGCCCCTCGATGGCTGGAGAACAGCTGGTGTCTGTCCAAAGGCATCTCCAGCTCCTCGATGTCCAGAGTGCATCTGGGGGAAGAGGATTTGGTTGTTTGGGATGAGAAGAGTCATGGCTTCTGTCAGTGCCTTGTGTTTGTCCTTCATTCTTGAAGAGGACCATGACATCAGGGAGATGATGACGTGACTTGCAGTTGACTTGGATTCGAGTGAGGGAGGGCTGTGCAAAGTCACCAGCCTCACTCTCTCTTCCAGAGCCATCTGGATCCAGAGACCAGATATTCACCAGGATGACTGGAGGTGACCCAGGATGCAAAGGGAGACTCTGGCTCTTTTAGGCTCAGGCCTTTTCACATACTCACTTAGAGTGAGGTAACGCCCATTCAGCCTGCCCTGGAGGAAGGCCACTGGCCTGGGGACACTCCCTTAGGGAATGAATGGAAAAGTAGCCCCCAGGCTAAGCACTGAAGACACAAAAACAAAAGAGATATACGCCCTGCCCTACAGGTGCTTACAGTCTAAGCCTGGGAAGAGGGAGCCTTTCCCAGAAGCAGTAGGAATAGGGGTTGAATGATCCCCTAGAACAAGATGTCAGAGCATGGAGTATGCTCACTTGTGAGGGGTCTGCCTGAGGTAGGTGACTGGAGACAGTCTGGTGCCTGGAGCCGGCTGCAGTCTGTTCTCACAGAGGTTACCGGTCCAGCCAACCCAGCCCCAGGTCTTTCAGGAATGGGTGTCCATCAGCAGGACCCTGGCCATATACTGACCAGTATTGACCACAGTACTGACCAGTGACTTGTTGGAGCCTGGTCTCTCATTCAATTCACCGAATCAGAGGAGGGATAGAATGGATGCTTCCGTGGGTGGGACAGAGATGGACAGAGCTGGTACATCTGCCTGACCTGCTGCCTCTACTAATGTCCTCTGAAGGTCAAGGTCAAGGGAAATGAGAACCCCTTGAGGGCTTCATTGGACCTTTGAGGTCATGGCTATTCCCAAGGAGGAGCTGGGCACCTGCCAGATCCTGGCTTGCTCCCCCTAGGGACACAGGGATGCACAGGGCCGCTGTTTGTTTCAGCAGGGTCACCCTCCCATATTTCAGCTGGTGATGAACAGACAGGAAGATGGCAGGCCCCACGCTGATGATGGATTATAGGAGAGCTTGCCTGGCTTCCTGGCATGAAGATGGAGGAGGCACCAGGGAGAGCCAGTGGAGGCCATAACTCTCCTCCCCTGGCCTAGTGACATTGCAGGCCAGGGCTTATGTTGACATGAACTGATGGTTTATGTGGCCCAGGGAGACAGTGGAGAGGCCTCTGTGCCCTGCTTTCCATAGCTCTGCCCATGGCTGGAGGCTGAGGGCATGGAACAGTCCTGCTTTTCATTCAGTCCTTTTCACTTCGTTCTTCCTTGAGGAAAGAGGCACAAATTTAGACATTTGAACACACAGTGCTTTGTCCTTGGACAGGTGCCCTGGCCTCGGAGATCACAGTTTAGGTGGAGTTTGGTTACTGAGAGGCCAAGTCAAGTAATTATGATCAATACCCAGCATTATACAAGAAGTGCCTCAGAGTCACCACCCCATACCTATCAGACTGGCTAACATGATAGAGAAGGAGAAGGATAAATGTTGGAGGAGATGTGGGAAAACTGGGACACTGATGCATTGTTGGTGGAGTTATGAACTGTTCCAACCATTCTGGAAAGCAATTTGAAACAGTGCCCAAAGAGCTATGAAACTATGTATACCCTTTGATCCAGCAATACCACTGACAGATCTGTATCCCAAAGAAATTTTTTTTGGAGGGGGAAAGGCAAGGCAATTGGGGTTAAGTGATTTACCCAGGGTCACACAGCTAGTAAGTGTCAAGTGTCTGAGGCTGGATTTGAACTCAGGTCATCCTGACTCCGGGGCTGGTGCTCTATTCACTGCACCACCTAGCTGTCCCCCAAGGAATTTATTTTTAAAAGGGAAAAGGACCCATTTGTACAAAAATATTTATAGCAGTTCTTTTTGTAGTAGCTAAGAATTGGATTGAAGGGATGCCCATCAACTGGGTAATGGCTGAGCAAGTTGTGGTATATGATTGTGATGGAATTCTATTGTGCTATAAGAAATGATGAGCAGGATGCTTTCAGAAAAGCCTGGGAAGACTCATATGAACTGATGCATAGTGAAATGAGCAGAACCAGGAGAAACATTGTACACAGTATCAGCAATATTAGAATGATGATCAACTGTGAATGACTTAGCTTTCCTCAGCAATATAGTGATCCAAAATAATTTCAAAGGACTTATGGTGGAAAATACTATCCATCCCCAGAGAAAGAACTGATAGAGTCTGAATGCAGATGGAAGTAGACTTTTTTACTTTCTTTGTTTTCCTTGGGGCTTTTTTTGGTCTGTTTTCCTCTGCAACACAGCCAATATGGAAATATGTTTTGTATGACTTCACATGTGTAATAAGTATCAAATCGCTTGACTTCTTGAAAGGAGGTGAAAAGTACGGGAAGAAGGGAGAGAATTTGGAACACAATTTTTTAAAAAATGAATGTTATTTTTTTACATATAACCATGAAATATTTAATGAAATAAATAAAAATTATGTTAAAATTAAAAAGAAGTGCCTCAGAGTATCAGAGAACCAGGGGCTCTTGATGTCTAGGGGTAGGGGAGTAAGCCAGGGGGCTTCATGGAGGAAGTGCCATTGATGGAGTTGGGGCTCCATCATCTCACTGTCATGGGGATGCTCTCCACTGGAGCAGGTCTTTCCCTTTTCCTCTTCTTGGTCCTACCTTGTCCACACATGCTCCCATCTGCAGTCCACAGAGGACTGTCCCAGCATCCTCCTGAACTTCCTCTAGGTCTTATTCCACACCACAGATTATAGTACAGCCCTGGACCTATTATATTTCCCTCCTGCTCATTCTGCTCTGTGACTACCCACATTCTACCCCAGTTACACAAGAACCCTTCCAGCATGAAGGCCATCGTTGCTAGTGGGCCATGCCATGCCACGAGCTGTTTACTGCCATGAGGTCAGGGATTCATCTAATGAAGGGGAAGAGAAGGAGGACATGCCAGGCAGAGGGAGCCAGGGCAGTGCAGGGTTTGAGCAGGGGACAGAGGCAGAGAGAAGTCAAGAGGGCCTGGGTTTCATGTCACCTTCGATGGACTGAACATTTGTCTCTTAATTTCGTCATTCTCCACGTCTGCCAGCTAGACCACTCTCCTCCTGCCCCTGCAGAGATGCATCCAGTGTTAGGGGTTGCTGAGTTTAGTTGTTTGTTTGTTTTTTAAACACCTATATCTTTTTTTTATACCCCCACACCACTGCCTCCTCCTCCCTTTCTCCCCCACCCCACAACAAGGAGCACCGTCAAACCTGGAGTTGCCTCCACCTCTCCAAAGGAGGAGGGAGGTGCCTTCTCCTGTCTTCTCCTTAGGGACCAGACTTGGTGGTTGTGTTTTCACAGTGTCTGATCTCTGTGGTTGTGGTTCTTTCCACCCACATTGTCCTCACCATCTACACCATTTGCCTCTTTCTCTCACTTCTCACAGCCATTTGTCCATAGAAGTCTCCCCATCCTCTGCTCATTCATTTCAGTCATTGTTTCTTCCAGCACAGTAACATCCCATTATATTTGTGGGCCACGTCTGTTTAGTGATCTCCACTTAATAGTCATCTCCTTTTGTTCCAATTCTTTGCTCCCACAAAAGGGGCTGCTGTCAATACTCTGGCATATGGGGGAACCTTTCTTTTTGTCATTGACTTCATTGGGATCCATGCCTAATCTTCAGAGAAAAGGACGTGGACATTTTAGTCTCTCTCTTTGCTTAGTTCTAAATTGCTTTCCAGAATGGTAGGACCAATCTCCCCCATTGTACAGTGCAGCAAACAGAGGAAGGAAAGGAAAGTTCAAACTGACCAGATAATTGCAAAGTCAAGATTAGAACCTCCATATTGGCCTCTCAGAGCAATGTGACCCACCCCCCCCTCCAGTCCCCAACCCCTGTACATTGGTGAGATGGTACCACTTGGGGTGATGAACACTCATTGTGCTAACACCTCAAGGAGGCTTTTGTGGGGCTTTGCGGATGCTTGGACAATTCTAGCCCCAATTCTGATGGGGACAGACTTAATGAGTAGTTTAAATGTTTTTTTCTTTTCAGTCAAAGTCAGATCTTCTCCAAGATGTCCTAGATTCCCAGAGACTTGGATGCTAGTCCAGGCTGATTGGTGAGTGAGCATGGGCAAGCTCCCTCAGCCTCTGGCCTCAGCTTCTCCAGTTAAGCAATGAGAAGTTGCCACATTCCTTCTCTGAGTGCCCTTCACCAAACACATCTATTTTCCCAAAGCCCACTGGCTTCATGTCATGCCATTCACGAGGCAGGAAGGACATAGGGTTCAGAATCAGACCCAGTGCTACCCATGACTTAGCTATATGACTTTGGGAAAAGCTTTGACCCTCTCTGGGTCCCTGCCTCCTAATCTATAAGAGAATTGTGCTTATGTGACTTCCCTCTTAGGGCTATTGATAGCAGAGGAAAAGGCTTTGTAACTGTCCAGCCCTAACTGAGCTTGAGGTTGATCTCCTTTGGTCTGGACCTCAGACCTCCAGGTGTGGGAACTTCCTGGATACACAGCAGCAGATCATCAGTCACCAATGGGTGTCCTAATCAAAGAATTCCTTGTTTAGTGGCTAGCCTGCTGGAGATGCTTCTGATTTCTTCCTTAGCCTGGGACTTGATGCCATCACCTTTTCACTTAACATGCATTCATTGAGCACATACTGTATGCCAGTCACATTGCTATGCCACTAGGCATTGGGTACACAGAGACAAAGCTGAAATGGCCCTGCCCTCAAGGAGCTTATGTCCTCATGGGGGATGCAGCATCTATGAATCAGGACATAGGAGACCACTGCTTCGGCCCCTCCCCAAGGTGTTCTCAGCACTCAGAGCTGGCCTGTCCTTCAAGAGCTCAGGGTCACCTCTTGGGTGAAGAATGGCATCCCTGTTAGAAGCCTGAGAGCCTTGGTGACTCAATGACTCCTCCAGCCCAATTCTGTTGTTTTCCCTGCTTATATCTCTGGTGCTGCAGAATCCATGAAAATGTTTGATGTCCACATTATTCATGTAAATGAGAGTGCAAATATTCCTATCATTCATTTAGATGGATCGTTTGGTGCATGGCCGCAGGCATGGCACTGGACTGGCATTGAGAAGTTGTGACTGTGGTTGACTGAGAGTAACCTGAACAAATAACAACACTTAGGTCAGGATGGCCAGCTTAGGAGATGGACAGGGCCCCAAGGTCTGTCTGTGGGTCAAGGATCCATCTGGGCAAGGACTGGGGGAACCAGTAGGAGAATCACCATGGGAGGGCCACTAGGGAAATTGTGGGAATGAGCACAAACTTCCTCCCTGCGTTGCTCTAATTAGACTGTATATGATAGCCCAGAGCTCCTTGCCACTGAGCCAAATAATTTGATTCCCAAACCATAGAGTGTATGCTCCTGCCCAGACTAGACAGCGGCCTGGCAGTTTCTCCCTCTCGTGATCAGATTGTAAATTGATTTCTGAGAAGTCTTTGAAAGAACTCAGAGACGTTTTTGGTCTAGAGGAATACAGTCAGAGCCGGTGAGGGATCTGTGGGGCTCTGCCAGCCAGGTGCCATGCTCAAGCTTCCTGCTTCTCTGGGCACCGTCCACTGGGGGGCACTGTGGCTGGTCACTCAGCCAAAGGAAACACTGGGGCCATAATGGCTGTACTCCCTGGTTCAGTTTTATCAGGTCTTCAACCCTTTTGGTGTTTACCCCTTCTAGTTCTTTATGGAAGAGCCTATCCCTTTGCCAGACCTGACTGGTTGGGGACCCACCTGGGGTCCACAAATGGCAGATATGGGGACTGGGTCACAGATGTAGAAGGTGATGCCCTCAATGAAGTAAAGGTTCTCAAGGAGTGTGGGAACTGGTCATCAAGTGAGTGACCTTTGGGAAGAAAAAGGGGGTGGCTCAGAGAGAGCCAGGATGAGAGTGCACCCTACCTGCAGGGAGCAAAGTCATGCATCAAATCTAAGCAAGAGGCCTTGGAAGCCGGTTTACTATGTATCAGGTGAATCCTGATTTGTGAACTGCCCTCATGCTACCAGAAAAAAACTAAAAAAGTCAGTATCAATATAGATGACCACAGAAATCACATTATGATGAAAGAAACAGACAATAAACCAATGTCAACAGTAAACAGATAAACACCAAATGGCAAAGGATCTAAAGTCACAAAAAAATAAAAAGCACCCAAACCAGATTTCACTGGATTGTAGAACCACACAGACTGTTGTTACACACTAACAGGAGGAAGAAGCCAACAGACAATTATACCCAGTTCACCTGCTTATTTTAGGGGGAGGGCCAGCCAAGAACTCCAGGAGGAGGGCTAGGGCAAAGCCCCCAGTCTTGGCCATGGTCAGGCCATGTTGGGAGTGGTGGGCTCAGTCCTAAGAGTCTGAAGAGGGAAAGGACTCAAGTTCATACCACCAAGGAGTTTTAATTTGGAGAAGAGAAGGCTCCAGAGTTCCATGACAGTCATGTTCAAGCATTTGAGGGGCCATCTTGTTGAGGAGGAATCAGCTTTGTTCTACTTGGACCCATTGGGCAAAGTCTGAAACACTGGGGGAAAGTCAGAAAGAGGCCCTCTGGAAAGTTGGATCTCATTTGGGAGGGGCTGCAAGGTCTTTAACAAGCTAAGCCATTCACAGGAAGCATAGACTGCCACGGTAACGGGGCAGGCTCCCTGATACCAGAGGACTTCAAGCACAAGCTAGACAAGCCTGTCAGGGCTATGGAAGGGCAGGATGGACTTCTTGGTCAGGTGCTGTCTATGCATCCCCTCTCTGGCCTCTGGCACCACTGACCTTTCCAGAGACCCTTGGACAGTACCCAAGGAATCCCTTAACCTTCCTGGAGACCAGGAGGGGACTGGCAACCTTTGCCCTGCATTCCCAGGCCTGTCCCCAGAGCTGTCCCCTTCCACAGGGCTTTGGGAATTTCTTTGGCTATGCCCAGTGCACTGGGAGTGGATGAAGGACAGCATAGCTTTTCATTTCTCTAGGACTAGGAGGGATGCGCTGGGGCCCCTCACAGGGGCAGTGTAATATCATGGACTGAGGGCTGATTTTGAATCAGAAAGGCCTGGCTGTAATTCCCACTTCTAACCAAGAAGGTTGTGTGACCCTGGACAAGGCCCCTGACCTCTCAGGGCCCCAGGCTATTTTATAACATTACAAGGTGCCAAGACTCAGCCCTGGGAGCCTGACATAGGTGAAATCCCAGACCCAGGCAGAAACCAAAGCCCCAGTGAGCCTTGACACCCCTATCTGTCAATGGGAGCACCCCCATTCTCTGCCTAATGCATTTCATCCTGGCAGCATGGCTGGTTGCAAGGGCTGGCTTTGGAGAGTCTAGCATCCCTGTCAGCTTGTCTCGGGGACAGACGGAAATCAAGGTATCGATTGCTGCTAGATTTTGCAGAGTATTTTTCTCCATGTCTAATGTTGAAGCTCCAGGCTTGGGTTTCCATAGCAACTCTAGCAAAGCTGCTCCCACCACAATATCCCCCCCCCCCCCACTGACTCCCACTATGCACTCCAGGGGCCTTGTTGATTTGGCATGGCCCATCTGGCAGGCCAGCAGCTGCTTGGTCTTGGTTGATTTGGGGCAGATGCAGAGAGAAGAAGGCCCTCTTACTCACGTCCCCTCGAAAAGATGGTGCAGGCACCAAGAGTTCTTTGTCCCCGGTGATGTGCAATAATACGTGGTGCTTAAGATGGACCTCTAACCTCCTGGGCATGGGGCCCAGTGCAGGCTGGCTGCCAAGCTGCATTTAGCCCCTTCACTCGCTGGCTCACCAAGATCTTCGACTGGCTCTGTGTGGGCAGCTGTTGGGAGCATCAGTCCCAAGGCCCAGCATTTACCTGAATTCTGGAGACTGTATTCAATGAGGTGCCCCCTCAGGGCCAAGCCCTCCATTTGTACTTGCAGCTCGGGTTCTTCAGGGGTCACCTGCCCCCAAGATCAAGGTATTCTTCAGGTCTGGACTCCCCCAGACCATAGCTCGGAAGCCCTCACCACTGGGTTTATCTTAAATATGCAGCCAAGGAAAAAGCTTTTACTGAAAAGGTATTGTAAGGACTGCAGCAACCACCCTGTGCACGCAACAGACCTGGGGTAGATGGTCATACAGACAGTGCAATGGTAAGGGGAGGCCTGGCCAAGGAAACACATGTCCGGAGTCCCTTCATGTAGAGTTCTCATGATGTTCCCCTGAGATCCATTTTCTCTGTTGGGAAGGTCACTGCTGAGCACCCGGGGCCTGGACCTTGATGGCACAGCTGGTCTGGTCTGGCTTGGACTTCTCTCTCACTGGATATGGGGTCTTCCACTGGGGCAGATGCAAGTGGCCATTGCTTATGAGTCAGGGAGGAGGAGAAGGAAGAGGAGGAGGAGGAGGAAAAGGAGGAGGAGGAAGAGGAGGAAGAGGAGGAAAAGGAGGAGGAGGAAGAGGAGGAAGAGGAGGAAAAGAGAGAGGAGGAGGAAGAAGAAAAGGAAGAGGAGGAAGAGGAGGAGGATGAAGAACAACAACTGATATCTACAGAACACCTACTGTGCACCAAGCACTACACATGACACTTTTCAATTATTCTCTCACTTGACCCTCACAACAACCCTAGGAGGTCAGTGCTAACCCACCACACCTATTCCCACCACCACCATTTTCATTGTTGTTAAGTTGTTTCCATCATGTCTGACTCTTCCATGACCCTGTTTGGGGTTTTCTTGGCAGATACTGGAGCGGTTTGCCATTTCATTCTCTGGTTCATTTTGCAGATGAGAAAACTGAGGCAAGCAGGGTGAAGTGAATTGCATAGTGACCCACAGCTGGTCAGTGTATGGGGCCGGATTTGAACTTGGGTCTTGCTGATGCCAGGCCTTGAACTCTATCCCCTGCACCACCCAGATGCCCTTGAAAGGAACAGCAATCTCCTCCCCCAGGAGGAAAGGCCAGGGGAAAAGGGTGAGGAGAGATTCCCTCTCAAAAGCTGCCACAAGGACTGTGGAGACAAGCTGTTTCTGCCAGCAAGCGTAGGGCCCATTGCCTTATGACATCAGCCTGCTGATGGAAGGGCTGCTTTCTACGTCTTCAAGCATAGCCTGGATCCTTCCTTTACAAAGGAGGCCTCCTCCAAGAGGAGCAAGCCCCTTTCTGTGCACCAGGTCCTCAGGCTCTCACCCTCCAAGGGGCAGTCTGAAAGGGCAAAGTCTAAGTGTCGTTGCTTCTATTACCTGCCAGTGGCCTCATCCTGTGACTTCATTCAGGGTCCCCAGCTGCCCCAGCTGTGTAAACATGCCTCCAGGTTTCATGTGATTTGTTAGGAAAGCCTCTCACCAATCTCTGGGTAGTCTCCAATCTTCCTCCCCCGGCTTCTTTGTTAAACCCTCCAGCCCCTCATCCCCCAGGCCTGCCCCATTTATTTTTAGCCATCACCCACCTGTGACTTGACTAAGAATATTGGTGCCAACCTTCAGCAAGCCCTGCTGTGTGCCAGGCTCTGGGCTCCATCCTGGGGACAAAAAATGTTTTAAAGCCCACTCCCTGCCCTCGAGGAGCTTCCGGTCTGGTATACTGGAGTTGTAAGCATGAATAACAACACTGAGGACTTATGGAGAGGCCAAGTCCAGTGCCTGGAGAGAAGGAGGATCACCTTCCTGTTGGGGGGAGGGGAGGGAACCGAGACCTCAACCTCCAGGAGAAAGAAGGGTTTGGTGTCCACACTGGGCAGGATGAGAAAGATTCATGGCCATGATAGAGTGAGTCTGGGGAGCCCAGTTTGGCCAGAGACCAGGAGATGTGTGACATCAGGCTGAAAAGGCCTGTGGCTCAGGAGAAACAAGGCAGAACCTGGGAGCTGTGGAAGGGTTTGGGGGCAGGAGATGTTCTATAATCAGATATATACATCAGGAAGATGATGTGGACAGCAGGGTGAAGGAGAGACAAGGAGACTCTGGCTGGCTTCTCTCTCTCTCTCTCTCTCTCTCTCGTATTCTTTTCTATTTATTCTATTCTATTTATTCCCTATCTTCTCTCCCAACAGTCCTCAGAGGACTGTCACCCACCTATCCCCTGCACCCCACCCAGTGCCCAGTAGCATGTGCAAAACTGACACTTAATTAATATTAATTGAATGAAAGATTGGCAATAAATAAAACCTGGCATTGATAGATTGACCTTGGAGATCCAAAATCAGGTTTGGGGAAAAACCTGCTTGTGTCAATAGCATGGACTTAGAATGTGAGCCTGGCATGCCAACACAGAGCACATGCCACTGGAGGAGGAGGGGCATTGGGAGGCTCAGTGCAAGCCCATCCCAGTCTAGAAGAAGCCCCAGACAGAGGGCATCCTGGAGTGCCAGGGCACCAATGCCCTCTGTAGATGTGCAGGGAGGCACTATGTGTGTCAGAGGACGGATGCACAAGCTTCTCTGTTATCTCAGAACTTGTTGTGGGAAGTGCATTTAGGGTGACAGTTGGAAGGGTCACCTTTGTGTTTCAGTTCAGAGGCATGGCCTGGACCCCTGGGGCAGGTGTCTGGGGCAGGTGTCTGGGGAAGCTTGTGGATGGATGCCTGCTCATAGGCATGTTTTTAGAGACATAAAATCCGTATCAAAATATAGTTACCAAAATGTGTTTCTTAAAAGCCAGCTCATGAGTATATTAGGAAGGCAGAATTTATGATTTCAAAGAGAATCTCATATGTGCCTAAAAGGTCCGGAACCGCAGGATATAAGGAATTCTCTAGGCAGAAGGCAGGAGAACTAAAGCATGTATTTACACTCCACAATAACAAGCCCACAAACCAGCGTCCCCATTTTGATATTTTCATCAAAAGCTTCCAGGCCCAATAAGTCCGCCTTATAAGGGTAACCAGGAGGCCACAGAGAAGCGAGATGGTATAAGGCAAAATCGTATACATGCTTCCCCTCTACGGTAAGAAGATTACCCACTAGCCTCTAGTCAGCTCTGCTACCGGCAGCTCAGCTTCGGCTGTAGGTGTCTCTGGCTCCAACCAGAAAAGGAAAGGAGGATCTTCAAGCTGTCCTCTCCCCTCTTATAGAGTTTTTGACATCATCAATCGCCGCCTGAACGACCAGGGCCGATTGGTTCTTGACTTGGCCCCTCCCCCAGCGTAGACCACGTTAACACACCTCCCCTCAGCCAGCCCCACGACTCATCACACAGGAAGCTCTCTGATCCCTGGCGCGGTCGCTGGGCCTCCTGCCCCGGAAGAGCAAGCCCCAGCATCCAGGGAAGCTCAACGAGGCAAGCTGAGTCATTCAAAGAAAACAAAGTCCATTCTGGCTACAATGAGCCACTTTTAAGACCCTGGTTTAGAGGGAGTTATGGTCTGTAAGACCCAGGTGGTGGAGCATTTATCCCCCTCTTCTGGTGAAGGGAAGGTGGGGGAAGAGGATGAGACAACAGCCCAGCCATGGTCCCAGAGCCAGACTTGAGCAGTGGGTGTCCCCCAGGGTGGGGTGGGGGTGATCTATTCAGACAACAACCCTGGTCAGCAGGTGTCCTGGGGGATGGGGTCAGGTATACAGACAACAGCACACACTCCCAAAGCCCCAAACTGGGTGGCCAGTATCATTTACCACTCCCTCTAGGTCAAGGGAAAGCTGGCCTCCTAGATACCAATTGAACAAAGTCTCACATTAACAAATGCATCTGACCATTTTCATCTCCAAATTGCCCGTTTTTGAAATGCTTTCCATGTAAGGGGAGTATGGACTGCCCTTTGACTTGTGACTATTTGGGGCCCCAGAGGCCATTGGCTTTGGAGGATAATCATTCTGTGGAGAGCATTTTGCATCCATTGTGAGGGAAGCATATTCACACTCCCTCCTTTTGGTCTGAAAGGGCCCTAGCTGGATTCTCCACCGAATCTTGTATGTGGCAATAAAAGGCTGCTCCTGCTCAGCCTATAGTAAGGACCATCCGAGCCAATTTATCTTAGTTCAGAGGAATAGGTGGCAAAGGCCATCAAAGAAAGGAAGGTGGGAAGGGCCTGGAGAGTCCCCCTCCCCCATCAGAGTCTTCAGCTGAATCCTGGCCAAACAAGGAGTGGGGAGGGGGCCTTGTGGAAATGCCTTAAATGTCTGAAGGAGGAGAGGGGGTGGAAGTGAAGAAAGAATGAGGAAAGAGAGAGGGAGAAAGAGGGGAAGAAGGGGGAGGGAGGGAGGAGAGACAGAGCTTTTTCCTTTGCAGGAGACATCCTGAGTCTTTCAAGGGCAGTAATTCACTGGCTTCTCTGGAGCTGGGGGACCCCCCCCCCAACCTTGTGCACATGGAAGCCACCGGAGCAGCCAGAGCCAGAGCCAAGTCCCTTCTGTCTCTTGGTCCACCTCCTGGCTCAGCCTGGGGCTGCCGAGGAGGCTCCTGCCCCGGAGAGAGTTTGCTCAGATCCAGCACGGCCTCCCCTCCCCCACCCCAGGCTAGAAAATGAATGTTGGGAGCCCCGGGGGACCACGACCCGAATCTGAATTGCCTCCCTCAGCAGGACCATGGACCGGCAATCCTCATGTTGTCTCCCCATGTTAAACAGCCTTTTAACTCCCCCCAAACGTAAACTAATCACTGTGACCAATCTGTTCTGCCAAACACGTCCAGGGCAATGGAACAGAAAGCCTTCCCCTCACGTGCAGCAGCCCTGAGGACTTGTCTCTGCCCTTCCTTCCCAGATTTGAAGGCTTCATCGAAGGGCAAGGCTGGTGGCTCCCGGGCCTGTGTTCTCTCCTCTCAGTCCATGGCTTCTCTTTCTCTGAGGCCAGGGACTGACCACCCCTTCTCTCCTTCTCTCCAGGGACCTGAAGAACAATCTGATAAGTGTGGTGGAGCCCAGAGCCTTTCTTGGTCTGCCGCTGCTCAGACGTCTGTAAGTATCCTCCTGCCTCAGCCTGCTAGGGTGATGGGGGTGGGGAGGCTGGAGCAGCACTTAAGCCCTGCCCAGGATTCGCTGTGGGACCTTAGACCAGTCATTTTTTCTCCATGCCTTAGTTTCCTCATGTTGGTGGGGGTGGGTGTTGTTATTGTTGTTGTAGGGGCAGCTAGGTGGCTCAGTGGATACAGTGCTGGGCCTTGTGTCAGGAAGACTTGAGTTCAAATCTAGCCTCAGACTCTTCCTAGCTGTATGACCCTGGGTGAGTCACTTAGCCTTTATTTGCCTCAGTTCCTTGTCTGTAAAATAGGGACAATGGAGAAGGAAAAGCAAACCACTACGGTCTCTTAGCCATGAAAACCCCAGGGACAAAAGTCTAGGGGTCACATGGAGCTGTAAGCTACTGAACAATGAATTAGCTCGAGCCCTCATTCTGGCATGTTCCCTGCACTGTGAGTGTCCAGTGATCAATGCCATTGTTCATTTAACCAATTACCTTTCACAAAAAGATGTTGGCTTTGGAAATAAAATGAGGAGAGCTTCTTAGCCCTGTCCTCGATCTGAATGTTGGATAACACTAAGGAACAGAGGTCATCCTCTCTAAGCATTTTCTGTTAATTTATTAAGGCAAAGAAAGGGGGCTGGCTCAAGAAGTTTAGAATGGGCCAGGCCCAGTCATGCAACCAGTCAGGGACTCATTTCCATCATCTGCCTGGCAGCCTAGAGCTGATGATGTTCAAAAGGTGTCCAAGGCCCTTCCATCCTGGTTGGAAAATGATGCGTGGCAGGTTCTTGGATGGGGCTAGTGATGGTGGTCATGATATATCGACAACCGAATGCATAAGTTTGCAAAGTATCTCTATGGATAAGTCATGATCTTCTATTTTGTGAATAGCAGGCTGGTTTGATGGACAGAAATCCAGCCTCAGAACCAGGAACCCTGGGTTCAAGTGCCCCCTCTGCTACATACTAACTGTGATGTGATCCCAAGCAAGGCACAGAAGTTCCAACAGGAGCCGCCTTCACTAATGTGATTGATGCCTGCACCACACTCCACTTAAGAACAAACCCATGTCAGAAGTCAAAATTTTTCACGTTTCCCCTGCCACCACAAGTGAATGTGAAGTCACCCAGGCACCTATCTGAACTGCACATCAGACATATAGCATATTCTACTTGCTGGGTTGGGTATAGTGTCACTATATTTATTACCACCCATTGAGATGGGCAAAGGCAAGATCTGAGAGATTTAATGGATGTGACCAGACACCTGGTCTCCCTTTTCCCTCCTTCATGGCTCTCTCACCAAGGGATGCCCATCATCATTTGAAGTCCAATTCAAATCCAAGTCTCTCCCTGGGGGTCCTCCCGCCCTGAGCCCTCTCTGACATCTTTCTTTTTCTGAACTGCCTAGTATTTATCTTCTGCTGGAAGGAATTAGTATTTAATTAGCTAATTAACTGCGTGACCTGTTTTTGTTCTCTGCATGTTTCATCGACTTTATTCCTATCTCACCAAGATGATATTAAGCTCCTTGAGGACAGAGAGTCGACTGAGGTCACCAGTCATTTATTAGGTGCCTATTAAATGGCAAGGCACTGGGGATACAAGGAAGAGATGTTTCTATCTGCCATGGGCTTCCACCCTAATGGGGAATGTGACATGTAATCAGATGGTAAAATGCGTGGCGATCGGAAGAGGGAGAAACATTAATGACTGGTGGGATCAGAGAAGGCTTCCTGTAAGAAGAAGCACTGAGCCTAGCCTCGAACAGAGGGCTCAGATACAGGGAGGGCAGCTTTGGCATAGAGGATGTACTGTGTATGTGTGCCTGCTCAGAAGGTCTGGGAATATCCCATAAGCCAGTGTTGCTGTCATCTGGAGTGTGTGAGGGTGAGGTTATGGAATGAGGTGCAAAGGTAGATTAGAGCTTCAAATTCTAAAGCGATGGCCTTTAATTGTCTTTGAGAGGTAATAGGGACCTACTCGATCCTTCCAAAAGGAGGAGGAATGTGCTCAGAATGAGGTTTTGGGAATATTATTTCAACAATGAAGCAGTAATCATTGCTGGGATTTGTATAGCGCTTCAAGGTTTGCAAAGTGCTTCACAAATATCATCTTGTTTAATCCTCATAACATCTCTGGGAGCTACATGCTATCATTGTCCCCGTTTTAGAGGTGAGGAAACTGACCGGGACAGCAGTGAAGGGATTTGCCAAGAGTCACACAGCTGGTAAGCATCTGAAGCTGGTTTTGAATTCAAGTCTTCCTGACTCCAAGTCCAGTGATCTATCCACTGTATCCCCTATCCACTCACTGTACCCCCTAGATGTCAGTTGTGATGGAAATGATTAGAGAAGGAGAGACTGGAGGAAAGCAAATGTATCAGAAGGCCATTGCTGTCCAAGTGAGATATGTTGAAGGCCTTGCTTGGAGGTGATCATGAGAGTGGAGAGAAGGGGATGAACATTGAGATGTTGTAGTGGACCAAGTCAAGGGTCCTCTGAGGCTGTGAACTGGGATGAGGGTGGTGGTGGACATGACGAAAATAGAGAAGTGGGGATTTAGGGGAGAAGATGATGGATCAGTTTAGGACATGTTAGCTTTGTGATGCTTTGGGGACATCCCCATTTGGGTGGAGTTGTCTCCCAGGCAGAAGAGGATATGGTCCTGGATATCTGGAGAGATCCTTGGGAAGTATCTTGAAATTGAATGATGTAAACCCTGAAACACTATAGAACTCAAAATCAAATCAAATTTTCTCCCCATTTCCACCCTCCCCCCACAAGAAGGCATATATTCTGATTTCCCCATTCCTCAGTCAGCCCTCCCTTCTATCACCCTCCTTCCCCCCCTCCCCTTTTCCCTTACTTTCTTGTAGGGCAAGATAGATTCCTATGCCCCATTGCCTGTATATCTTATTTCCTAGTTGCATGCAAAAACAACTTTTTTTTTGAACATCTGCTTTTAAAACTTTGAGTTCCAAATTCTCTCCCCTCTTCCCTCCCCACCCACCCACCTTCAGAAGGCAAGCAATTGAACATAGGACACACATGTATCATTATTTAAAACCCTTCCACAATACTCATGTTGTGAAAGACTAACTATATTTTGCTCCCTGCTATCCTGTCCCCCTTTATTCAGTTTTCTCCCTTGGCCCTGTCCCTTTGTGAAAGTGTTTGCTTTTGATTACCTCCTCCCCCTATCTGCCCTCCCTTTTATCACACCCCCTTTTTTATCCCCTTCCTCCTTCTTTCCTGTGGGGTAAGATACCCAATTGAGTGTGTATGTTATTCCCCCCTCAAGTCAAATCCAAAGAGAGCAAGATTCACTCATTCCCCCTCACCTGCCCCCTCTTCCCTTCCAATGAACTGCTTTTTCTTGACACTTTTATGTGAGATAATTTACCCCATTCTATCTCTCCCTTTCTCCCCCTCTCAATATATTCCTCTCTCATCCCTTAATTTGATTTTTTTTAGATATCATCCCTTCATATTCAACTCACCCTGTGCCCTCTGTCTATATATATGTGTATATATATATATATATATATATATATATATATATATATATATACACACACATACATATTTGTATATGTATATTCCCTTCAGCTACCCTAATACTGAGGTCTCATGAATTGCACACATCATATTTCCATGTAGGAATGTAAACAAAACAGTTCAACTTTAGTAAGTCCCTTATGATTTCTCTTTCTTGTTCTTTTTCTTGATTACCTTTTCATGCTTCTCTTGATTCTTGTGTTTGAAAGTCAAATTTTCTATTCAGCTCTGGTCTTTTCACTGAGAAAGCTTGAAAGTCCTCTATTTTATTGAAAATCCATATTTTGCCTTGGAGCATGAGTTTTGCTGGGTAGGTGATTCTTGGTTTTAATCCTAGCTCCATTGACCTCCAGAATATCATATTCCAAGCTATTCAATCCCTTAAAGTAGAAGCTGCTAGATCTTGTGTTATCCTGATTGTGTTTCCACAATACTCAAATTGTTTCTTTCTGGCTGCTTGCAGTATTTTCTCCTTGATCTGGGAGCTCTGGAATTTGGTGACAATATTCCTAAGAGTTTTCTTTTGGGAATTTATTTGAAGAGGTGATCTGTGGATTCTTTCAATTTCTATTTTACCCTCTGGCTCTAGAATATCAGGGCAGTTCTCCTTGATATTTTCTTGAAAGATGATATCTAGGTTCTTTTTTTGATCATGGCTTTCAGGTAGTTCAATAATTTTTAAATTATCTCTCCTGGCTCTATTTTCCAGGTCAGTGGTTTTCCAATGAGATGTTTCACATTGTCTTCCATTTTTTTCATTCCTTTGGTTCTGTTTTATAATATCTTGATTTCTCATAAAGTCACTAGCTTCTACTTGCTCCAATCTAATTTTTAAGATAGTATTTTCTTCAGTGGTCTTTTGGACCTCCTTTTCTATTTGGCTAATTCTGCCTTTCAAGGCATTCTTCTCCTCATTGGCTTTTTGGAGCTCTTTTGACATTTGAGTTAGTCTATTTTTAAAGGTGTTATTTTCTTCAGTATTTTTTTGGGTCTCCTTTAGCAAGTCATTGAGTTGTTTTTCACAGTTTTCTCACATCACTCTCATTTCTCTTCCCAACTTTTCTTCTACTTCTCTTACTTGCTTTTCCAAATCCTTTTTGACATCTTCCATGGCCTGAAACCAATTCATATTTTTCTTGGAGGCTTTTGATGTAGGCTTTTTAATTTTGCTGACTTCTTCTGGCTGTATGTTTTGGTCTTCTTTGTCACCAAAGAAAGATTCTAAAGTGTGAGTCTGAATCTGTGTCCGTTTTTGCTGCCTGTTCATGTTCCCAGCCAACTTCTTGACCCTTGAGCTTTTTGTCAGGGTATGACTGCTTGTAGAGTACGGAGTACTTTGTCCCAAGCTTGAGGGGCTGTGCTGCTATTTTCAGAGCTACTTCTACACAGCAAGCTCTGCTACACCAGTGCTCCCTCTCCCCCAAGAACCACCAACCAGGATTGCGGCCAAGATCCAGGCAGGGCAAAGAAGCTTTGCACTCCAACTCTAATCCACTGCTTAATTCCTTCCACCAGGTGAGCTTGGGGCCAGAGGCAACTGCAGCTGTAGCTCTAGAAGCAACCTCAGAGCTGCACCACCTCCCTCTACCCCACCAGCCCTGGGCAGTGGCTGACCTGGAACTCCTTTCACTCTGTCCCAGCAGCTTTTCCCACGAACCTTCTCTGTTGTCTTTGGTGTTAGTGGGTTGAGAAGTCTGATAACTGCCACAGCTCACTGATTCACGGCGCTACACCTGTCCTACCCGGCTCCTGGTCTGGTTGGTCCTGCTGCTGCCCACCTTAGGCTCTGCTCCGATCCACTCACAGCTCTGTGGGATAGACCCTTCCCAGTGACCATCCAGGCTGTCCTGGGCTGTAGCCCTGCTTCCCTTTGCTATTTTGTGGGTTCTGCATCTCTAGAATTTATTCAGAGCCATTTTTATAGGTTTTTGGAGGGACCTGGCAGGGGGAGCTTAAGCAAGTCCCTGCTTTCCAGCTGCTTCTTGGCTCTGCCCCCCGGGCATCCATTAATTTTTCTAATAACCACTTTTATACCCATTTCTTACATGAAACATACATGAAACTCCCTTGGTTATTAGCCCAAAGATAGTCACAGGCATCAACCTGCATCTAGCCTTTTGAATCCTTTGGCAACCAGGGTGTCCCTTACTTCCCAATCAGACATTAAAATATCACCAGAAAAATGTTGGCATGAGAAAGATGGCCCTTTGTTTTGGAGGGAAGATTGAAGGCATTAAAAGTCCCTTGTGATACAGGACAGTTCATCTGATGGCAGGGTTTTTTTTTAATGAATCTATTGGTTTTTACTGATTTTAAAAACAGTCTTCCTCTTTTTCTTTTTTTTGTTCTGAAAAAATATTTTATTACAAGGGATGGCTCTCTGGGGCTGGGGTGGGGGGAAGGATACAGGGGAAAGTCTAGGTAACAAAAACAAACCTCATCCATAAAAACCTACTTTTATAAAGTACTTGTGTAATATTTTCAAGGCCACTCAGCCTGATCTTGTCCCTTTCAGTTCTGGACCCAGGTCCTGATCTACTAGGCTAGCCCAAGGCATAGAGAGGGATGGTCCAGCTCAAAGGGCAGTCCTTCCAAGTGCATATTTGCCCAGGCAATAGCACTTCTTCATCCAATTGTTTTTTTTTCCTCTGTGGAGCAAACTCCTTTTAGTCTTCATAGATCTATACCAGGGAGCTCTACAAGGTTCCAGGCTTGATGCAGCCAACCCAGGTCACCTTCAAAACCGAGCATTTGGAGGACCCACCCTGCAGCCAGCCTAAGTCCAAACCCACTCTCCAGCTAGCCTGAGACCCCTGATCATGCTCCAGGCCAACCATCTTCCTGCCTACTGCCTTCTGTATACCATGGCCTCCCAATCCCTACACAGACAAATTTTACACCTCCTATTCCTGACACAGGAATACCACCTTGATCTCTGGAGAGGGTGCTACAATGGATTGTCCCCTGCCTCTGACAACAGCCCTGACTGTCACTACCATGGCCAAACCTCTCTTCCTGGCCACTCTTCAGCTTTGGGCATCGTCTCCTGCCCTCCTTGAGTGGGAGGGACTATCTGTTGTCTTGGTATTCCTAGGACTTAGCCTGGTGCCTAGCACTTAGTCAATGATATTCATTCATTCACCTCCAGAGAACCTCTTCTCAAAGCTGGCCCTGGGCTGGTTCTCTCTGATTTATCCTGCGTGTACCTTGCTCTACATTATTGTTTGCATGTTGGCTCCCCTGCTGCTGTATGAGTTTCCTTGGCACAGAGGGTTTTGGCCTTTTTTCATATCCCTCCCCCCCCCACACACACACAGTTAGCACAGTGTCTGGTGCATGGCAGGTGCTTGTTGACTGGTGAACCTGTCTGGTATTTAATGTCTCCTCACTCATCATCATAATCAGAGGATCATTGCTGTTGTCGTGCCTTTCAAAGACTCTTTTATGATTCTACCAGGTGCTTTGGAGACATGTTTTTAGGGGAGAGCTTTTAAGGCAGCATTTTCTTTTACAGAATTCTGTGCTTTTTTTAAATGTCCCACAAACACTCAGCACAGTGGGACCTGGGATTTGCTAGACTTTTCAGTCAATTGTGTGACTATAAAGGTGGAGTCTTCTCTAGATTTGTTTATGGATACCTGTGTTTTCTGTTCTCATGGCTCCACCAAAGATGACCTTGATGGAAAGACAGCATATTTTCATAAAGATTTTGTTGAGATTAGAAAGCAGACACAGAGGCAGGTTATCATTGGAGCCCTCTCAATTGCCACCCCCCCCCACCCGAGAGGAATAATGTTGATAATTCTCCCAGTTATTTGGCATCCTCCTCTCCTCCAGAGAGCTTCAGAATCAATCCCTCAGAGCCCTCCAAACTGTGCTGCTTCCAGAAGAACAACGTAAAAAACAAGAAAATGAGTATTTAAAAGGCAAAGGAAAGGAAAGCTAAGAGAGGAATGATTTGATTGCAGGCATCGTAGATATTGAGTAAACACAAAAGGAGGAGGGGAGCAGGGCAGAGGAAATGGGAGGGCCTGTGTTGCCGGAATGATGTGTCTACCTGCAAAACGGTAACAGGGGTAAGGTGGGGACACTGAAAAGCCTACGAGGGTCAATCAGCAATGCTATGTAGTTCTATGGGTGCCTATCAGTCAGAGTTTAAATGTTTTATATGTTTATAAAATCCAAGATTGGAATCAGGTTTGAGATTGTGGGTGCCTGGGGGAGGGTCAGTGAGTAGACAAACGTCTGGCAGTAAAAGTTTATGGTTGTGGCTAAGGGTCCAGGTGGACTGTTGTTTCAACAATCCGGCTAGCAGCTTCTGTGGGGGTATATAAGATTCACCCACAGCCAGCACCCAGAAAGCTGCCAACAGCACAGGTTCTTTCAATCTGCTTAATTGAGGAAAGCAAGGTGAAGGGGTTGACAAGCTTACTTTTAATTCAAATATCATTCAGTTAGTTCAGGGGAAAAAAACCAGCACCCTGAACTTCAAAACAAAATGCAAACAAATTACAAACATCAACAGACTTTGTCTGATTCAAGTCCCAACAGATAGTTACCAGAGTTCAACAAAGTTTTAGCGTCCAGGTTTACAAGCTGGAGGGCTCCTTAACTACAGCTGCCCGGAGTCTCCTCATCAACACCATCTCCAGAGCCCCGCACAAATGGCTCTGTCCTTCCTTCTTATAGGGCTTCAGACAAAATCAAACATCATCTGAATCACCAGAGCTCAGGCTCTGGTGATTGGTTCTTGAGTTGGCCCCTCCCCTTAGGACCCTGGAAGGTTCACCTCCACATGGATTACGTTAACACCTAATGGGGTTTGGGCCTGGGGCTTAGGACCTAGTAAAGCTCACTGAGATAAATTGAGTCACTCAAAGAAAACAAAGGCCATTCTGGTTACAACTGTCTGTGTATGTAAGGCTGGTATTATACGGACCCTAGAAAAGTAAGTCAGGTCATACCTTTGACTGGCAATTCAAACAGCATTACTGAGTGGGAGAGAGGAAAAAAGCAATGTAGTTTATAATTTTAACCTTCAGTATAAATGGCTTGAATCTGACATAAAAAGAAAGTGAATTTCAGGCTGGTTAATAAAACTATACCAATTAGAAACATTCTTTATTATTATTATTAAACAATCTTAAGTTTTAAAAGAGAGCTTGGGAACTCATGTAGGAAGCCGGGTGGTATAGTGGGTGGAAGGGGAAACTTCCAGTCAGGAAGCCCTGAACTCCAAGCCCGCATCAGACTCTCACTAACTGTATCAGCCTGGGCAAGTCATTTTGCCTCTCTTGGCCTCAGTTTCCTGGGATGGCATAATATTAAAACCTACTTCACAGGGTTATTGTGAAGATTAAGTGAGATAAAAAATGTGAAAACACTGCATGTCGCTGTCTCTCTGCCTCTCTTAGTGTCTCTGTATGTCTGTCCTTCTCTTTCTCTCACCCTTTCTCTCCAAGTAAAATCAACTGACTCTAGAAAATCAGGAGTTGCCGTTATGATTTGAGACAAACACAGATTTAATTCAGAAAGCAGTGAGAGATAAACATGACAACTCTGGAATGAGAGGAAATGTGACAAGGTGAATTGAGTACTGGATTTGGAGTTAAGAAAGCTGGACTTGAATTCCACTTTAGCTACTTAGCAGGGTCGCTCTTTGGCTTTGCTGACTACCCACATTTTCCTATTGTCCAACTATCATTCTGATTTCTGAACCAGAGAGAGCTTATCCCCCAAACAGTAGTCATGGCTATTGATACAAAATCATTAAAGAAAACACAGACAAATAGAATGTTATATTAGAACAAATATATGATCATCTGTAGCCAGAATGGACTTTGTTTTCTTTGAATGACTCAGCTTGCCTCGTTGAGCTTCCAGAACAGACGTGGAGTGAGGGGGGAGATTGGGGTATTTTCTTCCTCTTGTCACTTTAAAGACCAAAAATATGTGCTTGGAGCCAGGCGACTCTCACTGGTTTAAATGTACAAAGATCCCAAATAAATCTGTGTGTCAGTCACAGCCTCAGGGAAAAAAAAATGTTTTATTTTCGGTTTATAGTGTGTACTAATCATTGCTGTTGTACTTCAGATGCATTAGGGACAAAAAACTTCCTTAAAATTATAAACGATTATTTTATATGAATTTTGGGGGGATCTAGTACTGATCATCCAACTTTATATTATTTTCTATGGGAAAATTCAGTTTGCAATAGGAACAAATGGCATGACGAACAGAATCTTGGAACGAATTAAATTCATAAACTGAGGTTCTACTGTGTTTAATAACAACAACATTTATTAAGTGCTTACTCTGTGTCAGGGAAGCAGCTATGGGTGGCTCCGTGGGCAGAGTATTAGGTTTAGAATTAGCATCACCCAAGTTTAAATCTGGACTTAGTTACTTACTAGCTGTGTAAACTTGGACAAGTCCCTTAACCTTTGTTTGCCTCTATCCCCTGGAGAAGGAAATAATAAACCACTGTTGTGTCTTTGCCAAGAAAACCCCATGGAGAGTATTGGCAGGATGTGGTCCAAGAGTTGGACTGAACAACGACCACATGTGCCAGGCACTGTGCTAAGGGCTGGGAATACAAATATAAGCAAAAATAAAGACAGGAGTAAAAGTAGAACTCCATGAAAAAAAAATGGAGAAAATAGCTTAGAATAGAAGCCAAGAAACATTAGCTAACAGTTGGCAATCTTAAAAGTGAATGGAAATAGCAGAACTAAGCAAGCCAATGAGAGTACAGAAAATACTAGGGGAAAGCCAAAAGCCAGAAAAATCCAAACATAAATTAGCTACATTTTAAAATGGACCTGAAAAAGAACTTTTAGGGCCATAATTTAAGAATCATACTCCTAGAAAAGCAACAACTGCAATAACACGATGAAATAAATACAAAATATGAGCGCCTATTTAAGGAAATCATAAAACAAAATTTCCTGGATGCATCGAAGCCACAGGACAAAAGTACAGATCCATAGGATCATATAAGGTGGGAACTCTAGGTTTAATTCTCTGAGAAATGTGATTACCAAGTTCTGAAGCCTATAAGTTAAATATAAAATACTTCAAGCAATCACAAAGAGAAAGGAAGTTGAATCAGAATTATGTAATATTGTCAGTGAAAGAGGAAAGGAAAAAAAATGGAAAATGCTTTCAAAATGACTTATCTTGTAAAACTGAGCATAATCTTTTAGGGGGAAAATAGGCTTTTCATAGAATCAGTGACTTGTGAACATTCCTTCTAAGACAAGAGAAAATCAGAGTTGGATGGGGTCTTTGAAATGCAAATGCAAAAGATCCAAATAGTAGGAAATGCAATTTTTGTCCCCCAAAGACAGAGATGGGGACACTGACTCTGGCTGCCACACCAGAGAGTTTTAGATAGGGTCTAGATATGTGAGCCATTGTTCGATCTGTTCCAAGATAGGGATTTTTGAAAATGATGATAATATCGCCTTTTTTATTTCCCTCCTCAGTTCATGGCCAGCCAGGCCCTGCTTACCTGAGGCCACAAGGATTAGTGATCTTGGTCAGTCCCTCTCTTTTCCCTGACTTTGGGTTTACCCTGGGCTCTTTGCTCTGGGGTTGCTGGCCTTTTGTGGTCTTTGGGACCTGTGAATGCTCCAAGGAGAAGGCAGCAGGGGCGGGGGGTGGGGGTGGGGGCTAGTTTAAAAGTCCATAAGGGGAGGTTACCACTAGGGGTAGCACATGGGGCCCAAACTCTAAAAACAGTTATTCTTACATGGAATGTAGCACAGGGGCTGTCTTTAGGTATTGGTATCTGAAAGATGTAAATCACTGTGTCTGCCAGGCTGCTGAGACCCAGAACTGCCCTGGCAGGCCTAGCAAGTTTAGGGTCTGGCACTTGCTTGGGTCAGCCCAGTACTGGACAGAACCCCTGGTTCCTGATGTAGACAATGGCCTTCCTCCCTGTAGCTTTCTGGGAGGCTGACTCTACCTTAGGAGCTTCCTCTGGGGGCTTGTTTTCCTGGGAAGCTGTTTCTCACCCCATCTGCACCCCTCCTTTCTTTCCACCTTCATGCGGTATCCTGGGGGAATATTATTCAGGGGAAATTTCTGGCTGCATTCTTGGCACCTTCTCCTCTCTCTTGCCTGAGTTCCTCCCAGGTATAGAAATAGCGGGGATTGGGAGTGGGCCTGGAGGGCCCAGCGGGGGTTTCAAGAGCCCAGGGGACACCTGGGAGAGGGCCCAGCTGTGCTCTTGCCCTGGCACCTGAGCCCTGCAGATGCTGACGCCGAGAAAGGAGCTGGTTCCACATGGGTATCTTCTCCCACATCATGTTCAATCTATTGGCAACACCAAGGGCAGGGAGACCCAGCAAGACCTGAAATCAAGGCTCAGTGGTAGTGCTGGTGCTACCTGGCCCAGGAAGGAGGAAATGCCTGTTTTCCTGTCCTGCCTCAGCCCCGCCACTAGCCCTTGAGAAAGCTCTGCTTGGCACAAGAGCACCAGGGGGGTCCAATGGAAGGGATCACTATTTGCACTTAGCCGAGCAGGTCCAGCCTGTAGTGGCCAAGATCTTCTGAAAGGTTCAGGGGCAGAGGCTGTTCCTGAGCCAACAGAATGAAACATGACAATGTTGTCTCTCCCCACAGGGACCTCTCAAATAACAGGATTGGATGCTTGACCCCCCAAGTGTTTGCTGGACTCAATGGTCTTCACAAACTGTGAGTACTCCTATTACCACCCTGTGAGCTTCCCAGATGAGGGTCATGGGTGTGTGCTCTCTGACTGCCCAGAGCCTACTGGGATGGGAGGAAGGACACAGTGAAGTCTGGCGATCTCCTAAAGAAGAGGCCTCTGGAGAGCCCTGGGAAGGCCAGCAGCAGAGAGCAGGCAGAGGCTTCCAGGTGCCATACCTTCTGTACCCTGGTTGGGGCTCATGGTCAATATTGGGCTGCGTGCTGTCCTGTGGGCAGATAGTGGTTACGCCTTGGACTCAAACATGGTTTAAAACACCTCCAGAGCCACTGCATCCCGCATCCCAGGTCCCTCCCTTCCCAGCCCTGAAAAGGAGGGAGGAAGAGAGTAGCCCACCCAACTGCAGAGAAAGGAGGGAGGAAGGAGAAGCCCACCCTACCTACAGAGAAGGGGGGAGGAAGGGAGGAGCCCACCCAGCTACAGAGTAGGGGGGAGGAGGAGGGAGAGAGGAGCCCACCCCACCTACAGAGCAGAGAGCAAGGCCCCAGCTTGGCTCCCATCCAGCTGAAGTCAGCGTTCCCAAGTTTTCCAATGTTGCATCTTCTGTGTGCTATTTTCTGCTCACTTCTCTCTGTATCAGTTCACAGAAGTCATCTCTTGCTTTTTTCTATTCATCTGTTCTTACAGCACATTAACATTTCATCACCTTCGTGAGCTGCGATCTGCCTCTTCCCAATTGCCCGGCACCTGCTTTACTTTTAATTTTTTAGCTAGGATAAAGAAAGTGTTGGGTTCTATGGGCCCTTCTTGAGTCATTTAGCAACTTGGAGCACATCTTTAGTTGTGAAGCTCTGGGTCAAAGAGCAAGGACCATTTTATTCACACTACATAATTCCAGATTCCTTTCTCAATTCTCAGTTCCACCAATAATGCATTAGTATATCCACCTTTTTACACTGCCAGGTGTGTAGTAGAGGTTTAATAAATGCTTATTGACTATGATGGACAAGAGGCAGAGGGACTGCTTCCAGGTCATAGAAGCAGAAAGTGGCGCACTGGGTAGCACAGTGGATAGAGCACTGAGCCTGGAGTCAGGAAGATCTGAGTTTGAATCTGGCCTTCAACAACTAACAGCTGCATGACCCTGGGAGAGTCACTGAACCTCTGTTTGCCTCCTCAGCTGTAAAATCAATATGATGCGGGTCATCTGAGTCAACCTGACGAGTCAGATCTCAGGATGCTAAGGGGACAGGCAGCATGGGTCTATGCGCTGACTACATGTTTAAGCCTATATTAGGAAGGCAGAATTTATGATTTCAAAGAGAATCTCATATGTGCCTAAAAGGTCCGGAACCGCAGGATATAAGGAATTCTCTAGGCAGAAGGCAGGAGAACTAAAGCATGTATTTACACTCCACAATAACAAGCCCACAAACCAGCGTCCCCATTTTGATATTTTCATCAAAAGCTTCCAGGCCCAATAAGTCCGCCTTATAAGGGTAACCAGGAGGCCACAGAGAAGCGAGATGGTATAAGGCAAAATCGTATACATGCTTCCCCTCTACGGTAAGAAGATTACCCACTAGCCTCTAGTCAGCTCTGCTACCGGCAGCTCAGCTTCGGCTGTAGGTGTCTCTGGCTCCAACCAGAAAAGGAAAGGAGGATCTTCAAGCTGTCCTCTCCCCTCTTATAGAGTTTTTGACATCATCAATCGCCGCCTGAACGACCAGGGCCGATTGGTTCTTGACTTGGCCCCTCCCCCAGCGTAGACCACATTAGCACACCTCCCCTCAGCCAGCCCCACGACTCATCACACAGGAAGCTCTGGTCCTGCCCCGGAAGAGCAAGCCCCAGCATCCAGGGAAGCTCAACAAGGCAAGCTGAGTCATTCAAAGAAAACAAAGTCCATTCTGGCTACAGAGCCCAGCCACGTGTCTCCCTCCAGACATCAGCCTGTTTGCATACCAGTGGCAGGCTGCCAGTTAGATTTAGGTTTGGATCTGCAAAGGTTCGTTGGAGTGCCCCAAAGACACGTCATAGGCCTCTAATCACACTGAACCCTTGAGGATCCCAAGCCCTGCCAGTGAGGGTGACCACAAGCCTGTGACTGTTCAGCTAATGTGCTCCAACCCTGCAGCTGCCCTGGGTGGGTGGGGATTCTCCCTGTGCTTGGCCAGGTCACTAGACAGCAGACGTGGCCCATCCCAGAGCCCGTCCTCAGATTCTCCCTAGCTGACCATCCAGTAACAACAGCCTTCCTGAGCCAGGGACCATTTGATGCCCCAAGACATCCTCAAGGGAGGGAGGAATCAGGCCAAAACATAAGGAATGAGGAGCCTAGTGAATTGCCTTAAATGAACCTGTGTGGACTCAGTGGCCCGTGCTCACCCACAGGTGCCAAGATCTCATCCTCTGAACCCTCTATGCTGACATGTGCAAAGAATCTTGGGCGTCATTATTTAGGTTATCTTTGCACAGATGCCCTTTGATGATGGCAGATTTTCCCGGAGAGGCCCTGAGGTTGAAAATGTACTGGCTGCATTGATATTGGCCTGGAGCCTGGCCAAGTTGGTCCAGGATGGTCATTGCTGGTCACTGTTGGACTGGCATCTGAGCCTCTCTGGCCTTTGACTCACTAGCTACAGCTCCCAGAGCTAGCATCCCCTTTGGGGCTCCTAGGAAGCCCTGAGGGGAACTTGGACGCCCGAGGAAACATCAAACTTCAGGGGGCTCACTTTGATCGGGACTCTCAAACTTGAGTTGGGATTTTGAACGTGAAGCTGCCTCCTGCCTCCAGCTTTCACAAGCATTTATTTTCAGACTGAAAGCATATGTCCTGGTCGAATTTAAAAGCCCATCTAAGACATCTCGATAATGTTGTGTTCAACAAGATCTTCCTTCAGGAAGAATGTTTTGTATTTAAAAAACAAACACAAGCCATCTGGTCTCCTCCCCATGCTGTTCTGGGGATCAGCTGTCAGCACCTTCCTCCAGCTCATCCCTGTCCAAGTCTACCCTGTGCCTCTGCCCTCCTTCAAATTCCCTTTCTCTCCTCCTGGATCCACAGGCGGGTCCCAAAGGGTGCTGCTGCCTTCTCCCAGACTGGTCTTGTTGTAGTGGGACAGTGAGACAGTTTGGGAGGATGAATTGAGAACAACTGTTCTTCCTTAGCGTCCCCTCCCCCTTGAGCCCACTGTTTTGTGTAGGCACAGCTGCCTGGTGCCCAGAAAGGATGTGGCAAAATGGGTCCCTGGCAGTGCCCACTCCTCCAGCAGCTTGCTGAAAGGTTAGGGTGACCAGAGGGAGCATCGGCTGTAGAGGGCCACTAGCAGCAGCTTCCCAGACAGGATGGGCAGCCTTCAACTTTGGCTCTTTGCGGTCTTCCCTTTGGGGGCAGCCTGCCACCTGCTCTTCCAAGTGAGTTCTGGGAAGGCTTCTTCACTCCTCATGGCCATACCCCAGCCAGTCACCATCTATTCACAGTAAGGGTCACTTTGCCACACGTGGCTTCAAATGTCAATGTGTTTTGCCTCACTTTTACTCGCTTTGGTTCATTGTGGGTCTCTTTTTTTCCCCTTAGGAATTTATCAGGAAATATTTTCTCCGGTCTAATGTATGGACTGTTTTCTGAGCTCTTAGCTCTCAAAGTTTTGTAAGTATGGCTTCCATCATGTACATATTAACTCTTCGCCATCCCACATGTTCATTGCTCAAGCCTCATGTTCCCCTAAGGATCTAGACACGCCCCAGCCTATGCTGCCATCTCCTCTGCCTGCTGGGGGAAAAGGCCCTGCCTCAATGTCCCCACACCCTTCCGTCCTCTAATCATGGCAAGGTTTACAACCTTGAAGGCATCCATGATGCTTCTCTCTCCCTGCCTGCCCATGTATAATCAGGAGCCAAGTCTTCAGGAATCTATGCCTTCAACATCTCCCCCATCTGTTCCCTTATCTTTGCTTACATCCCCCATCCCATCCAGTTCTCTCCTCACCTCTCCCTTTAACAGCTACAACAGCCTCCTAACTGGACACCCAGCCTTCATATCGTCCCCCTGTCCTCCACAGGCTGGCTGTCCATTGATTATTCCAAAGCAGAGGGAAGCCCCTACTGCCTGTTTTTGTATGGCTCACCAAGCAAGAATGTTTCTTACCCAGCTGTATTTACCTCTCAGGCTGCATCAAACAGCCTGGATGGATTTGTTCCCCAGGCCAAGGTTGGCTGAGCCCTGTTCTAAGGCCTAGGTCTGATTACATCCAGCCTCACTGCCACCTGCCTGCCTTTACAATCAAATCTGATCTCATAAAATCCTTAACAAGCTGGCTTCAACCTCCTTTTTCAAGGTGATTAGTCATAAACTCTATGCATGAACCAAAGTGGCCCACCTACTATGGGTGACCTTCTTCTGTCTCCATCTCCAATGCCCTCGCTCCCAGCCTCCCCCTCTGGGTGGCCCATGTCAGGCTCAGCTCAGGCTGCCACCTTCTTCCCAGGAGCTGGTGATTTCCCCCACCCTGAAATTACTTTGTATCTGTCTGTTTTCTATGTATGTCTCTGGGTCCCTCCAGGATAATGTAAGCACCTTGTGGGCAGGGGCCATTGACCATTTTGGCCTGTGTGTACCCCACATCCAGGTCATGGAGCAGGAGTTCAGGAAATACTTTCTGAGCTCTTGATTTGAGCCCTGTATGCATGAGTCCTTCCTCCACTGAGGCAGTGTTCAGGAAAGCTCTGGGAAGAGTCTGGGACAGAGAGCTAGCATGAGGGCTAGGGGAAGGCTTCTTGCCAGAGGTGGAAGGGAATGTCTCTGCTTCTCAGAGAGATTCCTGTAATGAACAGCCTGGATGGCTTGGCCACATTCCCCTCATTTTTGGTCACTGCACTCTGGCTCTCAGGTACAGGGTATCTTTCAGGGACCCCCCCCCCCCGCCACTTTGAGCCTCTTGGGCCATGGCTGCCCTACATGGCTGGACTTTCGGAGTTTAAAAGGTTAACTGCAGGTTCCCCTCCCCCCACACCCATCCTGGGCTTGTTTCTCTTCTCTCCATGTTCTGTGACCTCCTCAGCTCCCATGGGGCCAATAATCCTCTCCATGCCGACGATTCCTACATCTGTCCATCCAGTCCTCATCTCTCTCCTGAGCTCCAGTCTCATCCCTAATGGTTTGTTGGCCATTGGACATCCTATGGACATCTCAAGCTCACTGTGTGCAAAAAAACCTCATTATCTACCCCCCCCCCAAACCCTCTCTTCTTTCTAACTTTCCTATTGCTGTTGAGGGTACCACTGTTCTTAGAGGCACCTGGGTCCTTTTAGCACCAGCCTCGATTCCTCCCTTGAACTCTCTGCCCGGACAATCTTTTGCCAAGACTCATCACTTCAGCCTTTGGAATATCTCTTCTCTGACCCTTTCTCTTTACTGTCCTGGTCTCCAACAACACCTCCTGACTCTCTTTTTCTTCTCCCCTTTGCCTTTAGAGCCTTTGCCTCCTTCAGAGCTCTCCTTGGTCACCACTTTCTATGGGAAGCCTTTCCTTATCTGCCCAGGCAATGATGCATCCTCACCTAATGACCTTTTATTCAATGAGTACAGGCTAGGCCACTCTCTAAGAGTATACATTTCAAAGAAGGTGCTGACTCACACCGAGGGAGGGAGTTTCCTTACCTGGAATCTCCCCATAGACCAATGAGCCCTCATCCCTGTATTTGAGTCCATATCACCTTCCCCTGCTAGAACAGCAGCCCCTTGAGGGCAAGAAGGGTTTTCTTTAAGTCTTTTATCACCATGGCTTAATCAAAGTGCCTGGTACACAGTAGGTGCCTCATAAATGCTTGTTAATTGATGAAAAGAGTAGTGCACTGGACTCCGGCAGCCATTCACCTGCTGCTATAAAGGTGCCTTTCGGTTCCCCTCCTCACCATAAGGCCATTGGCAGTGACCTTGCATACTTTGACTGGGACTATGGGTGTTTCTGTGCACCCTGGCTGAGAGACCTGAAAGGGCCCCTTCAAGGCCCCTTAGCCTGACCCCCCCATCCCCCAGATAAAGGACCACTGAGCAAGCTAGCACTGGAGGCCACTCTGTGCCATCACAGACGAAGGAGCAGGCGCAAGGTCACACAGGCAGTGAACATCAAAGCTGCAGCTCGAACCCAGGTCTTTTGACTTCCATTTCAGAATTTCTTTCACTTTGACATGCTGTTTTCTTTTTTCAATTCAACATGCACTTAATAGGCACATTGAGGTCTTCAAACACTTGTGTTTGCCTTAGGGAGAAGTAGATTTGGAACATCCAGCTTCCTTATCCGAGGAGCTTAGACAATGAAATGCCAGCTGAGTGGGGCCATTCTGCCCATGGGTGGGGGTCTCTACAGATCTCCATGCCTGACTTCTCCTTGATCTATTGTTTTACCCCCACTTGGAGGAAGATAAATAAAGATGGCTTGGCTGTCAGGATGCTGATGAGAGGAGGTCAGAAGGCACTTAATCCATTGGAAACCAGGATTGAGTTTGCTTTAGATATATACAAATGAACAAGATAAAATGAAGCAGAGTGGAGATGCAGGTGGGGAGGGGGAAACCCATAAAATCGGGGCATTGGTAGTTGACCCCAAGGCTTAGACATTTAATGGCCAGTGGGCTGTGCTCCTCCGTGTAAAGTCCTGCTCTTGGGTTCATGGAACAGCTGCCCAAGAAGAATGTGGAAGGAGCTGGCTCCATAGTGAAGCAGGGAGAGCACGTAAGGATTTCAAGCATCCTCTGTTCCACTAGGATGAGGAAGCCAAGAGCTGAAGCAAGGCCAGGCTGTGTTAAAGACCAACAGAACAAAGACACTTAAAGTGCTGGTGTCCTCTGTTCTGTTCAGAGTAATAGGGACAGGTTTGGGCACCACATTGTATGTGGGTCCCTGGCTGCCTGAATTCTTGTCACAGAAGATGACCATCAAACGAAGGGTCTGGAAACCATACACCAATGGGTGAAAAGGAGTGGGGACATTCAGGCTGGGGAGCAGAAGACTCAGGACAGCATGACAGTTATCTTCAAGCCTGTGACAAAGGATTTGGAGTGAGGCAGGTGTGGAAAAGTGTGCCTGGAAGCTGGCAGGAGCTTATTGTGGATGGACAGATGGATGAATGGGTGGATGGATGGATGGATGGATGGATGGATGGATGGATGGATGGATGGATGAATGGATGGACAGAAGGATGGATGGATGCACAGATGGATGGGTGGATGGATGGATGGACAGATGGACAGTTGGAAGGATGGACGGATGGATAGATGAATGGATGGATGGATGGACGGACGGATGGGTGGATGGACCGATGGATGGATGGACAGATGGATGGATGGTTGTATAGTTGTTTTCCCAGCTGATGTCTTGCCCTGCACACAAGTGCCCCCTCCCAAGTTTCAGCCCACTGTCCCAAGACCCTTCTTGACTGTTTCCTATATCTGTCTTTGGTTGCCTCAGACACTTCGGCACTGACTCACTCATCTGTGACTGTCATCTGAGATGGGTCTCAGAATGGGCTAAGAATGCATCAGTTCGACTAGCAGAGGAGACCATGTGTGCTTACCCTGATGCTCTGAGAGGCTGGCCTCTGCGCAGCCTTCGAGAAGACCAGCTGACATGCGGTGAGTTGGCTGCCAAATTAAGTAAAGAAAAACCTGAAGTGATTCAATAGTTGGGCTTCCTGGTACATTTCCACAGAGCCAGGAAAAGATATATAGTGAAGCTTTCCACAAAACTGATTCTGCCTTGACAGGTATCATGTTGCCCAAAGCAGCCACAGGTGACCTTGGCATCCTAGGCAGGAAATCATGGTTGTCACGGTTGGTTCTGGGCCTATCCCCCAGTAACTGTCCATCACCCATCATCCTGAAGTCGAGGCTGCCTGGAATGAAGTTCGGGTGGGAGTATTTCTTAGGATAGAGCCTTGACAGCGCTTGTGAATGTGAGCACACACTGAGTGTCCATCCATCCATTACCTTTATGAAGCTATGTATCTGGCTAAGCCACTGTAGAGAAAGTGGCAGAATTGGGCAGGGTGAGGGGGGTTCCCTGGGGGGTTTCAGGCCTGAAGCAAGCTATATTTTCTACTATCCAGAAAGAAATGGCTCTTTGGAGCCAAGTAAGGCAGCACTAAGCCTGTCAGGAACTCACTCAACTCAATGTTTCTCAAACACATAATGGCCATTCCACTAGCTCAGGGCAGTCAGCACTCAGGTCAGGCCTTAATGGCCTCCGTGGAGGCTGCCCTCCTGCTACCAGCACAGACTAGACCTTGGCAGAGGGTAACAGGGGCCAGCAGGTATTGATTAAGTGCCCACTATGGGGAGGTGCTGGGCTAGGTGATGAGGATTCAAGTATGAACAGAAGAGCGTCCCTGCTCTGAAGGAGCTTGATTTTAGAGGGGAAGATCAGGTATGGAGGGAAACTGAGAAAGGAGCCGGGGCAGGAGAAGGCAGCTGACTGGGGGTGTGTCCTGGAGGTTCTGGATAGGGGCATTCAGAGGGAGTGGCCTGGGGTGAAAGGACTGTCCAGTCCCAGAAGCCAGGTTGCTGGTCCTCTGCCTACACGTCCTGGGCTGCCTCCCCCAGCCCCACAAGAGCCTTTGCTTTGAAAGATGCAGCTCTCTCCCTCTGTGAGCCTGGGGCCTAGGTGGACCATCCTGTGCCTACAGATGTGGACCCTTACAGACAGGGGACCAAGCCCAGGCTGGAGATTCTAGCTCAGTCTCTCATCCTCAAACAAGGCCTTCTTCCCTCAGAAAGGTGCCCAGGGCACTGCTGTGATGTCCTAGGCCAGACACATTCTTCTCAGTACAGAGAATCTCAGGGGGGCTTAGGTTCAGGATCTGAATGACCTTTGAGTCCATCCAGGAGCCTGAGGCCCAGGGGTGGGTGGAAGCAGGACTCAGTGACAGAGTTGCTCCTTGTACTCTGGAGGACTCCTGTCTCTGCCCAGCCTTTTGTGTGGTTGTGGCATGGGGAGGGGGTACAGTTGGCCTGTTTCCTGTGTGGGCAGCTGTGGTAATGCTGGCTAGGGCACAGAGGGCAGGCAGCAGAGGGAGGTGCAGGGCTGATTTGTGGCCTCGGCCTGGGGGGCCCTCCTGGCTCTCCTCCCCCTTGCTGCGGGTTTTGCTGATGGTCCCCACACATCTGTGGTGCATGAGCTGATGGCTCCCTCCATGCCCTTCCTACCTGTGGGTGCCCCCAAAAGCACATCAAGCTCTGGGATGGGCACATGAAATAGGCAGCTCTCTGGGAGGCCCTAGAAGACTCCTCTGTAGAGGATGAGCCATGTTATTGCCCCTGCTAATGAAATATTCACCAAGGAGTGAGAGAGGGGAATATTTCTCTGGTTAATTAAAGTGCTGTATCTTCAGGAGCTGTAGTGTGCTGCTGTTGTGGTCCTGGCCTGAGGGCCTGAAGGGATGTGGGCTGGACAGCATTGCAAAGGGATGGTTGGACAAGACCTCCAGAAGAACGACCTGTTGTCACACTGTGGGACAAGGCCCATCTCTCCACAGGCAGATGATGTTGCCCTGCCCCTGAGGAGCAGAGCTGCTTGTTGCTGCAGCAGGCTCCATCTGTTGGCCTATTGACAACAAAATGCAGTGGAGATGCAGGTCTGGGTCTGGATGTGGGATCTGTTTTCTTGAGGCTTTTATGAGGAGGGGGAGTATGAAAAGGGAAAGGTCCCATGTCCCAAAATGGAGATGTAGCATTGTCCCTGAGCTCACTGCCACAACCCCCACCCACATGGTGGGGGCCTCTTCAGGATTCTGGGGGTAATCTCTAGGAGTTGTGGTTTCTGATACTACTGCTCACAAGCCCCTATCTGGTATGCTCCCCTAATCAATCATCCACTTGACATCAATTAGCTTTTACAAATGGATATTTACTGATTAGATACAGCAAGCAAAGATGTTTCCAAAATCCTCCCCCAGAACTTGGGGTGAACTTCCCCTTGTATACATACATTTTCTGAAAAGAATGAGTTCAAGTTTAAAGCACAGAAATAATGGGGCCCATGAGCAGGGAACTCATGGGGCACCTCATGACTGGGAGTCCTTGTCCCCCTCCAAAGAATCCCTGCCTATTTCATGTTGGGGCATCATGGTGAGCAAAGTCTGAGCTGTTCCCTTGCTCAGTGGGCTGACTCCTTTGGGGGTGTCACACTGGGTAAAGGGTGAGTTGCCCCTTTGCTTGGGTGGTCTGACTCCTTTGGGGGCGTCACACTGGGTAAAGGGTGAGTTGCCCCTTTGCTTGGGTGGGCTGACTCCTTTGGGGGTGTCACACTGGGTAAAGGGTGAGTTGCCCCTTTGCTCAGGTGGACTGGTCTCTTTGGGGCACAGTGTTTTAGCTGACAAGTCAATCAAATGCTGGGCTGGCTGGGTAAAGCTGATGGGCTGCTTCTTCAATGGACTCAACTAATACTGCCTTTTTAATTTTTTTTCAATGAACAAGAATTCATTTTCTCTTCTGCTGCATTTCCCCAACTGCAAGAAGAGGAAGCCAACCCTAAATACACCCAGCCTTTCCCCAGGCTATGTCAAACAGGACATGTGTCCCTTGCATCGTGGGTCCCTCCCGTCTCTGGTCAGAGCTCCTGGTGGGTCACTGCTCAGCCCACGAGTCTTTCAGAGTTGCTTGTCTTGACAATGCCATCATCCTGGCATTAATTGTTTTCCTGGTTCTGCTTGCTTCACTCTGCACCACTCCATACAGGTCCTCTGAGTGTTCCCTGAAACCAGCCCTTTCATCATTTCTACAACATAATCCAGTCTTGTTCTATTCACCTGCCTACTTGATTCATCTCTGCCCCAATGAATGGGCACCCCCTTTGCATTCAGTTCTTTGGCCCCCCAAATGCCTAGCACATAGTGCATTTTATAAAGGCTTATTGGTTGTCTGTTTGACACAGAGGACTGCCTAAATATTTGTTCACATATAGGTCCTTTTCCTCTTTCTTTGATCTCTTTGGGGTGGAGGCCTAGTGGTGCACTCTTTCCCGAATGGCTCCACCAAGAGAAGGGTTGTTTCTCTCAGGCTGTTATCAACTCCAGGGGTCTCTGCCATCCCCTCCAGTTGTGCATGAAACTTCACTCCCATGGATCTTCCTATCTTTGGAAGCTCAGGGGGCTAAAACCTGGTCAATGTTGTCTTTGGATGCTCATTCCCCAAAGTGCAAGAAAGAATAAGAACTGGAGAAGAAGGTGGCATGTGCTCAGGGAACACATAGCATCCAGGTGGAGAAATGGGAGGGGCTCCTCCAGACCTCATAACAGCTCCTCCCTCAGTCTTCCTCAGTCAGGAGGAAAGCCAAGAGAGTCCCATGGATCCTTTTGTGCTGGCTCCAAAGGTGGCTGGGGCTACCTCATGGCAAAGGCCTCTGGGCCGCTATGGCCAGACCTGACTTTGAAAGTTCACCATGGTGGATTGGCAGCAGATTGGGCCTCATCAGCTAAGCTCCTCATTGCATGGGCCTTCTTTTTCTTGTCAATGACATGGCCAGGGATAGCATGCAGCCTGTCCCCTGCCTGGAGCCAAAGGAGGCTCTGCTTTCTCCTGGGTTTAGGCTATTCAAAGACCCAGGCTCATTGTCCCCCTGTGTCCAGGCTCTCCCCAACAGGCAATCTGTGATCACTCTCTCTTAGTCCCATGGTCAGGCTCTTTGCTCCCAGGCTCACTGAGCCCTCCTTGGACAGGCTGTCTCCACAGTGGCACTTTCCCTGGTGCTGTCAGCCTCCAGGGCTAAGTGTATACAGTTTCCTGCCTATTCCAGCCAGGAGAAAATGCTGTGTCAGGAAGTGCTTTTTGCTTCTCCTGCACAGCACTCATTTGGCTGCTGGCTGTCCATCTGTCTGTCTTTGTCTCTTCTCCTATTCCTGCCACTGTGACCCAGACATCAAGGTCTGCTCTAGGCCCTTCCCAGTCTGACCATCCCCCTCCCACGAGGGATGGTGTTCATGCCAGCTCTGGCTCCCCTATCTCTCTGCCAACCAGCCCAGAATCAGGGAGGCCACATCACCGGCCATTTCATGAGAAATAGGAACAAGGTAGGGAGTGAGGAAGGTAGATGACCTGTCAGGAGGTGCCTAGAGTGTTCTTCTGCCCTGGGTAGGGACTGGACATTGGGCTACATGCAGGTATTAAGCACCTGCTGCATACAGAGGTCTGTGAAGGACACACAGATTTTTAAAACAAACATGGTCCTCACCCTCAAGATAGCCACATCTAGTGGGAGGATGAGCCCCCAAGGCAGAGCTCTGGCAGGGACCTACCAAGTAAATTCAAGCCCAACCACCCTAAGGATTGGCTGAGGCATCAGCGGTGGGATGGGGATCCTGGCCCCAGTCAGCAGGCCCCAAGGCTCTACCTAGTCCAGCTCCTTCCCCTCACAGACAGGTAAAGTGAGGGTCAAGGAGAGTGACTTACTTGAGCCTCAGGGTCTGGGACTCCAGAGCCGAGGTTCTCCCCACTAACCCACCCTACCTTCCTCAGTCCTTCCTCTTTACCAATCTAAAGGGCATGAGGCAGCATTCCTTGTCGAGGCCATCTGCCCTCTATTGTGGCCAGCAGCCACCTAGAGCTTTCTGTGTCTTCTTTCCAAGGCTTCTGACCGTACACTCTGACCTCCTCTCTAGGAGGGGATGGGCTGGTCCCTTTATATCAGCACAATGGACAGCAGACCATCAGAGACATTGTGCTACAAGGATTGTTCCACCTTAACTGCTTCTCTTGTCCTAGCTGCTTTGGCTTTATTTTTGCAAATGGTTTTCAAGTTTGTGGAACTGAAATGATCAAATGTATCTTTTGACACAGTGGACAGAGGACTGGGCACAGAGTCAGAAGATGTGGGTCCAAGTCCTATCCCTAACACATGCCAGCTGTGTGACTCCAGAGTATAGGTATCCTGTGACCCTGGTATAGGTATCCACTGGGCCAAAGGCCCCCTTGGAAGAGGGTCTGAGGCAGACCACAGCTCATTGGGAAATGCTTAACAAAGTAGATAATGATACAATACAATGTAGATAATGTTCATTTGGTGTTTTCTAAGTCAATATATGGCTGCAAAGTTTGACACCATTAGCCAAGGCCACCCTTTAAGACTGAATTGTAAACATGGGCCTGAATTGGTAGAGAGGACTTCTGCCTGTCCCAGTCATCTCTGTCTCTGTTGGGTCAAAATCTCTTCTCCCTGGCAGAGTTTTACTAGAGACCTCTTTCCATCCTTCCTCCTTCCTCTTCTCTCTCTCTCACTTTCTCTCTCTTTCACTCTGTCTCTGTCTCTCCCTCCCCCTCTTTCCCTCCTTTCCTCCCTCCCTCTCTTTCTCTCTCTCACTCCATCTCTCCCTCTCTCCCCCCTCTCTGTTTCTGTCTTACTCTGTCTCTCTCCATCCTTCCCCACTGTCTTTCCACCCTCTCCCACTCTCTCTTTTGTATTTGTCTCTATGTCTCTCTCTCTGTCTCTCAATGATGTGACTTTTCATATTTAGTCCCCATATTCATGTTTAGTCTCTTGCTATGTCTGGAGTCAGATGTTGCTCTAAGCTTAATTTCTTCCAATGGCCTTTTAGGTTTTTCTGCAGCCTTTGCTGAAAAAGGGTACTTCCCCTGGTGTTGGTGCCCGCATGGCTACAGTTTGAGCCTGTTGAGTTTTCACCCACCCAATCTGTGCCCAGGATTGACTTTTCTGTCTTTAGTCACTATGAAATAATTTTGATGTACTTTGCTTTGTTAGCCCCAGGTGAATGGCCCAGTGACTGTGTCTCTAGCCCTTTGTTATTTTCAGGCAAGTAAAGAAAATGGGTTGATGCTCCTGTGCCCATGACCATCAGCTTCCCAAGTCTGCTGTTACTCACCTCAGCACCAAGTGGAGACTGGCTGCTAGGAAAGATCCAGGAGCTCCAAGTGATGCCCAGGACCCATAAATGCCAGGGTCATACTGACGAATGTTACAGATGAGGCTGATAGGAGCTGAGGAGCCCTTGGCAGGTGGGCTGGCCTGGGGTGCCCAGAGTCGGGGTGCCTGGCTATCCTGAAGCTTGGGGGTCCAAAGTGGCAAGTGAATGGTGACCAGCAAAGACAGAAAGAAGCTGAGCAGGACCCTACCCATGCCTACTTTGCCAAAAGTGAGTGGGTCTGATGGGCTCATCCGTGGAGCTTCCTCCGTTCCCTGTGTCTGGCCCTCAGTTGAAGTCTCCTCTTCCTGAGAGGCTCCTGCTTTTAGCCCGTCCAGCAGAGCCATATCTCTGGTAATTATTTAATCAATGAAGAATTTAGAGAGGTGCCTGGAGATAATTGTTTGCAATCACATCATGCTATGGGGAGAACAGGGTAGAGCTAAAAATAGTAGAACCTGCAGTTCCAGAGGGGCTCCAGACCCCCCTCCTGCTGCCTGGCTCTGTGGAGGGGAGGAAACCCTGGGCCTCCTACTGCTCTCACAGGGCCAAGCCTATTACCCAGGCAGAGGAGGGAGGGGGCTCAGGTGCCCTCTTGCTGTCCTTCCTTTTCCTCCCTGGGGTCAGACATTCACTCAAAGCCAGCTGAAGCCTGGAGGTCCTAATGCCCTCTCCCCAGACCCTCTGCCTGTGAAGAGCAGACATTTCTGGGGGCCCCACCCAGACCATGCCTGTGACATTCCTCTGGATGGAGGAAGCTGCCTCTGTGTCCCCAGGGAGCTGGTACAAGCTCTGGTCTATCTCTCCCAGCCCCAGGCATTAAGAACCACATGAGTTCCCAGGACTCTGAGGCATCACTAGAATTACCCATGAGCCTGGCACCATGGTCTCCTGCCAGAGCTGTGCATGCCATCATGGATTCTGAATGAAGTGGATGTGACATTGTTGAGCTGAGGCACTATGGATCAGACATCTCTCAGCCCTAACCAAAGTGGCCAGCAGGTGTGGGCCTTATGGGTTGTCTGCAGCTCCCAAGGTTGGACAGCACTTTGGACCTGCTTCCTTCCTGAGGCTCAAAGGCTCTCCAGGTCAAGGCACAGCATGAGCAGAGCAGAGCAATGGTGCTTGCTGCCTAGAGATGTGTCTTGGGGCATCCTGGTGCCAGGGTATCCCATTGGGCCCTCAGGCCTACCCGAAGATAGAGGTGGGGCTCCACACTCCCCCTGGCCTCTATGAACACTTGAATCAGGCACAGACCCTGAAGGAAGGCCTTCATCACAGTGGTCATCACTTTACAGCCCTGTGGACATCTAGGGATGACAGGGTGGGGGGATTGTCAGGGCCCTCTGGTCCACTTCTCATGTACTATAATGGGGGGTGTCATGGATCCTATTTTTAAGAGTGTGGATCCACAGAGTCATTTGAACCAAGGGGTAACCATCCCCTTGGGGTGAATCACAAGGAGCTGCTCACTCATCTGGGCTCCCTGAGGCTGCCCACTCCCGATAAAACCCCGCTGACGGCTCTCTTTACTACTCGCACTCCTTAGTGTGCCCTCCGTTCTGACTAATTGTTCCTACTCCCCACTGGGTGAGGTATCTCTGAGGGGGCAAGAAATTCTGCTGGCCAACAAGAGATGAAAAGTTATGCCCACTCAGACGTAAAGCTCCTGTCTCTCTTGCTTTTTGGCCATCTGAAGTCACAGCCTCGACTCTTCTCTACTTTGGCCTTGGCCCCTTAGGAGTGTGGCTCTCACCACCCCCAATTTTTTTTAACATTTTTATTTAAAGTTTTGAGTTCCAAATTCTATCCCTCCCTCCCCTCCCCCCTCCTTGAGATGATAAGCAATCATAGTTATACGCACACAATTCTGTAAAATATTTCCATATTAGTCATTTTATACAAGACTCAAATAAAAGAAAAAATGAAAGAAAGAAGGTCACAATAGCATGCTCCAGTCTGTATCCAATCATTATCAGTTCCTTCTCTGGAGGAGCATAGTCTGCTTCGTCCTGAGTCCTTTGGGATTGCTGAGGGGAGCTAAGTCATTCACAATTCTTCATCAAACAGTGTTGCTGTTACTGTGTACACTGTTCTCCTGGTTCTGCTCACTTCACTCTGCATCACTTTATGTAAGCCTTTGCAGGTTTTTCTGAAATCATCTTGCTTGTCATTTTTTATAGCACAATAACATTCCTTTACAATCACAGACCACTGCTTGTTCAGCCATTCCCCAATTGATGGCGTCTCACTTTTTAGAGCACTACCAGGGTTGTGGCTGATCCTCAGGTGGACAGTCACTGCTGATTTCCTCTAATCCACCAGTTTTTCACAGAATTTCTTTGTACCTTATAAAGAAGTATCCAGGTGCAGGCCCTTCTCTTACCTGTCCTTGATCTATGATTTCATCAGATAGGTGGAGTGGGGGCGGGGTGGGGATTCATCCATCAGGGATGTTCTGATCCACCTCTTCCTGCCTCTCCTGACTTCCTCCCCCACACACTTGGACCTTCAGAAGTTCAGCTAATTTTATTAAAAGGACAGTGTTTCCATAGCTAACAAGTCAGACAACTGACCATCCTGTCCCTCTCCCCACAGCTGGGCCACTAGAACTGCCACTTTTTCAGCTGATTCCGTCACAGAGCCAAGTGGTCTTCCACGGGGATCGCCTGCCATTCCAATGTACTGCCACCCTAGTTGACAACACAACACAGGCTCATTGGTACCACAATGGGCGATTGATTGAAACAGATGAAGCCCGGGGCATGTTTGTGAAGGAGAGCGTCATCCATGACTGCAGCCTGATCACCCGGTAAGGCCAGTGGTCAGGGGTCCAGGAGGCATCCTTTCTCTCCAACAGAAAAAGTCCAGTGGGTGAATATTTTGTCCACTAAGTGTGATGAGCAGATGTCAGAATCCTGTAAGGTCATGAGATGGTGAGGTGTGGATTGTCCAGGGAGCAGGTAATTTCTGACTCTCGTTCCTTTGGGCTACAGCAGCCTTGGGTGGGACCAACATCTACAGTGACAAAATACTCCTCTGCAGACAGGGTCCATGCAACCTCCAGCCGTATTCTGGGATACTCAGGAGTAGATGGCTCTTCCTGAGGTCAGAGTTCACTTAAATGGCATTCTGTACGTTCAGGGATTGGCCCCACCCTTAGAGGCGGCAGCAAATGATAAAGAGCCTTGTGTTTGACATACCTGGTTCTGTCCATGTTTATGATGGAATGAGACATTTACAAACCTGGGCAAAGGAAAAGCGATGAGGCCTACCTGTTTGGTCCTGAGTGAGTATTCGGAGTTTGATGCCAGAGCAGCGGTCAGCAGACAATCTGGAGACCAGAGAATGCAGAGAAGCTCACACTTCATTGACTCCAAGTACTGTCTCATATGGTTTACGCTTCTTTGCTTTCTTACGAATGAACATCTCTTAGCTGGGATAATCCTCCCTTTTCTAGGCCTACCAGGCATTCTTGCTGGCTCCCCAAATAATTCATGAATAAAAAAAAAACTTTTAAAAATTATTTTCTGGAAAGAAGGGAACACCTTCATTTTTAATTTATTTAATTTTCTAAATTATATCTTTGAGCAATTAATGAGCATAAAAGTTCTTGCTTTCTGTGAAAGAAGACATTTGCTGCCACACGGCTGAGTCTCCCAAGATTGTTTTGTTCCCAGCGTCCCTCTGGATAAGGTGCCCCATATACCATTTATTTCCATCAGCTGGAATGCAGATGTGCCTGATGCCTGAGCCTGTTCATTCACCAGCTCTAATCCGAGTCCAGACACAAATGGCTGGTGGCCAAGAGTCTCACCGCTATTAGTCTGGCGGAGCCCCTGGCACTGGTGCCAAGGTACTGATTTAGGGCTTGTTTGTTCCAGGACGAGGAAAAAAACCCACAAAAATCTGCTTCTCCTGCTGAGTTCCCTTTCCCAACACATTAAAATTCAGAGGCTGCCGAATTAATGTTACATGAGCAGGTTTTTACCACGTTAAACAACATTATCTTGTGATTGTAAAATCAAACTCCCGTGTGTGTGTGTGTGTGTGTGTATGTATGTATGTATGTGTGTGTGTGTGTGGTGTGTGCATGCGTGTGCCTCGGGGGAGGAGCAATGGTACATGCAGCTTATTAAACTTTGACTGAAGCTTCATTTAGACAATGTAAAGTCTAATCTGCACCTTTAGTTTCCCTCCTCAAGGCTTGTGAACAAATAAAAATTCCTTTTTCCAGTTCCAAACATAAGGCTGGCTGCTTTGTGCTGACCATCTGCTCTGTTCCATAGGGCACGTTGCCATAATGATATTGTCCATGAAGACCTGCTCATAGGTCCAGTGATAACTGAGGCCCCTCACACTTCAGATTTCTTCCCCCTGGGTCCCTGATGAGAGATTTTCCATCTCCTCTGGGCCCTGGGGGTAGAGGTGGGCTGGGGAGAGATTGCAAGCCCCTCCCTCACAAAGGAGCAGTTTCGGTCCTAAGGGAGCCTGATCTCTAAAAAAGGTCAAGCTTCTTCTTCATCCCCCAATCCCCCAGGGAAAAGCATTTCAATCTCAAGTTCTGCCCGTGTCTAGCATCTTCTTCCAAAGTATTGGGCTTATAGCCAAGAAGAACTGGGTTCAAATCATGCTTCTCATACTTAGCAGGTGTATTATCCTGAGCAGTTTCTCTTTCTAGGTCTCAGCTTCCTCATCGATGGCCTCTGTGCTCCCTCTATCCCTAAATCAATGACCCTGTGTTACAATGATGCTACAATTAAAAAGCTTCTAAGTGAGCAATGTAGACCAGTTTTGTTGCTGTTGTTGAGCTGTTTTGGTTGTGTCTGACCCTTCTTGGCCCTATTTGGGGTTTTCTTGGGGGAGATACTGGAGTGGTTTGCCACTTCCTTCTCCAGCTTGTTTTACAGATGAGGAAACTGAGGCAAACACAGCTAAGTAATTTGCCCAGGGTCATACAGCTAGTAAGCATCTGAGGCCAGATTTGGAGTTAAGAAGATGAGTCTTTCTTTTTCAAATTTTTAACATTTTTATCTAAAGTTTTGAGTTCCAAAATCTACTTCTCCCTTCCTTTCTCCCCTCTTCTCTCCCTGAGACAGTAAGCAATCAGATGGGCAATTATGTAAAACATTTCCATATTAGTCATTTTATATAAGACAACTCAAAAGAAAAAAAATGAAAGAAATTAAAAATAGCCTGCTTCAGTTTGTATTCAATCAGTATCAGTTCTTTTGTTGGAGGTGGATAGTCTGCTTCCTCATGGGTCCTTTGGGTTTATCTTGGATCATTGTATTGCTGAGAATAGCTAAGTCATTAACAGTTCCTGATAGTACATTATTGCTTTTCCTCCCTACAACATTCTGGTTCTGTTCACTTCATTTGCATCAGTTCATAAGTCTTTTCAGGTTTTTTTTTTTTTAAATCATCCTGCTTGTCATTTCTTATAACACAAGAATATCCTATTACAATCATAGACCACCACTTGTTTAGCCATTCCCCAACTGATGGGTATCCCTTTGATTTCCAATTTTTAGTCATCACAAAAATTTCTGCTAGAAATATTTTTGCACAAATGAGTCCTCTCTCTCTCTGTCTCTCTCTCTTGGGTGTCTTTGGGATATAGACCTAGCAGCACTATTGCTGGATCAAAAGGTGTGCACAGTTTCATAGTCCTTTGGGCATGGTTCCAAATTGCTCTCCAGAATGGTTGGATCAGTTCACAACTCCATCAACAGCACATTAGTGTCCCAATTTTCCCATATCCTCTCCAACACCCAACATTTTCCTTTTTTTGTCATATTCACCAATCTGATAGGTGTGTAGTGATACCTCAGAGTTTCATTTCTCTGATCAATAGTGAATTAGAGCATTTTTTTCATTAACTATAGATAGCTTTGATTTCTTCATCTGAAACCTGTCTATTCATATCCTTTAGCCATTTTTCAATTGGAAAATGACTTATATTTCTATAAATTTGACTCAGAGTGTATTTGAGAAAATGAATCTTTCTAACTCCTGGCTTGGAACTGTATGGACTGTACCACCTAGTTGCCCACCAGATATAGGACAGCTATTTATTTCCTCCACCTCAAAGGAATTTTTAAAAACCAAAATACTCATAAACATGGGTTGACTATGACTTAAAATAGTAAACAGTAACTCATAACTCCTACTTTACTCTCCCAGAAGACTGATGTGTGAAACCTCAAAATATGGACCAAGCAGTTTTCAGGACTCCTTACCTTCACCTTGATTCTGAACTATCTGAATAACTCCTCCAAGGCTTGTGTATTCTAGTCACCCAGAACACTATTTGGAGTCATTGTCCCATTGTTGGTCTTTTTCTCCCAGAAGGGGGTAGTTGTAGAAAGCTTTTGCTGCTGATGACCCACTTTGGTTGGGGACTCTAGGAACTTCCAAACTCCTGATACAGCCATTCCTCAAAAGCCTGTCTCTCATGATCATTGATAACTCAAGTTCTCTGGGAAGGAAACATTAAGTGGGAAAGGCAGCAAGGGCCTTGAAATCTAGTCTAAGTTTACTGAAGGGCACATACCTGCTCTCACTACCATGGGTGAGCAGACACAGAAACTGGGGATGGGAGGGGGAGAGAGGGAAGGGATCCTGCCATAATCACAGGAGACCCAAAAGAAAGACTCAGATGGGGGAGAAGGAGGGTAGCCCCTCCTTTTAAGTTCTGAGCAAACCATCCTTCCTAGCTTAGGGAGGGAGGCAGCTTCTTCTCGTTGTTGCCCTCATGGAGACCAAGGCACTGATCGGTCCTCTCCACATACTTCAGTGCTGAGAATATATGTATTGGGCAGTGGCCAAGGGAGCTCACTTAGCCCAGCTCCATGTATGCTTCATGGTGCCTGAGCAGATGGGGACAGTGAGGAAATGGGGGAGGAGAGCAGACCTGATCACGGCCCCCCCTCCCCACACACACCCACACAACAGTTGCCAGAGCAGCGGTCACCAGACAATCTGGAGACCAGAGAATGCAGAGAAGCTCACAGGCATTGGCCTGTATGTGGATTCACAGGTATTTGTTTCTAGGTAACATAGGTGAGCTGTGGAGCCAGACTTGGTAAATTCCCATCACAGTCTCTTTGGCCAGGGACAATACTGTGACAGCATTTCTGACCATTGTGACCCTTTTACCAGTTAACATTGCTAGACCTTCGCTGTCAATCAGCTTAACAAACCCATTTATTGTGTAAATTAATGGTGCCTCAGTTGATTTATCCACTTTCACAGACACGTTGTCCTTTCAGATTCCTGTACTTACAGGGCTCCCTCTTTGGCCTTCCAAAGAACCCAATTTATTAAGAGTCTGATTGGTTCAGAAAGATTAATCTCCAACCATAAAGGAGAATTTGGAGGAGAATTCTCAATGGTGTTTTTGGTGCAAAGCAAAGGAATGGTGAATTCTGTGTACAAACCCACATCATGATTCCTGCATTATCACTGCACTGATGACTGGAAATTGGAGGCTTATTCCACTCGAGTCTCAATGCCCCAGTTGGGACATTGACATACAGGAAAAGGGACCAAGTTCAGCCTGAGCTTAAGCTGGTACCACAATTGCAGGCAGGATAGAAGGAGTCCGTGGGTGCAAACTACCATGCCTGGAGGCACAAATGGTGTTCTGTCATTGTGTCCAGGGGCTCAAGGAAGGAGACTGGATTGTAACACTTGGTACATGAATTGTGCCAAGGAAGAAAGGGCAGAGACTTTGGTGTAGAGCCATTCAATTGGAGGTTGGACTTGTTGCCATCCAAAGTCATCTTCAAAGTCTGTGGAAGCAGACTGCCCTTGGGTGTGAAGCCACCTCTGAGACTGAGCCTCGTCTGCTGCCATGAGGAGCCATCATCAGACAGTATCATTTAGATTGACTCCCCGCATCCCCAGATGGGCATGGTACTGGGGCATCATTTGTATGTTGTGTGCAGATGTTTCATAAACAGCCATGAAACCTTTCCTGCCAATCATTACCATCCTTGAAGAATGACCCAGGAAGAACCTAGTTGGAAATGAAACTCCTAGACATGAGTATAGGAAGTGCCTCCTTTCCAGTGTTTAATCAATCACTGATCTCTATCCTGGGCATTGCACCAACATGATCATAACAGATCACCACCATGATGGCTCCATATATGGCAGGGGCTGGGGTAGGGAGGGGTGGAGAGACAGAAAGAGAAGAACAAAGAGACTGAGGCAGAGACTGGGGAAACAGAGAAAGCAAGACTGGGACAGAAAGAAGAAGAGGCAGAGATGGAGAGAGTGAGGGAGAAAGAGACAGAGAAAGAGAGAGCTCAGATCAGGTTCTGCATGGAAGTTGTGCCTGATCTGAGACTTTGTTGGTGGAGGCTTTGGGGATGCAGGTGGGGCTTTTCTTATTGCTACCTATCCAAGGCCAGGGCTTTGGAAGAGAAGGGATGTTGGAGGAAGTGAACAGCTGTTTTAGAAGATGCTCAGTTATGACAGGAATTAAACGTTTGGAAATATCACAATATCAAAAGGGTAGGCTTCTGGCCTGGGAAGGGATGTGCCTCACAAAGAGCATTTCCCCCTCCCCCTGGAATTTAGCAAATCTAAGGTTAGATTTCCAAAGGGCAAATGGGAGAGAGAAAACTGCCCATGGTGGTCTTACCAGCTAGGTCCAAGAGCCAGTATTCACAATACAGGAGGAAGACAAACATTCAAGGTCCTGAGATATTTCCAGGAGACAAATCCAAAAAAGGATTAGCTCACGTGACTGTCCACAACACAGTCAATGAGACAGCCTTCCTCCAGGAGGCTGGTCTTGCCTTGAACCCACCACTTAGAGCTGGCCAGATCGGCTTGGACTGGCAGGAACATGGGCCTAGCTCATAAGGAGCCAGGGCCAGGGTGTGGGGGATCCAGCTGCAACCAGGGCACTTCCTTACATCTCAGAGACAGGCAGACTCCAGGTTGGGATTAGATTTATTTTTTCATTGATGGTGTACTCTAGACTTAACAAGTAATGGAAAAATGTTAGTAATGCAAATTAAACCTGAAAGCATACTGTGTACATGTCTTACTTTTGGAAAGCCTGTTGTTAAACAATTTCCAGCACACTTCTGCAGGGAGGTAAAGAGGGAGGGGTGGAGTAGATACTTGAAGCAGGTCACTTAATGAGGAAATCCAGGAAAGGGCTTTCAGAGAGAGGCCATGTGGCTGCCAAGCAACACAGGCAGAAAGAGGCATCACTGTCACCATGGGGTAGAAAGAGGAAGGTTGGCAATAGATCACTCTCCAATGGTGGAGGTGGGAAATGAAGGAGGGACAGGTGACTCTGGAACTCCTGGAGCTCTGTCTCTTCCAAAGCACAGTGTGAAGAATGTCCTTATTCGGGGAATGCTCTCTGGGGTCAGATTATCACCTACCAGGCTGGGGCTGTGGCCTCAGGGGCTGTGGCCAGGACATCCTGGAGATGAAAGCTGTGTCTTCTCTGTTCCACACACACCCTAAATTATAGAAGAGTAAGTGTCAGTGTGTTCAGAGAAGGTAGCCCATGGGCTAGAATTTTCCAAGGAAACCATCCCAGGTGGGTTGGGAAGCTCTCAGGAGGGAAATTTTGGGTACCTAAAGAGAAACAATCCTGACACAGAGACACCCTAGGGTGGATGGATGAAGACAGAATTAAGAAGCCAGCTTCCATGTTAAAAGACGGCACCTGCGACCTCTACAACTCACGGCTGAGAGAGTGGCCAGGCCAAGTCCAGCCACCTTGCATCCCTCTAAACAGTAAAATATGCACCAAAAAGAAGTAAAATAGAAATGAGAAAAAGAGAAAATATAGGTATTTTTAAAGGGAAAAAACCCTATGACAAAGAGAGTTGAGAGACTGAACAATTGAGCAAATAAAAGACTCCCCAATGCAAAAGAGAGTCCTTGGGTGGGTGGTAAGGGAGCAGAAAATCCCCTGAAGAAGAGCCTCAGTTCTATCACTATCTGCCCTGGTGCCCCAGAAATGGGTTTTGGGTCACAGCAGCTGCCCCAGCATGTCTGAGAAGCTCCAGGAAAGAAACAGAGGCCAGCCTAGCCAACACGATTAGGGCCCTTAAAGACAATTTCAAAGAGAATCAATGGGATGTTTTGAAAAAACAAAGGAAAAAAGAATGGCATTTTCCCCAAATGGCATTTTCTATAAAGCTGAGCCCAGTCTCTGAAGTACTCCGAGGGCTCTGGATTTCATCCATTTGGGAGTGCTCCCCAAAGCTGCCAGTCTCAATGTCAGCCTGCTCAGCCTGGTGACTCCAGAAAGTCCTCTCCTATATTCTCACTCAAAGAGAGATGAGTTTAATCGACAATGAGATGGGGCAGGAAAGCAGAGGTCCTTAGGAGACCAAAGGATAGGTCTTTAAGAACTTTAAAAACAGTAAGCCAATCCCTATGTCACCAGTCAATCAACAAGAGTTTATTTAGATTTTTTATCTTGGGCTTAAGTGCTGAAAGAGCAGTACATGGCAGAAACCAAAAGGAGGCTTGTTTATGAAACCATGAATTTCCATTGTATTGATGTGGCTTGCTTATCTTTTTTAAGCACATAATGATTTCAACATGTTATTTTCAAATTTATGGTTAGGCTTGTTTGTGCTTCCTTCTGAACCTCTGGGGATTTTTACACTGTTTCAATGGCCCTCTTTTGGGGGTATCATTATTATTAGTTCTCTTCACTCTCTTACCTCCCCCCTTCCCAATTAACAGGAAGAAAGCAAAATAACCTTGTACTGAACATAGTCAAGGAAGACAAACCCATATAGTCTGTCCAAGATTGTATGTCTCTGCCCCTAGTGTCCATCCCCTCTATCTCAGGATGTGGGTAACCTGCTGCATCATGGGATCTTTGGAGACATGGTTGGTCATTGCATGGGTCAGAGGCCTTAAGTCATTCAGAGTTATTTGTCCTTCCAGTGCTGTCTTTGCATAAATTATTCTCTTTAGTCATTTCTAATACCAGGGTAATATTCCATTACATTCATATGCTATAGTTGGCTTGGCCATCCCCCAGTAGTCTGAGGAAATCTAAGTCACCCCCTTAGAATAGAAACCTTTTCTTTCCCTCTGTTTAATCCTCCCTTCAGGAGCAGAAATACATTCTACTTTGGGCTATTTTCTCCCCAGTATTATCCTCCTTCTCTACACTAACCCCATCCCTACCAGTTTCCCTATTGAGTCTGACATATTTCTATGCAACAAATGTGTGTGTTCAGTAGTCATTTATGCATTTCAAACAATCTCCCTTTCTCCCTCCCCCCCCTCTCTCTCTCCATATATATATATATATATATATATATATATATATATGTATGTGTGTACGTGTATGTATATGTATATATGTATGTATATGTGTGTTTATGTATATATACCCTAAATGCTAGCTAAATGTGTGTGTATACTTCTCCATTTGTACACTCTTCTCATGTACGCCTAATTGTGAGTAGTAAACTCCATTCCTTCTGCCTCCCTCCAACAACTTCATCCATTTACCTTCTCCCCTCCCCTTTAAACCCTCAGAATAGAATCAACTCACCCCGGCTCTCCAGCCAGGACCTCTACTTTTCTTGTTTAACTTCTTCAATATCCTTTGAAGCCATTTAAGGCTCTGAAGGAAGAATGGTATCTTCTCTCCTTGTTAAAATGTTAGCACTACATCATTCTACAGGTCTTTGCAATGGGTCAAAATAAATGTACCTTTCTGGGTTTCTCTGGACTCCTGTGTTTGTGTTTCAAAGTTTTTGCCCATCTCTGATCTTTTCATCAAAAATGCCTGAAAGTTTTCTGTTCTGTTAAAGATCCATATTTCCCTCTGTGTGGTTGCATTCACCTTTTCAGGGCAAGTGATTCTTGGTTGTAACCTTGTGTCTTTTGCATTTTGGGAGACTGTAATTCAATGTATCTGATTTCTGGTGGAAGTTGCTAGGTTTTATGGGATCCTGACTGTAGTTCCTTGGTGGCTGAATTGCTATTTTTTGGATGCGTGTTGCATTGAGAGCTCTGGATTTTAGCTATAACATTCCTGTGACTTTGCCTTTGGGTGGTCTTTTCAAGGGGGATGGGTAGAGTCTTTTTTTCCACTTTATCTTCTGGTTTTGATACATCTGGGAAGTTTTCATTTTTTATTTATTGAAGTGTCTAAGTTTTCTTTTTTTAATCATGGTTAGATTTCTTACATTTTCCCTTTTTTCCATCTTTTCATTTTGTTCTAATATTTCTTGTTATCTCATAGAGTCATTCATTTCTATTTGCTCTATTCTAATTTTTAAGGGGTTCATTTTCTTGGGACAGTTTCTCTTCTAAAGTTTTTATTTGCCTTCCAATTCTTTCCTACAGAGCTTTTACTTTTTCAAAAGTCCCTGTTTTATTTCTTCTAGACATTCATTTAGTCCTTATAGAAAATCCATTTTCCTCCATTGGAGTCTCTGCTTCCTTATCTGGGGGGAATCTCTATTTCTATAATAATTTTATATTGGTAAGTGTTTTCTGTGATTTACTCATCTCTTCAGCTTTAGTTCCTGACTCAGGGCTCTGTAGCAAGGCCAGACTTCTATGCCTACTATGTTTTTCAGTGGGATGATAGCACCTCTTGGCCTTGATATGTCCAGGGAGCTGTCTGCTATTCTGGCTCTCTGAAGAGAGAGTGGCTACCAACTAGAATAATACATATCTACTCCCTTGAATATTATGAGTCTGAGGGACATAGTTTTTAGGTTCAAGCTAAACTCCTGATCGCTGTTTCTTAACAGGGAAAAGAATCCCTAAGCTCTATGGCCAAGCCTTGGTTCCCTTCCTGACAAATACCAGTTCTACAATCAACACACATAGCAAATAGGAAATAAACCTATCTATCCAAGTCAGAAATCAGAAAACATATACATATATATCGGAAGTTCTCCCATTGGGAGCAAAGTAACTCAGTTGCACCAAGAGGGAGAGTCCCAAATCTCACCCAAAGGGAAATTCCCAGAAGTCTTTAGTGTAACAAGCAGGGGACAGGGACATGATGCAGACTTCCACCTCCTCTCCTGGCAGTGTCTTCCCAGAATCTCTCTCTCACTTTAGCAGCAGCCTGGGGGATTGGTATTTTTTAATTTTTTCTCTCAAAGATGGAAGGCAGGAAAACCTGGAGAGGCCAAAGAGACCAAAGAAATCAATCTCTCTTCTCTCAGGCTTCCACCAGCTCCATCCTGCCCCTCATGCAAATTAAGAGCATTGTTCCCTTCCAATGAAGAGATTCCTGCACCCACAGGCTTTGGGGCTCCAGCTATCTGCTGAAAGGATCGATTCACTTTCTCTATCCCAATGTTTGCCTGTGCTGTAATTGACTTTGCTGGAGGACCCTTCTCCTGTTGCCTCAGGACTTTGGGGTACTTTTTGAGTGGTTCTGGGGTGAAAGAAGTTATTACTATTTTCATTGGCTTTCTTCATCACTGTTTGGGCTGATGTGAACTTCAGGGTTTTGCTGGGGAAGGGAGATGGGGGCTCAGGGCTCTGCCTGAATGAGAGGTAGATACCTTGGGTAGGGGTCCAAACAATTAAGCATTTATTAAGTGTCTGCTGCTGACAAGGAACCTGTGTTTTATTAGGGGATATCATATGCACATATAAAATATAAAAAATAATAAATATAAGCTATATACTTACAAGGTAATTTAGAAGGGGAGACACAATTAGCAGGAATGGGAAGATGGGGAAGATCAATTAGTCAGTTAACCAGCAGTTATTAAATGTGTATTATGAGCCCTGTACTGTGCTAAGTGCTGGGGACAGAAAGGCCAAGAAGCCATCCTTCCCTTCAAGGAGCATACAGTCAGCTTTGCTCTAAGGCTGGGCTTTTGTTTCAAGATGACTGATTTACTAGGGAGCAGTCTGAACACAGGGCCAATCTTGTATTAGCTCATGCATGGGAGGGCCAGCTGGGCAGTGAGCTAAACCACACCTGCTGTTCTTCACACGCCACCCTCAATCTCTCAGCAAAGTGCCTTTACATGAGCTGTCTCCCGCACTTGGCATCCATTCCCTCCTCAGCTCCACCTCTTAGAAGCCCTTCAGAACTCAGCTCCAGCACTACATTGTGCAGCCAGCCTCTCCTCATTAGAATGTGGTCACATCTACTCTGAGTCAACCTTCTAAAAAGCACCACACTAAATAAAAACCCCAGGGTTTATGGGAAAGACAGGGCTAGGTACGTAACACTCAAGGACTTCATCGGTGACACATTAAAACAAAGCCAGGAATCTAGTAACAATAGAAGCGCAGTTTTATGCAAGTTAAATGATTGAGAAATATATAAATAAATATACAATAAATAGAGGCAGTGTCCATGACCTATGGATGATGGGCAGGGAGAGTGGAGTCTGCATCAGAAGCTATAGAACAAACATGGCACTTTACTTTGCCAAAGGCCTGACGTCTGCTTGTAGAAGTGGGTGGTAGAAGGGCTACAGCTTGTGACTGACTGGAGGAAAAGAAGGTGGGATCTGTGAAACAGTCAGGGAGGAGCAGTGACAGCTGCGGGGTGGGGCTCATTGCCTCTGGACTATGCAATCCGGCAGGACCTGTGCTGAGTGGCTTCAGTCATGTCAGACTCTTTGTGACCCCATTTGGAGTTTTCTGGGCAAAAATACTGCAGTGGCTTGCCGTTTCCTTCTCTGGCTCATTTTACAAATGAGGACAATAAAGTAACAGGGTTAAATGACTTGCCCATGGTCTTACAGCTAGGAACTATCTGAGGCCAGATTTGAACCCAGGAAGATGAGTCTTCCTGACACTAGGCCTCTGCACTATGGCGCCTCCCTAGCAGCCAGATTATAGAATACAGGAAAGTCAGTAATATGTAATATGGCCGGAAAGGTCAGCAGAAGCCAGGTTTGGAAGAATTTTAACTGGCAACAGAGGTGTTTACATGATCCTAGGAGCAAAAGGGAGTCATTTGAGTTTATTGAGTAGGAAATCAAATTGATAACTCAGGGCCTCCAAACAGCCTCCAGGAGACAAGAGGGCCACTGCAAGGACAAAGAGCCCACTTGCTAGGCTTCCCCCTGGAGGAAGAAGTGACTTGATCTTTCTAGAACTCTAAGGCTTCACAGGTGGAAGTCATCCAACCCAGAAGACAGTGTGTGGAAGAAGAGCAGGGGAGACCCTCAACCTGACCCATACCTGGGCTGGCAAAGGAGGAGAAAAGGCTGTTATCAATTAGAAGTCTCCCCTTGTCTGAGGGGAGTCTGAGGAAAACGAAGAGCAGGATGTGCTCACCACAAAAAAGTGGACCAGAAACATCAAGAGCATGGCCATTAGATAGTGAGCGTCTCAAAGGTGGGACTGCCTTCTTTCTCTTGTGGTATCCCCAGCACTCAGCTCAGTGCCTGGCAATAGTTGGTACCTAATCGATATTCATTGGCTGACTGACAGGGCAGGACCATGAAGAGAGCTTTCAAGGACCAAAGTTGAAACCTAATCACTGCTTCTGACTCCCTTTGTGTCCTGGGAACCTCCTTCGATCTTTCTGTGCCTCATCTGTAAAGTAATGCTTAACTGTCCAGCCAGATTTTCCATTGACTCCAAATCCACCTATCTGCATCGCCATCTAGCCAATGTCTCTCCATCTCTTCCACAGAAAAGAATGTGAAAAGCTCGGCCAAATGCTTTTCTGAAATCTGGATAAATTCTATCTACTGAGCTTCCCTGTCTTTCCAAAAATGGAAATAAGGAGAAGCTGACATGACCCATTCTTGGTGGATGCAGCAATGAAGCTGGGGTTTGTGATTCCTTCCGATAAGCCATCCCACTGACAAGAGCCTCTAGAATTTTGTCAGGAAGTGGGATCAAGAGCACTGACCTGCAGTTTACAGATTCTGCTCATCTGAAGAAGGTGAGGGTGGCTGATTGTGATACTGAGAGAGAAAGACCTTGGCAGCCCTTATTTTCCAACTTTGCCCTCCAGGAAATGGGCTTGTGGTATTAGCCGAGAGTCCTCTAGGGCAAGGCTGAGAGGGGTACTCTGGGAAGCCTTGGGTCTCTGTATTCTATTACCATCCACCTTCTGTGTTCAGTCGAGAATGCCTGAACAGCAAACACACCCAGTGTTGATCAAATGAGATAATGTTTGTAACACACTCAGCAAGTGCCTGGCACATAGTAGGTGCTTAATAAATGCTTACTCCCTTTCTTCCAAAGGCCAGTGCCCTTCATAGGGACAGGGCATCACAGGAGTGGTTTTCATTGATTTTTCAGTAAGTGACACTGCCAGTGATTTTTCTTCAATTGGAGACTTTACTTTGCATTGTGTCGGGGTCAGGAAAGGGATGCTCCTCCCAGGATACATCTGCACAAAACTGCTGATGTCGGAGCTTCATGATTCCCACAGTGTAGAGGGAAGAACACCAATTTTGCAGCTAGGGAACTTGTTTGAGAAGAATGGTCCAGTCATCAACTGATGGCGAGACTTTGGAATGTCCTTTACCCTCTCTGTACCTCAGTTTCCTCATCTGTAAAGTGAGAGTGTTGGACCCTTCTAGGCTTCATCTTCACTGATGACCAGGCAGTTCTTGGCTCTGTATCTTCATGTGACCACTTGGGGCCTTGATCTTTTCATCCATAAAATGAAACGATCTTCTCCAGATCCAGAGCTGGGATCCCACGATTCTGGACATCCCTGAGTCCAACACCTTATTAACCAGAAAATCTCCATGAACCAGAACACCGCATCATCTGCCCAGGCCAGGTGAGGGTTTACTTTCTATCCGATAGACTGAACTCAGTCTGAAGGCTGGTGCCATATGAGGAGCAGAGAAATGCATCCCCGTAAACAGACATGCCCCCTGGAAGTGACAGAAATGTCAGCTGGCAGCTGAGCATCCTTGAAGGTCAGAGCTGGAAGGGGCTGGATCTGCCCATTCCCAAAGCTGGGATCTTGTCATCCTTGTTCAATTCTCCCAATGCCCCATCTGACCAGTGTGGATGGTGAGCTTAAGAGTGAGGAAAGGACTAGCCCAAGGCCACCCACTAAGTTCTGTCCTGAGCTGGGATTGGAAGGCAGGGCTGCCACACCCAGCCTTGTGCTCCCCCGCCCTTGCGGGGCAGGGAGGTTCTCCCGGCTCCCAACCCCAGCCCTCCCCCACCCCCACACCTAACCACACCCTTCTATCACCTCCTAGGGTAACCGAGGTGTCTGGTCAGTTCCTCCTCACCTCCTCTCAGCCAGTAGGAAAGAAAAGCGGGATTCCTGCTGCTCGCACTGTTTGTTATAAATGCGTTTTCTCATAGACAGATCCATCCGCCCTGGCCAGTGATTATCGCAGAAGCCCTGCCCCAGAGAGGGGCCGGGGGCCCAGAAGAGATGCTTTGAGGTCCCCTAGATTCGGCCAGGAGGCCACGGTGGCAGCACCAGGGTATATGGGCTGGCGCCGGAAACGTTGGCCTGCAGGTGACTCAAGCCAGGGTTCGTCCATCTGGCACTGTCTGCCGAGTGCTGACCTGCCACCCAGTCCTGGCTCCTCCACCTGCTCACTCGGGGGCTCTGGGACCTGAGGACAGCTCTGTCCTTGACATGTCTGATGCTTGGAAGCCAACATGGTGAGAAACTGGCCCCAGGGTCCCCAAGAAGGGATTTCTCTCCTCCTCCATTTCCACCCTGCCAGCACTTTCAGGATGACACCAACCCTGCCTTAGCAGCAATGAGGATTTGTTGTTGTCTTATCCAGGCCTCTACAAATAAGATGGATGCTCACTGCATTTAGGCAGTGCCATAGTGCATGGAGTGAAGGGCCTGGAAGATCTGAGTTCACATCCAGCCTCAGACACTTCCTAGCTGTGTGACCCTGGGCAAGTCCCTTAACTTCTGTTTGCCTCAGGGCTCTCATCTGTAAAATGAGCTGGAGAAGGAAATAACAGATCATGGGGTCATGAAGAGTCAGATGTGACTGAACAAAAGCATCACCCATTTGGACTCTGAAGACTGATACCTAGGTTCTGATTCAATGACTCCCTGCCGGTAGGACCTTGGGCCAGTTGCTGGATCTCTGGGCCTCTGTTTCCTCAGTTGTGAAGGGAGGTAGCTGGATCTGATGGAGTATAGGCACCTCCCACTTCTACATTCTACCATCCTCTGACCCTCTGAAGGGCACAGCTCTTCTGGAAGGAGGGAGAATCTCTGGGGGGCTAGGTGATTTCACATGTTGTGGCCTCTATTGATTAGTTTGGATGAAGTGGGCCCCCCCTTTTTTTGCTAAAAGGGGATGGCTGTATGAGACCGGAAGGGGAAAAGCATATTCCAAGAAGTATAGGTCATGTGAAAAACAAGATAGCAATGACATGGTATTTTTTTAAAATGGGCCTTTGTTTCCGGGAGAATAATCCAGGCACCAAAAGCCCAGCACAATTTTCAAAGGTGCTGCAGCTCACTGGAACCCCTGCTTGGCCCTCCTTCCATTGCTCCCACCAATCTGCCCTCATTCAGGGGTGTGGCAGTTAGGCGGACTCTGGGGGTCCTCCCAAGGGCACTGGGGAGGCTCATGAAGGGTACAAGTCAATGACCATTTATTAGCAATGAAGAATTGCTCCAGAGGCTGAGAGGTCCCATAAGGAAGCATGGCTGGTCATGGACAGGTTAGACAGGCAAGGGCAGAGATTGGGATTCACTGGGGGAGGTCTCAGATCTGATCTGCCAAGGCATCCCAGCCCTACTGGCCTGGCTTTAGTTTAGAAATAAGATGTGATCTAGGAGCCCTCTTTTTTCTGATTCAGCCTTTTCATTCTCACGTGCTTAGCTTGAGGTTTATGGAGAACACCAGTGATTTTACCTGTAGCTTGGGTGACCTTCTGTTTCCAGTGGTTTAAAACATCTGAACTCTAAATTGGACAAATGATTTCAGCTGAAAATTAATTAGCATGGTGAATGTACTCTGAGCATGGTATTTTTCTTCCCCAGCCTAGTCCCAAGGGCACGTAATCAAATGAGCAGGAATCGTCATAGGGAGATTAAGGCTTCTCCTGAATCAGCAGGGAAATTTTGTATTGAAAACTCCTTTGGTACAGTTCTGACACTGGCCCCATGAAGTTCACCAGGATGGTTTTGTTTGGGAGACGGAGCCTTGCTTCTAGAAACCAAAATAACGTTTTTCCAACACCACGTTTTTGGCAAAGGTGCCGCCTACACTGAACCAATCAAATTTCTAAAGCAATGTTGCAGAATAAACTCCATTAAATAGCTGACATTTATGTTGCTTTGAAATTCACAGGACACTTTACATACATTATCTCATTTGATAATGTGTTGGTAATGAATATGCTATTTCCTGAATTTTGAAATGATGGGGTGAATTGTGATGAGAACTTCAGGTCCTCTCAAGTGAAAACGACTTTGGGTTCAGGCAGCGTCCCCCACCCTGTCTTCTTGGTCTCTGGATCCTCCATCTTCAATGAACTTCATTATCTCAGCATTTCTGCCTGTCACCCACTGGAACCCTGACTCTGATGGGGGTCCACTGAGGAGTGGGAAGCAGAGACAGATGAGTGAGAAGTGAATGGCCCGGGGATGGAGGGTGGAGAAACCTGGTGCTATTCCAGGGGGCCACCAGGTTTGCATCTCAGATAGCTGGTACTCCAAGACCCAAGCACAGAGCTTTTTCTTACAATGCCAAGAGAACTAAATGGTCTAATGAAAGATCCTGGGCTCCTCCCAAGGTAACCCTCACTCATGTACCCCTATGTCCTTGGATTCTCCTCTGAGCAGCCTCAATCAATCATGAAGCCAGGTAGCCAGTGGGCCAGGCCATTTTATCATGGGAAAATGAAAGGCAGGTGATGAGAAGCTGGGCACCAGGTCTGCTCATGCCCCTCTGAAAGGGGCCCTGGGACTCTGGGCATCACAGAAGCAGCAGAGGCTGGTACTTATGCCAGGCTGTCAGGCTTGTTTCCACATCCCCTGCTTGGCTCCCTCCACCCCTCAGCTGCAGACTGGGACACCCACATTAAGGTGGCGTGGTATTGGCATGGAAGCTGGGATGAAGATGGAGATAGACTGTGACAAGGAGTTCAGTTGTTTCTGCTGGTGAAGAGCTGAAGCAGCCACCAGGCAACCAGGACATTAGGGCTGGTTCCCACAGAAATTGACTTTGCTCTTCAAGGACCATCAGAGCCCTAGCAAGACCAAATGAAGCTCATACCCAGAGCACCAGAACCACCCACTTCCACCCCAGCCCCAAGACTCAAAGGGCAGGGCTCCAGGGGACCTGCGGGGCTGGAGGAAACAGGAGAGAGGTTTGGGATGGGACTGGATGCCTGCAGGACCAGGGAGGGCCCTGGGCTGCCCAGATGCATCCCCCCCCCACACACAGACTCTTATCCTCTCCTTTGTGTGACCTATCCGGCATCCCTGAGAGGCAGACATTCCTGGCTGCTTACCTTGGTCCAGCCTAGTGTTCAGAGCCCACCAGTCCCTTGGGTCCCAGGCTCCTGTGCCCCACTCAGGGTGCTTCTGGCTTTAGCATTGACTCCCCTCCCCTCTCCCCTCACTGCATGTCCACCCACGGGTCACCTGAGCTTTGGAAGAGTTTATTGGCAAAGAAGGAATAAAGTTACAAGGCATGCGAGTGCGTGAGCACGCGCGCGCGCGCGTGCACACACACACACACACACACACACACACACACACACACACCTTTATTCTTTATCCAGGGGAGTCTAGGACCAGAAGGAATGGAAGGAGGGGTTGGGGTGAATGGACTCAAAGAATGAGACACAGATAGACGTAGAGACAGAGACAGGCCTGGGGATGGAGACAGAGTCAGAAATAACTGAGCTAAATCTGACCAAGAGAAGAAGGTGAAAACCAATCGAGTTTGAGATGCAGTGGCTTCTTCCTTAGTGCACACCATGCTCTCCATCCAGTGGGGAGCTCTGAAGCTGTTTTCCTGGGTCCTCCCAGGGCTGGCTGTCAGTCATGTCCAGACCTTTGTGTCATGCCATACTCTGTCCTTTGGCTCAGGGCTGTAGCCTGAGGAAGTAAGTATCCGGGAGAAGAATGGGCCCACAGCCATGCATGTCCCCAGCACTGCTAACAAGTGGCCATGGGCCCATCTAAAGAAGGCCAGCAAGTGACCAAGAAGACTGGTATGACCAGGGTCAAAGGAGGCCTGGGTGGTGCTCAAAGCCAGCCCTCACTAGAACCAGGGTGCTCAGCTCCATGCTTATCCTGAGAATTGGGGGGAGGGGAAACACAGAAACATTCTCTGAGGAGTTGAGGCTGAGCTCTGGCCAGGAGATCCACATCTTTCCTTTAGGATGGCATGAGTCTTCCCTTGGCCCAGACCTGATGGAAGGGGCGAGAAGTGTAGTGCCTATGGTGTCAGAGGGTCTTTGGGCAGGTGAATGTCCACTGGGTGGGCTGAGTAGCCATGTGACAATCTGGAGGAGGGGATGGTGGCCCAACCTAGCATTCAGGCTGACCAGGCTAGGTCCATGATCTGTGCTCTAAATGGCCTCTCAGAATTCTGCCAAAGTCCTCCCAAGAATTCAGGATCTGGGAGCCCACATTGGGGCTCTGGGAAAATTTGCTTCTCTTAGGGCCAGCAGTGAATTTCAGTCTTGGCGATGAGTTGTGTCAAAATCTGTATTATGCAATAACAAAATAACCTTTACACATTTGGAATAGGAAATCACTGCTGCCTTGTCTTGCCTCACACACAGAAAAAAAGGCAAAAGTCTCACATTTGTGAATATGTTAGAGACTAGGAATAAAGGACATGCGAAAAGCAAGATGCCAGATGGGCCTTGGACAATGTGGACAGTGATCCCCCTTCTTCACATGCCCTGCCCAGGGAGCCTCAAGGTTCTGAGACTGTCAGGGACTGAACCAGGCTAGGTCAGAGTGATGTGAGAAATGAGAAGATGGTAGTGGTCAGTCTGGACAAGAGCCAGTGTGAGACATGAGGGACAGAGGCCAATAGCCAGACTCTACCAACGTCCCTAGGAAGGTTTGGCCTGACACTGACCTTCAGGACCACCTTGGACAGTCACAGAATCTCAGAGTGAATGGTTTCTGTCCCCCTCACCATGTATTTCCCTCCTGGACTTCAGAATCATTCCTCTATGGCTGTCTTATTCTGGAACTTTCCCCAGAGCCTGGAGCCAGCCAGCCTCAAAACATCCTAGCATGGGGTGTATGGGGGGTGGTGAGGGGAGCTGCTGTCTCTCCATCGGATGTCCCTCCACAAGACCTGCCCCAGAACCTCCATTTTGTGAAGGGAACAAGTTGGCCTCTCAGCCCCATCCCAGAACTTCTAGATCTCAAAATCATGGTCAGACCCTGCATAACGTCTCCACCCTCCCCCTCCCCTGCTTCCTTTCTTTTATATGTGGTCTTTCCTCGTTAGAATGCAATCTCCTTGAGGGCAGGGGCTGTGCAATGCCTGGCACACAGTAGGTGCTTCACAAAAGCTCATTTCTTTCCCTCTACAACCTATCTGACAAGGTATTCAGCCTCTGGATGAAGGCTTCCAAAGAACCACTAGACCAAAGGGATGGTAGAGGAAGGAAGGGGCACACGGTAGCTGATGGACTCAGGTCAGACCTAATACTGCCCTGTTCTTTCTCCTCCCTCCTCATAAATACATTCACCTCTGACTCTAAGCACAGAACTGTTCAGAGGGGAATGCATTTCCTTATCTCTGGAGAGGCAGTTATCCCTGGGAGGGACCCCAGGCAAAACTGAAGAGCTGACATCTCATCCCTTTCTGCAAAACTCACTCCTGATTTTGTCCCTCCTGTACCCCTAACCCTAAATGCACACATTGCCAGAGCCAGATCAGTGTTTGGAAGATTCGGAAGGAAAGTATGGGAGAGAAGAGGTATTAGACTGACTACCAAACCGAAAGTCTATAGAGCTGTGGTGCTGACCTCACTGTTGTATGCCTACGAAACCTGGACAGTCTACCAGCACCATGCCAGGAAACTAAATCGCTTCCATTTGAATTGTCTTAGGAAGATTCTGAAGATTACCTAGCAGGATAAGATATCAGACAACGAGGTCCTTTCTCAAGCTAAACTGTCAAGCATTCAAATTCTGCTTCAGAGAGTGCAACTCTGGTGGGCTGGCCATGTTGTTTGAATGCTAAATGTATGTTTACCAAAAAGACTAATTTATGGAGAACTCACACAGGGCAAGTGGTCAGAAGAAGTAATACAAGGACACTCTCAAGAAGTTTGGAATTGATTGTGTGACATGGGAGACGCTGGCACAGGACCGCTTAGCATGGTGTGACCACATCAGAGAAGGCATTTTGCTCTATGAGCAAAGAAGAATTGAAATAGCTCAAAGGAAACACAGGATGCTCAAGTTTAGAGAATCCACCCCAAATGTTCACATGGACTATTTGTACCTGACCTGTGGTAGAGCATCCTGAGCTCATATTGGTCTGATCAGCCACAGCCAGACACACTGAAACTTGACTTTAGCATAATGACGTCATTTTGGTTCTCTTCGAGAATGAAGGACAACCAACCAACCAACCAACCAACCAATGAAGTGACGTTGTGGCTTTTGCCTTGCACAATTTACATTTTCTTCTGGGAGGTAGAACCCAGAGTTGTTAATTAAATAATTATCCCTGAGCCCATGCCCCAGTTTATTAAATACTACTTATATAATAAACTGGAGAAACCTCTTTCCCCATAAATAGTTGTCCATCTTTCTAGATATGAGGCCGTTAATTTCCTCTACTTAAATTTGACATCCAAGTTACTGGCTGTACAATTTATTTACAATCGAGCAAATGACAAAACAGACATATTTATAAGGCTTTGATGGTAAGAAAGATGACCACTAGCATCACCCTAACCATCCCTTCTCCTGCTATCTTCTCTTCAATTCTTTTCACATCCCCACCATTGGTTCACTCAGGATAGCAATTAATGTCTCTTTTCAAGAATCCTTTTCTTATTTATTCTTGGTAGAAAGGCCAGACTCAGTCCTCTTTGAAGGGGAAAAAAAGCTCTTTCTTTCTTCTCACAGTTCCTCTCCAGATATGACAGGTAATTCTCCAGAACAATAATTAAACTCTTAGTCTTTTCATAGATTACAATTAAAATTATATTTTTCTGCCGATTACTCATATGACAGTTAAACTATAAATTCAAAATTTTATTGCCTCTTCAAGATTCAGTAACATCATCCATAGAATCTATGGGAGAAACCACTTGCAGAGTGTGGAATCATAGGGATTCCTTTCCCATATGACTTGGACCAAATGTCTAATTCCTTAATTCTGTAACACACGTCCTCATGTCTAAAATATTTTCAGTCCCTGAAAAATCATTTTGGGGAGGTACCTTAAATCTTCATTAACCTTCTGTTCAGTACATATAGCAGAGAATCACTACAAGACAGGCTGTTTTCAATGACAATAAAACAACAAATGACATAGGCAGCGGCAATAATAGTAGTTGAACATAACAGATGTGTAATGCTGTACATACCAATATTACAGATATAGTAAAGACAATTTGAGGAGGGAGAACACAGGCAATGTGTGTGTGTCTGTGTGTGTGTGCGCGCGTGTGTGGAATCAAACAAGGTTTTCCTTTGGAGATGGCTGTTTCACCACCAGCAGCAGAGATGAGAATGCCTCCATGTCGTGGAAGGTAATGTTATCTTCTTTAGAACGAGCAATTGAATAAGAGTTAGTACCAGAGAATAGCCTCTGACCCTCTGTGGAGGATGTACAGATATAGAGACAAGGATTATATGGGATGAGGCAATATTGAGGGCTTGGGATCTGCACTGGAAAAGGGGTCCTCTGGAACAGGGAGGTTTGCAGTGATGCTACAAGTAGTCCTTCTGCTGGTGGAGATGATGGTGGTGGTGAAGACAGAAGCTGGCATTGATAGGACCTGTTTTTTTTTCCCAGAAGACACTGCACCTTGGGCTACTTACTCCAAGACTGGCTGTTCTTTCTCTCAGACACCCCAGCCCCTAAAAGAAAAAAAAAACTAGCAAGGAGGAGGAAACCTTCTTCTTGTTCCTGTCTCCTTCTAGACTATCCCTTTGTGATCATCACTTGGTGGCCCCTCTTCCTCTGATGTTCACTACATCCTCTCTATCCCTGAGTCCAAATCATTCTTGCAGTTACCTACCAATCCCCAGGTCCCTTTCCTGCTGTTCAGTAGCTGGCTCCCACCTCCAGCTCTGCCCTTATTCTGGGGGCTCTCTGCATCCATGTCAAAGTTTCCTGGAGCCCCTTGACTTTTCAGTTCATCAACTTCTAAATCCCCACGATCTCCATCTTTATTTTACCACAGCCACAGAAAAAGGGATAGTCCTGCCTTTGATCTCCAGAGTGGTGCAGGACCCAAGTTCAAATCAAACTATTTCACTAAGTGTGTGACATTGGGCAACTCATCTAATGTCTTTGAGACTCAGTTTCTTCATCTGTAAAATGAGAGGCTTGCACTAGATGACCTCTGATGTTCTCCCCAGATCTAGAATCCAATGATCTTAAGTTCCTGACTTTGGAATTTCCCCAGCTACACCCTCTTAAACTTTAATATCTTCTTCTACCCCATGCCATCTCAATCTATTGTTTTTCCTCCATGTGACCTTTGGTGCCTCCTTGCCTCCCCATCCCCTTATTCATCATTCCTTGTCTGTCCTCCCTTCCCATCCTTCACAGTCTGGACACTAGCGTCCAACACTTGAACTTCATACTATCAGCTACTCTTGAATCTCTCACCCTTACTCACCCTTTGTTACACCTTACCAAACCCCAACCCTGCATTACCCCCATGATCTTCCTCCTATCCACCTGACCCCCAATAAAGCTGTATATCTCTTGAAATGAAGTTCATCTCATTTTTCTGTTGTCTAATGCTAGCTGGGACCTGACCACTGCATGACAATCATTTCATTTTCCCCTGATTGTTGCTCCAGTCCACTCTAAAACAGCTATTCCAAAGTCTCCTCTTGCCTCAGATATCCTACACCACATCCCCTACCCTCCAATGACAGTGTCACTACTGTTTTTGCCCCCATGGTTCTTCCTCCAGGTGTGACCCACAGTATTTCTCCCTGATTCTGGATTTCCTCACACACTACATTTTCCTAACTTATGATGCTATTTGTGGTTCCTACCTTTGTGCCTGTAGTGTGTCTTTTGAGTATGTTATTCTGTTTTCCTATTATGAACTTATCCCACCAAGCCAGATTCTTTCCCATGAAGCAGAATTGATTTTCTTGTGTTGAGATCTCTGCAACTTCTAACCTAAACAAAGAGTACACAGTCTCTGTTGCTCTTCATGTCCATTTTGTGAGAAATGATGATGGGGGTGGGGTGGAGTTGTCAGTGGCATGGGGTCTGTGATGACCTCAGCTGACATGTATGTAATTATTTCAAGTTTGTCCATCACTGCTCATGTTTTATGTCATTTGGTGCAGGGAAAAAAAGATTCCCAAGGGCAACAGAGGTATTCTTCTCCCCACTGGTGGCTTCCAAGGGTGAATTGGCTCTTCTGTGGCCAGATGGCCAGTATGGCAGATTCTGAACACAGGTCTCTCTGGACTGCAAATATCTCTGCCTTTCCACTGAAGCCATCGAATTACAGAAAGTTCTGCAGAACTAGAACAAAACTGTCCAAAATGAAATGAGATGTTGGAAACCTTACAATGATTCTTGCCAGATTCTCGGAGAAATTTGCAGCCAGGATTTTCCCCAAGGTTGGTTTGGCAAGAATGCAGGCAGAGAAGGGGCCCCAGGAATTAACACAGTGCTGGCACACTCTATTTCATTCATTTTCTTTATAGCCTAAATTCGGCATTATCTGGAAAAGACTTTCATTTCAAGAAATTGCTTCTATCATGTCTGAGGGTTTTTTCTAGGTGTGCAGGTTTCTCCTCCACTTAGAGGGCCCACCCTAGACTCCCCTCCACCCAAAATTATCATTTATACCCATACTCTTGGCATCAGTCTTGTCACTTATTCTCATCATTTTTAATCTTTATGATGTTTTGGGGATAATCCACTAGGGTTGGGTTTCCTTGCCCCTCTTTGGCCACAACCCCAGGTGCCTTAACTGAGGCATCTCAAACATGGCCTGTTTCAGACATAGCTGCCGGAGGGAGGGATCTGAGAATTCGAGGTGCTTGTGAGGAATCCTGTCAGGGGTCAGAGCTCTCCTTGGACAGGGACTCAATGCCTGGGACCAGCCATTTTTCTCAATTATCTAGAGAGCTTGACCTTCAGTTACCACCCACCATTCTTGAACCTTGTGTTGGCCAGTTGTCACATGAACTTCCAGAGAAGGTCAAAGTTGTGTTCTCTTGGTCCTCTTCGGACAACTTGGTCAGTTGATTGATGAACATTTATTAAGAATTTGCTACGTGCCGGATACTGTGCTGATCACTGAAGAGGCAAAGAAGCCCTCAATCTAATGGGGGAGACATCAAGCCACCCACCATGTACAAATAAGATAGAGAGAGGATCAGATGCCACACATTTCCCCTTCCCTTTGAGATAATTAAAACTGTGTCAGCCAGGCAAAGTGTAAGAGGCCTTATCTTTAGGGGCTGCGGACCCACTCCCCAGAGGAGGCGTCCCTATTTCCTTGCCAAGAATCACCCCCAGTCCAAGACAAGCCCAACACTCTGAGCCAGCTCTCCCAGTTCAGACCCAATTTCTTTTGGTTTTGATCAATTGATTGTACTCTGAGAATGTGCAAGTGATTATGGGATATTTGCAAGTTCTTGGCCCTCCTGGGTTTTCATGGTCTACATGACGCCAGAGGCTCCGTTGGTTCGGTGACTATAAGCTTCCTGAGGGAAGATACCATTATTTCATTTCTTCAAATCCTGGCTGTGAATCATGTTGCCTTGCCCAGAGTAGGCGCTCAATGAATTCTTGGGCACACTGACCCATGGCTCAGGCCTATGCTGCAGTGGGGAGTAAGAAGGTTACTCCATGCTCCTCATTGAGAAGGGTGCCTTTAAGTCCCTAGTAGTGGTGATGGGCATATTGGATCATTGCCACCCCTCCCCCAGTGGCACCTGTGGCTTTCACTTTGGAAGTACCCCCTTCCCCCTTCCCCAGGCATGATGCGTATACAGCCAAGGTCACCAGCTGTGGGCCAATCTGCAGGTGACCTGTTCAATTCAGGGTGAGGAGCTCAGCCTCCTTTACACTGTGGAGGTCCCCATGAGACAGGTCCCCAATTAAACACCTGTCCCCTGGGCTTGGTGATGCCACCCTTCAGTGTGGGCATGGGCATCTCTGTGCATGCCTCTGGGTAAGCCAGGTGTCTCACCAATGTCCTGGTCCTTCATTCATTTCAGGGAGCTCACTCTTGCCAGCATTGGCACTGATGCCACAGGATCCTGGGAGTGTCGGGTCAGCAATATGTATGGCAATAAAACCAAAGGGGTTGAGATCACGGTGTTGGAAACCACAGCGCCCTATTGCCCTGCAGAAAGGATTGGTACAAAGAAGGGCGACTTCAGGTAGGATGCAGCCTGGGGCCTCTGCTCCGAGTCAATCTCTAAAACCGTTAGGTTGGTGACCATTGGTTGTGAGGGTGGAAGCCTGGCAGAGATGATGTTCAATGCCCACTGGGAGCATGTGGTGAGCTGTGGTACCTGGCATGGGTAGGGCAGGGAAGCCACTGCCATTGGCTGTCACCACAGCTTTGCCTAGCACCTACACACAGGGTCTGACACATCAAAGGTGCTGAAAAAGCATTGACTGACTGAGTGGTCATTGACTGATACCCAGAGTCCAGAGTCATGATGCATGCTTTCTGGAAGCATGTTTTGGTGCACAAAGGACTTTCCTGGATGTCCCTGAGGGACAGGCAGCATGAGTGACTCATCCATGGTCACAAAACCAGGAACTTCTTTTTCCCCAATTTTTAAAACACTTTTATTTAAAGCTTTGAGTTCCAAAATCCCTCCTTTTCTCCCCTCCCTGTCTCCTCCCTGAGACAGTAAGCAATCAGATAGAGGTTATACATGTACAATTATGTAAAACATTTCCATATTAGTCATTTTGTACAAGAAGACTCAAAGAAAAGAAAAAAACAAAATAAAGAAAGTGAAAACTAGTCTGCTTCAGTCTGTATTCAGACAACATCCATTTTTTCTCTGGAGGTGGATAGTTTGCTTCATCATGAGTCCTTTGGGATTATCTTGGATCATTGTATTGCTGAAAATAGCCAAGTCTATCAAAGTTGTTTATCGTACAATGTTGCTGTTACTGTGTACAACTTTCTCCTGGTTCTGCTCACTTCACTCTGCATCAGTTCATGTAAGTCTTTCCAGGTTTTTCTGAAGTCTGCCTGCTCATCATTTTCTTATAAAATCAGGAACTCTTACAGGTGGGACTTGAACCTGGGCTCAAATCCAAATTCATTGCTTGTTGTAGGAACCACACACCAGGTTGCTCTGGAGTGGGGGTGACTGGAAATGTGGGAAACTAATAGCTAACCTGGACATAGTTCCTTAAGGTCCACAAAGGGCTTTACGGACAAGAGCTCATCGGATCTTCACTGCAAGGTGTAGATGAGGAAACTGAGGCAGGCACACGTGATGCGACTGGCCCTGAGTCTCCTCAACAGGAAGTGTCTGAGGCCACTGTTGAACTCAGGCCCTCCTTATTCCAGGCCCAGAGCTCTAAATGGGGCACTTCGATGCAGGTAATTTTCTTAGAGTTGTGTCTTGGAATCCCCCAACAAGCACTTACAGAGGGCCCATGAAGGCTGACCTTATGCAGTCTGCTCTTCCTAATGGGTGGTCACTGCCAAATTCAGACAGTTCAGGCCATCCCAGAATTTCTTTGGCAAGTCTGTGCATTTTATGAAGGGATCCCCAGGCTTCCTTGCCCTGGACTGCCAAGGGACTTCAGGACACCAGAAAGGTGGAGAGGAAACCTGGCTTCAGGTGCAGCCCCTCTGTAGGGATGGGTGATGGCTCAGTATTAAGGAAAAGACCGTGATCCACTGGGTGTACCTGAGTTTGTCAGTGAAGGCTCAGAGTATAACTTTAAGGCACAGTGCCAGAGACCATTTGAAAATAAGGGCTGCTAACATCTCATTATATAACCTATCTTCCTAGGCCTGCCTCCCCTGCCCCATCCTGGGCTTTGGGTAGCTGGGGGTATGGAAGTCTGAGGAACACTTCAGAAAAATTCCACACCCTGGCATGCAGGCCAACAGGATGCTCTCCCATACAAAGGCCGAGACCCTTCACTCTGATGCTGGGAAATGTCCTTGCTTTCTCTTTAGTAATAAAAGCTTTCTATGGTTCTCCATTCCTTCACCAACCAACACCAAGGGCATCCTGTCATTGTGTATCAATCAAAAGCAGAGACTGTGGAGTCCGCCCGTACTGATCATTCCTTACAAAATCCACACAACCACATTTTTGAAACCTCTATCAAAAACCTGCTGGGTTCCCAGATTTCTCTGGCATTCATTTGAAAGTGATGCATTAAAAATTTTAGAGAATGTCTTTTGGGCCAGCCCAACTTTCTCCCAGGAAGCCGGTTCCAAAGGCCGGGCCTCTGAGATGCGAGCTGCTGCCTGCCAGGGGCTGCTTCTGAAGAGTCTTTGAAGGTGAGCTCTTCTGGCAAAATCGAAGGGTAGGAAGAGAGTGGATGGGAAAGGAGGCCGCCCCACTGCAAAAATCTGCTCTCTTTCAGGGCCTGAAGAATTGAGCAATGAGGGGAGAGAATGAGCAAGCTCGGACATGAAAGGTGCAGACATGGGGTCCTGCCCATGCCCCCCCTTCACCTCCGCTTGGAGGAGGCTTTCAAAAATGCATTCTCAACTGGGAAAAATTTTTTGCAACAAGTATCTCTGATAAAGGCCTCATTTCTCAAATATATAGGGAACTGAGTCAAAATTATAAAAATACAAATTATTCCCCAACTGATAAATGATCAAAGGATATGAAAGGGCAGTTTTCAGACAGAGAAATCAAAGCTATCTGTAGTCATAAAAATGCTCTAAATCACTACTGATTAGAGAAATCAAATTAAAACGACTCTGAGGTACCATCTCACACCTTTAAGAGTGGCTAATATGACAAAAAAAGAAAATGTTGGAGGGAATGTGGGAAAACTGGGACACTAATGCACTGTTGGTGGAGTTGTGAACTGATCCAACCATTCTGGAGAGCAATTTGGAACTGTCCCCAAAGGGCTATAAAACTGTGCATACCCTTTGATACAGCAATACCACTGCTAGGTCTGTATCCCAAAGACAGCCGAGAGAGAGAGAGAGAGAGAGAGAGAGAGAGAGAGAGAGAGAGAGAGAGAAGGACCCATTGGTACAAAAAATTTCCAGCAGCTCTTTTTGTGGTGGCTAAAAATTGGAAATCAAAGGGATACCCATCAATTGGGGAATGGCTCAGCTGTAGTCTATGATTGTAAGGAATATTATTGTGCTATAAGAAATTATAAGCAGGATGATTTCAGCCCTGTGGAACCTGGAAAGACTTATATGTACTGATGCAAAGTGAAGTGAGCAGGACCAGGAGAACAGAGTACGCAGTAACAGCAAATACTGCTTGATGAAGAACTGTGAATGACTTAGCTCTCCTCAGCAACACAATGATCCAAGACAATCCCAAAGGACTAACAGTGAAGCAGACTATCTGCCTCCAGAGAAAGAACAGATATTGTCTGAATACAGACTGAAGCAGGATAGTTTTCATTTTTTTCCTTTCATTTTTTTCTTTTATTTGAGTGTTGTACAAAATGACTAATATGGAAATGTTTTACATAACTGCACAGGTATAACTTGTATCTGCTTACCATGGGGGGGCGGGAAGGAGGGAAAGAATTTGGAACTCAAAACTTTAAATAAAAATGTTAAAAATTGGAAAAATAAAATGAAAGATTCCAATTACAAATAAATAATACAGAATCTAACAAAAATGCATTCTCAGATATTGGAATTAAAACCACAGTGTCTCCACGATTCAGTTTATCCAGTGATGCATCGCCTGCTTCGGACCTTCTTCCCTCGTTTCTGAGATGTCTTTGGGGAAATGAGCTCGTCCTCATTGGTTTAAATTTTTCATTAACTCAGTTCATTTTCTCATCTGTGTCCTCTCTCCCTGCCCTGCCTTCTGCTTGGCTGCTTAGCGAACTGTGGGGAATGAAGATAATTTTTCCTTATGGCTTAACTTTATTGGGAATTGAAATGAATTAGTTACTTCACAATGTCTCAGGATGCTCTCCTCTAACACCAAAGAGAGAGTCTGCGTTTTTAAGATGAAAATGGGATGAAGAGTCTGTGCTGAAGCTTCATGCCCAGGAGTTCTTGTTGTGGGTTGTTTTTCCATCTGTGTGGAACCTGTGACTGAGAGCCCTCTCCCAGCTCTCATGGGCCAGGTTTCATCCTGGAGGCTGACTCCAAGGGGTCAATTTCCTTCCGTGTGACACCCCCCCCCCCACCTAATCTTGAATGAAGCTTAGGTATGGTTGTTTTATGACCAGATTGCCCTAAATATAGCTGGTTGACAGGTCCCCAGCTTCTGCCCAGGCACTCACTGCACTAGGGACATGCCAGAAATAGGACAGCCTTTATTCCACACTCTTAGAAAATATCTGGCCCACCTTTGTCATGGTTCCAATCTTCCAGCTGCAGCAGCCACCTTGGTAATCCTCCTTCTCCAAACAGCTCTTGAGGAGACTGGGGATCAGCTTCTAATGCCAGGAACTCTCACTCTTGGGGTTATCCATGAAGCATTCCCAGAGTTGGCACTGACCAGGAATATCCCCTCCTCTGCCTAGAAGGCTGGATTCAGGGACCATGCAGGGAGAATTCAGAATTCCTCCTTGGCAGGAATTGGGGGTTCATGAACTCCCCCCTCAGGACAATGTGCTGGCCATTGTCTTACGATTCTACCATAAACACCATCCTTTAAGGGAGGGAAAAATACTATTGCCACCCCACCTCCACATTTACACACACACAGAGACACTCACATACACATACACACACAGATACACACACACACACAGGCTCATAACTCATACATACACTCACACAGATACACACTCATACACACATACACACACAGACACACACACACATACACAGACTCATACACTCATACACACTCACACAGATACACACTCACACAGATACACACCCACAGATACACACACATAGACACACTCACACAGATACACACACATAGACACACACATAGACACACTTATACAGATACACACATATACACACACACATACACAGACCCATACACTCATACACACATACTCACACACACACACACACACACACACACACACACACACACACTTATACTCACACACATCAACACAACCTTCCAGGTAAAAAGTCCCCTTAGTGGTGACTGGAGAATGGCAGAGCTGGTGTCTCAGCTCACAGCAGCTTTTCCTCTAACTCCTAAGTCTTCAGGCAGCCCCTCCCTAAGAGACAGCCCCAGTCTTTAAACCCCAGTCAGTAAGACGTTAAGTGGATATGCAGAGGCCTTGGAGTAGTATCTAGCATGCTGAATCAGGAATCGGAAAGACCTGGGTTCAAATCCCTCCTCAGACACATCCTAGCTATGTGACTCCGGGAAAGTCACTGAACCTCTCTGTGCCTGGATCTGGGCTCAATGGTTTCCCAGGACCCTCCGAGTCTCTGAAGCAGGCCTATGCCCCTCCTGGGCCAGGCCACATTTCCTAGCTGTGTCTCAGCCTTGGAGCCCCGAGAGGCATGACCCCAGAGCCACCTGAATTGTCTCCCTGCCCTGGCCCCCTGGCTCCCTAGAGGCCCCAGTGGCTCTTCCAGACTCCAAGTGAGAAGATGCCTGAAGTTCTTCACATCTTTGTTGTTTCTAGGTGGCCCAGAACCTTGGCGGGGATGATGGCCTCTCTCCCGTGCCTGCCTTTTTCACTGAGCCTGGTGTCCCTCCGCAGCGGTCCCGAGGAGCCCAGGGCTTGGCGAAGGTGCCGCCCGGCAGGCCACTGGGATGAAGCCAACCTCTCCGAGTGCCCTCCTCCCCAAGAAGTCATGCAGGTGATCCTCGCCTTTGCTACGGTAGGTGAGCCCACAACCCTGTCCTGGGGGACCCCGTCCCACTGTGTGTGCTGTATGACCAGCGGGGCCTAAGGCGGGACAGCAGACTGGGTGGGCCTCGCCATGGAATGGTCTTGGACACAGGCCCCCCGGGGCTCGGGGGCATCGGGGGCGGGCAGCGACATCTTGCCAGAAGGAAGCTCATGCCTGCAGACAGGCAGGCGGGCCAGCTCCTGGAGGAAGGGAGGAGCGCTGGGCTGGCACTAATTTCAATTCGAGGATGTTGCTCTTGGGGCAGGCAGGCAGAGCACGCTTGGCTGGCCTTGTGGCTAGCTCACTCCCAGGTTTAGCAGAAACCCCAGCTGCCTAATGAAAGACAAGCTCTGGGGCTAGCCAGCGGCTCTCCCCGTCCTGTCGGCCCCATGTCCCAGAGCCTGTCCCCTCCCAAGTCTCCATGGAGAATGCCTGCTTCTCCCCCTGGGTTCCTCTCAAGCTCAGCTCTGTCTTCTCAGCCCTCTTCCTCTCCTGCTCCTCTCCCAGAGGGCCATCCTGCTCCCAAAGACACTTGTTCTTCTGAACGTCCTCTGCAGCCCTGGACTCACCCTCCTGGTCACCCCCTGACTCCTGGGCCTGGAGGAGGAGGAGGCAGTGGCAGACTGCACTGCACCTCCGAACTCTTTTTCCTTTGGGGGGTCTTGTGTGTATGCTGCCAAACACTGATGGGAAGCAACTAGGTTGCTTAGTGGTTAGAACACTGGCCCTGGAGTCAGAGACCCAAGTTCCAATCCATCCTCAGAGCTATATGGCCCTGGGCAAGTCACTCTGCCTCAGTTTCCTCAATTGTAAAATAGGAATAATAGTCACATGACTGTAAGCCTCGGGCTTTCTTGCTAAGCACTGCTAACCGCTGAGTCTCACAATCCCGCCCAGGCATGAGGACACGGAAGCAGCAATGCTGGCATTTTCACTTGTTAGACTGTTTAGTGATAGTGATAGGCACAGTCTGCCCCGTGACCTATCCATTCCCCCCCCCACCCCCAAGTGGCTCAAAAGCCTTTGACTTTCGGAATCATCTCTAATGTGAGAGTGGCCAGCACCAAATCCTAGTCTGATGAGTCGACTTTGTCCTTTTCCTGACTTTGGTGATTTTAAGGGGAAAAGGAAGATCCTTCCTTACCCCAGAGGCCATCCTTAGCTGGCACAGCAGCCCATCATGGTCAACCAGAGACATGCAGGCATTTACCCTACTCCTGAGAAGAAAGGCTTTATTGATCCCAAGGGAGGTAACCACCTGCCCACTACCTGAGTCAAGCTTATCTAAAGAAAAAAAGTGATATCTATCCTGAGCATACATAGCACAGTGCCTGGCACATTGTACATGCTTAATAAATGTTCTGGTTGATTCATTGATTGATTGCCATCCTCCAAAGGGATACCCTTCTAGGGGTAAGACTAGAACATGTAGGCAACCTCTGTAGGACCATAAATGACAGACCCAGGGGTAGGGGAATGTTACCTTCTCTCTTGTCCTGGAAGACTGAGGCTTTGACAAAACTGATTTGGAAAAACTGACTTCAGGAGGATGACTCTTGGGCTCCCTTCCCTGCCAGCTATGGTCTGGCCTCTACTGAACAGTGAATGACTGGTGGATGCTTCTGATGTCAGGCTCTGATATCCTTTCAGATGTATATCAATGCTACCAATGTGCGGGAGTTCTCCCTCCAGCTGGCTGCTTACACTGGAGGCGCTTCCAGCTTCACTGGGAAGATGGATATCATCCACCTGGCCCAGATGATGGAGAAGTTATTGGCCTTTCTGGATGAAGTCAAAGAAGTAAGCCATTTCTGTTGGGGTTAGAGAGGGGGATGGGCAGAGCAGGGGTGTATGGGCCTGGAGCGGGGTCTGCCTCCAGGTGAAATAATAGAGTTTGGGGAACCATCCACATTTCTATGTTTTGTGTCCAACCCTGTCCTTATGTGTGTGTGTGGGGGGAGCAAACACTCCCCAGCAACAAGTGTCCTCTGACTTCTGAGAAAGAGGGTGATCCCAGAGCAGGACATAGGCTCACTGTTCAATGCTGGGGACCTGCCATTGGAACATGAGGAAAAAGCCTCATCTTCCATCTCCTCCCAGACATGCAGCACTGAGCCTGCCTCCCTTGTCAGTACTAAGGGTAGGTTCTCTTCATACTCAGTGGTCTGGAATGCCCAGTCCCTCACCTAAGCACTTCCCAGGTATGTGTTTGCTCCATATTCAGCCTGAGCTGCTGGAGAGTCAGATTGGGTATGCCCATGCTAAGGAAGCCACTAGATGTGTCTCAGAGAGAGTGGCCTGACCAAGGTATTATTGGATGGATTGAATGACCCAAGGCAAGTACATCACTTTCTCTGGGTCTTCCCAGCCTCAGAACCTCACACCTGGCAGAGCCTGCAGGAATATCAAGACCCTCCTTTCCACAGGCCCAGCAAGTGCCCATTAGGGAGGCCCCCCAGAGGCAGCCCACCCCACTCTGGGACAGCTCTAGACATGAGGGCCATCCTCCTGAGAGGCTCTAAATGGGCCTTTTGGAAGCTCTTGCTCTACCCTCCCATGCTCCAGACTCTGCCCTGGGCAGAGATGGGGTTCCCTAGCCCAACAAGGCTCATTTCTCTTCCACTAGACAGCCGGTCATTTAATGAAGACATCTCAGCTGCTTCTAACCCTGCTTCTATCAGGGTCGTGGTGAGTACTGAGTAGAATAATATCTGTAAAGCACTTAGCACCGTATCTGGCACACAGTAGGTGCATAATAAATGAGTGTTCCTTCCTCCCCAGAATCATCTTTTCTCTGGTGCCAACATGCCCATTTCCTTCAAGTCATCTCATCTGCACGTGACTCAGAGTCCTAATCCTGGCTGCCCTCCCCTTGTCTCTGCTACTCATTAAAGTCCCTCCTACAATGTGGGGCCCAAGACTAAATCCAATGCCACTGAACAGAGAGGACCCGGCCCTCCTTGCCCACTTCCTTCTGCCTCGACCTTACCCCAGGCTGATGTTAATACTCCACCTCTGCTGGATCCTGTTGTAGTCACCAGAACCCCAAAATCCTCTTTTCAGACAAACTTATCCAGCCAAAGTTGGGAGGCTGATAGTTTGACCCTCAGGGTGATACTTGACATTTATTCCTATCCAGTGTTTTCTTTGTGGCTTTGACCTAGTGTCCTCCCCTGTCAATATCTTTTTGAATCCTGCTGTCCCCCAGTATATTTGCTATCCTACCCACTATGGCCTCACCTGCAAATTCAATTAGCAGACCACCTATTAGTGCAATGACTGGCACACAGCAGGTGCTTAATAAATGCTTATTCCAGTATACTATGACTCTGTCAAGTCGTTGATAAAAATGTCCAACAGCAGGAAAGTATAACAACAATGTTGCTGGCAGCTGCTGTGGGGGTGTAAGGCCAATATCAAGACCAACAACACCAGCACCCAGGAGGGCTGCTAGCACAGGTTCTTTGATCTGCTTTCCTAAGGAAAGCAACTTTAAGGGGTTTACAATCTCACTTTAATTAAACATACATATATTATTCACTTAGTTCAGGGGGAAAAGTCAGCAACCTGAACTTCAAAGAAAACACGAACAGAAATTACAAGCAAAAATTATATAAACAAAGAAAATAACAAATCAGCAGACAGGGCTTCTAATTGTCTGTCCATAGCAATGCATACATAGTTACCAGAGAGAGGAGCATTAACATCTGGGTTTTCAAAGCCTATTCCTGGATAGGAATAAATGTCAAGTATCACCCTGAGGGTCAAACTATCAGCCTCCCAACTTTGATTGGATAGGTTTGTCTGAAAAGAAGATTTTGGGGTTCTGGTGACTACAACAGGATCCAGCGGAGGTGGAGTATTAACGTCAGACTGGGGTAAGCTCCTTAATGGCTACCCAGAGTTTCCACACAGACACTCTTCCAGTGAGTGAGCCCCCAAAGCAAAATGCTAACCTCCAGGTGTATGTACATACTTCTTCAGGGTCAGAGGGCATCACAACCATGGGAGTCAAACTCACATGACTTAGGGTTTCTTGTGACTTGAGCAGGTCATCGAAGACTCTTGATTCTGTCAGACTCTTGATTGAAACAAAGGAAAGACTCAAAGGCACTTGGTTACCTTAGTGCTGAGAAGCATTCCAAAAGAAAAGACAGCAGAAAGTCCCACCCTGCTTGCCACCACAGGGAGCCAAGCAGAGATCCCTGGGGCACTTCATCAGAGACCTTCTAGGTTGACATGAAACAGTTGATGATTAATTACTTCCTGGGCCAGTCAATTCCACCAGCACCCCTGAGTATTCTCCACCCTGTCCACAGGGCATGAGGGGCTTGATTGCACACTTTCAACAACATTAACTTCTGGACCTAAGAGGCCTTTCAGAAGTGGATCAGAGCCAGCCTGGCCCAGCAGCCCAAAGAGCCTGATGATAGATGGGCTGTGCATCTTGGTCTGGGCTTGGATTTGGTGAGGTGTCCCTGCCCCCCTTCTTCCAGGCTCTGTGTGGCCTGGGCTATGAAGGATTCTGAGCCAAAGATGCTTTGCTGACACCCTGGTGATGCCTGCCCTGTTCATAACAAGAATTTGTTACCAGGCAGTCAGTCTTCACATGTTGAGACAGACACCAAAATAAAAATAGGACCAGAATGAATCTCCACAGAGGTGACATCATTGGATGCAGATGCCCCCTAGGAGGAGGATCCTTTACAGATCATTTGTAACTGAAGGATGTCAGTCTGGTTTATCATAGATACTGCTGCCTGCTGTTGGTGCCTTGTTCCATGAGATGCTGTGGAGGCTTTCCCTTATGTGACTCTACCAGCTGAGGTCTCAATGGAAAAGCCCCTCTGCCTTCCTGCCTGGCCGCCACTGCTGCCAAGGTGAGAAGGCAGCCAAGGGGCTAGAGGCAATATCACCACAAGCAGCTCCCCTGCTCCCAGCATTAAACCAACCCTTTGTTTGACCCAATTCACTTGGAGCCCCATGGGCACCAGGGCTGCTGCTTGGGACTCTGATGATAAGTCTGGGAGACGTTTGTGGCTCTAGAGGATCACAGGACCAGCAGCTCTCTTGCTCTGGGGGTGGTGGGGGGACATTAACAACTCCATTTTGGGTGTAGGAAACTCCTCACCAATAGGCCCTGGTCTGGCACACAGTAAGCGGTTAATAAGTGGTTTTTCATTCATCCATATAAATGTTAGCTATCACCATCATCCTTGTGGCTGTTATTATTATAATCACTATTAAAATGATACTGAAGACAATACCAGGGACATGGAAGACCAGGCATACAGTGCTGAAGGAGGGAAAAAAATAAACACCCCCTCCAGAAGGTTGTGTTGGGGCCTCTGACGTAAACCAAAGGAAGTTCAGAAAGAAGGTTCCTTCTAGAGCTTTGGGGAGCACTGCCTTAGGGAACACATAGCAAAATGAGAATAAACATTGCCCTCAAAGAGAAAAGAAGGCCAGAGGGGCTGGCATCTTCACTGAGCCCACATTAGCAGGCTCTTGGAACCATCCAAGCACCAAGAACACTTAGAAACTAGGGGCCAGGGGTGGGGGTAGGGGTGGGGACAATAGTTGGGGAATAGCTGGACAAGTTGTGTGTCAATGTGATGGAATTATCTACTGTGGTCTAAGAAATAGTGAAGAGGAACATTTCAGAGAAACCTGGGAAGACGTGTATGAACTGATGCAGAGAGAAGGAAGCAGAACCGAGGAACCATTTATAGAATCAGCAATATTGTAAAGATAGTCACTTTGAAAGACTTAGGAACACTGATCCACATGCTGACCAGCCATGAGTCAGCCTTGGTGCCCTGACACTGCCTAGGAGCCCACTGGGTGCCCTATGCTGCCTTCTTGTGACAGAAGACTTTGAGCATCTGAGACAGAGCCATGAGGCAGGACTTGGTTTGGTGGCCCAACCTTTCAGCAGCTCAGGGGCAGCTGAACACCCATCCCTTGCCTCCCTCTGGGACATCATCCCTCACGCCACTTCTCTTGGTTGGTAACACAGTGGAGACAAGTGCCCATAATTAAACACTCAGTTTTATATTTCTCCACAAGCCACCTGACTTCACTCAGAACTCAGCAGGGTCTTGACTCCTACACAGGGTAGAGACTCCTAGAGTTGGAAAAAGCCTGTGGGCCATCTCTCTGGCCTCCTCACTTTACAAATGGGAAAACTGAAGACCAGAGAGGGGTGAATGGGGAGAGTTCCCAGCTCTTCCAATGCCCAGCCCTAGCAGCTGGAGCCCACTTACCTTCTTCTGTTGGGCTGAACTGAAGGCTACAGCCTGTGATATCCAGAACCTTGGGAAAACTATTCAGGTAGCCCCTGAAGTAGAAGACCAAATTCATCTAGGATTTCTTAATTTCCTACAATCCGCAGAGTTCAAGATTTTTTTTCTGAGGAAGCCTGAATGCATTGAAGACTCATAATTCGGTCTGACTGCAGGATCCACTTCTCCCAGACCTCCAGGGAATTGTGTACTTACATCTCAGGACCTTCCTTGGAAAGTATCTATTTATAGATACAGAAACCACAGCTGAGGGATGCAATCATGGCTGGACCTCCCTTCCCCCTCAGATGGGAGGTCTATAGTTCACTCATTGGCCTGGTGGGGTGAGCCCTGGGCTTCCTACTGGCAAAGATCCAAAGACTAGATAGAGATGCTGCCTGACCTCAAGAAGCTCCCAGTCTAGTAAAGGCCATGCTCAGGTGGATAGAGTTTGAGCTCATGTGCAGGGCTAGATATCCTGCACCAGAGAGGGCAGGGCTGGGGAGTCACACCTGCCTTGGCCCATACTTCTCTCTGTTTACATGGAGTGTTTTTTTAACCTCAGTGTTCTTTATTTTGAGGCAAAGTAGTTTGAAAGAAAAGTCATTTCCCAAAGAGATGGGTTTGCACATCTGTAATGGAGGGAACATTGTACTAAAATAAGCAGTCAAGACAAGTGAGTCTGAAATGGATTCATTTTGGATAAGGAAGGGATGCAGGGTCAAGGCATAGGGAGCTCCCCATGGAGGGTGCATCTAGAATAGCCTGCCTTCCTTCCTCCTACCAGTCACATGCTCTTCACCTGGTAAATACAAACAATGGGGGAAAGACAAGCAAAGAAAGATGGGGGAAGATCAAGGAGGCAAATCACAGCAAAGCATGGGCTCCCCAGAGGCAGGGGCAGGCCTGGAAGAATGGGGTCGGCCATCCTGGGGACTCTTCCTCCATAGACTCAAAGCCCAGCCTCCTTCCTGCCTCAGTGGATAGATTCATGCATCATTTTGGGGGGCAGGAACGTGAGACTGAGGAGGACCCCCTTCCCAGGGCCCCTGTCCCTTGATGCCTTCCTCTTTTCCCAGGCTGTCTCGTCTGCTCTGGCTTCATTTTCTGTTGTTAGGAATCCCTTAAATGCTTTGACTGACTACCCTCTACAACTGAATCCTATTCACCTTCCTCCTGTCACTGATCTTCCCTTCCCAAACCCCAATCTGCAGTGACCCCCACCATGCATATTCTGTGCTCCAACTGTGCTTGAGGAAGGTCCACAATGCCTTAGTTCACTTGTCTAACCTCTCCTGAGCCCTCATTGCTGCACGGCCACCCTGTCACTATCTCCTGACTGACTTCCTGTCCATCTCCACAGCATTTTTCCAAACCTTTTTTCTTAAACTTCCTACCTCTCCTGGGCCCTCTCCTTCTCCTCCACGTCCCTACCTTATACTGGACTAAGGAATTTGAATCTATCATGTGCTCCTTCTTCTTCCGAACCCTACAGTTCAGGTCCCTCAGTGTCAGTCCCTGGTCATTTGTCCCTTGTTCCAACCTCTTCCTCTTTCCTCCAGGAGCTTGCCTCTCTGCCATCCCCTCTCTCTAGTCTTTGGTCCTTCCTTATATGCTGGCTCCTTCTCTGTTTTCTGCAAACCTGTCCAGATCCCCTGTCCTTAAATAAATAGATAAATGTTATCTACATACATACATACATACCCCAAAGCCTTCAATTGAGTCTGACATTATCTACAGCCATTGCTTAGATCTCTGTTCACAGACAAATTCCTAGAAAAGGCTAACTCTTATTCATTGCTTCTGCTCCCTCCCATCCCATACATTCCTCCACCCTTTGCAGTCTGGCTTCTCACCCACCACTGGACAGAAACTGCTCTCTGCAAGGTGACTTTGGGGGCAATTTCTCCAAGAAGCTTCATCTTTCTTGATCTCTCTGTAGTGTCTGACTTTATGGTCCATGCTCTCCTCCTAGATTCTCCCTCCTCCTTAGGACTCCCCAACACTTCTCCCCCTTGTTCCCTTCCTGTCTGTCTGATTTCTCCTTCCCAGAAGTCTTTCCTGAATCATTCATGCTATGTGTGCCATCTCTGTTTGGGTGTCCTCTAAACCTCTGTCCTGGGCCCCTTTCTCATCTCCGTCTGTGCTTTCTCCCCTGGTCATCTCATCAGCTACCAGGCATCCAAATAGCACCTCTAAGAAATAACTACCTGAAATACACCTCCAGCCCTGCATCACCAAGTGTCTGCAGAACATCTCCGCCTGGATATCCCAGAAACATCTACAAATCAACTTCTTTTTTTTGTGTTTCTTTTTTTTTTTTTTTTAATTTAATTTAATTTATTTAATATATTTAGTTTTCAGGATTGATTTTCACAAGAGTTTGAATTACGAATTTTCTCCCCATTTCTACCCTCCTGCCCACTCCCAGATGGCATATATTCTGGTTGCCCCATTCCCCAGTCAGCCCTCTCTTCTGTCACACCACTCCCCTCCCATCCCCTTTTCCCTTATTTTCTTGTAGGGCAAGATAAATTTCGACACCCATTGCCTGTGTATCTTATTTCCTAGTTGTGTGCAAAAACATTTTTTTTTTGTTTTTAAACATCTGTTTTTAAAACTTTGAGTTCCAAATTCTCTCCCCTCTTCTCTCCCCACCCATCCTCTCTAAGAAGTCAAGCAATTCAACATAGGCCACATGCATATCATTATGTAAAACTCTTCCACAATACTCATGTTATGAAAGACTAACTATATTTTGCTCCTTCCTAACCTATCCCCCTTTATTGAATTTTCTCCCTTGACCCTGTCTCTTTTTGAAAGTGTTTGTTTTTGATTACCTCCTCCCCCATCTGCCCTCCCTTCTATCATCCCCGCTTTTTTATCTTCTTCCTCCTTCCTTCCTGTGGGGTAAGATACCCAATTGAGTGTGTATGGTACTCCCTCCTCAGGTCAAATCTGATGAGAGCAAGACTCACTCATTCCCCCTCACCTGCCCCCTCTTCCCTTCCTACAGAACTGCTTTTTCTTCCACTTTTATGTGAGATAATTTATCCCATTCTATCTCTCCCTTTCTCCCTCTCTCAATATATTCCTTTCTCATTCCTTAATTTGATTTTATTTTTTTAGATATCATCCCTTCATATTCAACTCACCCTGTGCCCTCTGTGTGTATACATACACACACACACACATACATACACATTTACACACACACACATATACACATACATGTGTGTATACATACACACATATATACATATATACATATACACACATATATACATATATGCACATACACACATGTATATATATATATGCACACACACACATATACATGTATATTCCCTTCAGCTACCATAATACTGAGGTCTCATGAATCATACACATCATCTTTCCATGTAGGAATGTAAACAAAATGGTTCAACTTTAGTAAGTCCTTTATGATTTCTCTTTCTTGTTTACCTTTTCATGCTTCTCTTGATTCTTGTGTTTGAAAATCAAATTTTCTATTCAGCTGTGGTCTTTTCACTGAGAAAGCTTGAAAGTCCTCTATTTTATTGAAAATCCGTATTTTGCCTTGGAGCATGATACTCAGGTTTGCTGGGTAGGTGATTCTTGGTTTTAATCCTAGCTCCATTGACCTCCAGAATATCCTATTGCAAGCCCTTCCATCCCTTAATGTAGAAGCTGCTAGATCTTGTGTTGTTCTGATTGTGTTTCCACAATACTCAAATGGTTTCTTTATAGCTGCTTGCAGTATTTTCTCCTTGATCTGGGAGCTCTGGAATTTGGCAACAATATTCCTAGGAGTTTTCTTTTTGGCATCTTTTTCAGGAGGTAATTGGTGGATTCTTTCAATTTCTATTTTACCCTCTGGCTCTAGAATTTCAGGGCAGTTTTCCTTGATAATTTCTTGAAACATGATATCTAGGCTATTTTTTTGATCATGGCTTTCAGGCAGTCCAATAATTTTTAAATTATTTCTCCTGGATCTATTTTCCAGATCTGTGGTTTTTCCAATGAGATACTTCACACTGTCTTCGAATTTTTCATTCTTTTGGTTCTGTTTTATAGTATCTTGATTTCTCATAAAGTCACTAGCTTCAACTTGCTCCAATCTAATTTTTAAGGTAGTATTTTCTTCAGTGGTCTTTTGGACCTCCTTTTCCATTTGGCTAATTCTGCCTTTCAAGGCATTCTTCTCCTCATTGGCTTTTTGGAGCTCTCTTGCCATTTGAGTTAGTCTATTTTTTAAGGTTTTTTTTTCAGTATTTTTTGGGTCTCTTTTAGTAAGTCACTGACTTGTTTTTCATGGTTTTCTCACATCACTCTCATTTCTCTTCCCAGTTTTTCCTCTACTCCTCTAACTTGCTTTTCCAAATCCTTTTTGAGCTCTTCCATGGCCTGAGACCAGTTCATGTTTTTCTTGGAGGCTTTTGATGTAGGCTCTTTGACTTTGTTGACTTCTTCTGGCTATATGTTTTGGTCTTCTTTGTCACCAAAGAAAGATTCCAAAGTCTGAGTCTGAATCTGAGTCCATTTTTGCTGCCTGTTCATGTTCCCAGACAACTACTTGACCCTTGAACTTTTTGTCAGGGTATGACTGCTCGTAAAGAGTACTTTGTTCTAAGCTTGAGGGGCTGCACTGTTGTTTTCAGAGCTATTTCTATACAGCCAGCTCTGCCACACCAGCACTCCTCCTCCCCCAAGAACCACCAACCTGGACCTGACTCAGATCTTCAGCAGGCTCTGCACTTCTGCTCTGATCCGCCACTTCGCCACTTAATTCCTCCCACCAGGTGGACCTGGGGCCGGAAGCAACTGCAGCTGTAGATCTGTAGCTACACCTCCTACACTCCCCCCCCCACCCCCGGGCAGTGGCTGAACCGCAAACTCCCTTCAGTGTGTCCCCCGCAGCTTTTCCCACTAACCTTCTCTGTTGTCTTTGGTGTTTGTGGGTTGAGAAGTCTGGAACTTCCATAGCTCACTGATTCAGGGTGCTAGGGCCTGTTCTGCCCAGATCCTGGTCTGGTTGGTCCTGCTGCCACCCACGCTGGGCTCTGCTCCTTTCTGCTCCCAGCTCCATGCATGATAGACCTCACCCAGTGACCATCCAGGCTGTCCTGGGCTGGAGCCCTGCTTCCCTCTGCTATTTTGTGGGTTCTGCAGTTCTAGAATTTGTTCAAAGCCATTTTTATAGGTTTTTGGAGGGACCTGGCAGGGAGCTCATGCAAGTCCCTGCTTTCCAGTTGCCATATCGGCTCCACCCCTACAAGTCAACTTCTTGTCAAAACAGAACCCATTATGTTTCCCCTGAAGCCCATACATCTTCCCAGCTTCCTTATTTCTGTTGATGAGACATCCAACCTTTCTGCCACCAAGTTTTTCATGACTTAACTCTTTCTCACTTGTCTGCTTTTCTAAATAGCTCCTCAGTCCTTTCACCCCTACCCCCCAAACTCATCTCTCCCCCATCCCCATCTCTCCACTCTTGTGGCTACCACCACTCCAGGAGGCTTGCTTGGGTGTCAGCTTCCTAATGGGCCCCTCTACCTCCCTTCCACTCAGCTGCCAAACTGGTATTCAGAGTTGAAGGTGTGGCTATGTTTTACTACTCCCCTCAAGAATTTCAAGAATGGCTCCTATTGTCTCTAGGATAAAATACAAACCCTTCCCTTGGAGTTTTCTTGGAGGGGGGGGGAAAGAGTGCATATTATTCCTTTCATGCTGTCTGCATTCAACCTGGTCATGCTTTCTCCCACCTCTGGACCTTTGCAGTCTATCCCTCATGCCCAGAATGCCCTTCACCCTCACCTCCTGGAATCCCTAGCTCCCTCCAGGGGCCTTCTTCCCAAGGGTTTTCTTCATCCCCTCCCCACTCCCTCACAATTGTTAATGTTCTTCCCCCTTACTCAGATCACTTCCTATCTTATTTCTATGTATTTCCGACATTTCCAGTCAGCAGAATGTAAACTCCTTGAGGGGACTTTGTCCCCAGCATGGCCAGGCTGCTCCCTGCCTCATCTGTACCAGTGTCAGTGTGCTGGTGCCTGCTGCTCACAGTCACCCAAGACTTCCTCCTCCTCCTCCTCCTGTGTGCCATCATACACACCCACTACTCTTAGAGTGCCCAGAAGGAACTTTGGCTTGCTCCCCCACCCCCGGTAGCTTCCATCCTTCTCCCAACATTCCTTGCCATACAATGTTTAGCCCCAGTCTAAAGTCTGGGAGGGGTATGGGTATGTTGTCATCCTCTCCACCCTTTGGAGATGTTTGGTGTGAGAAGGGAGATTTTCTGTGCCTACTCTAGGCCAATGTATCTTCTTCCAACACTCAGTTACACCCCAGGAGGAAGGTCCTCATTCTTGATTCCAGTGGATTTTCATTAATTTTCTCAATCAGCATTTTTTATCTGACTGTGGAAGGCACAGAAGTAGGAGACACCATCCCTTCTTTGGAGGAATAAACTGAAAAACCATATCTGGAAAGAAAAGAAGCTATGCAGCCCTCCTCCCTGCACAGGGACAGGTTCAAGCCATCTCTGAGAAGGCCCTAGACAGAGAGAGAGCCAGGCATTCCTGAGCTCACATGGTCCCCATGCCAGCCCTGGGAGGGTGGATAGCACCCTCCATCTTTTGCAGGTGAGTCTCAGAGTTAAGTAGTTGTCGAAGGGCATTCAGCAGTAGGTGTGGGTGAGAATTAGGATCTGAAGCCAGGTCCCCTGACCCCAAGGCCATCTTCTCTTTAATATCCAATTCTCTAATATACCGTCCACTCTGAAACTGCTGCCCTGCCACTCTCAGTCCCACTGAGATGCCTTTCTCAGGTTTAGCTGAGTACCTCTAATCTCATCATGTGAGCAGCAGCTCACTAAAGCCTTGACTGATAACACCTGCCTCAGCCTCCTCTTCCCTCTGATTGGAGACTGGAAGGCAGAAGACCAAACCCCTCCCAATGCCTGCCAGAGGGCAGAACCTGGACTTAGCTCACTCCAATCTGTACTCGCTGCCCTGCCTGGCTTCAACTCCAGGGAACAAGATGCTCCTCAGCCACGTACCCTCCCCACCCCCACCCCTTTCCTGCCTTCTTTTGTGTTAGACTGTAAGCTCCTTGAGGGCAGAAGTTGTCTTTCTTTTATTGTCTTCTCAGAGCTTAGCACAGTACCTAGCACATAGTAGGTGCTTCATAAGTTTTTATTGAATTGGATTAATAGACTCCCGACATTTCCCATAAAGACCATGTAAGGACATGCACAGCTTGGTAAGTGGGTCTAATGTAATGAGCTCCCCAGGACTGGAAATGGTAAGGAACCTTAGGATCAAATTTCACCCTTTCATCTGACCAGTGAGGAAACAGAGACCAACTCGGGAAGATCTTTGCCCAGGGTCACACAAGGAGTCAGTAAGGAGCAGAGGCAGGCTCCAGCCAGCCCTTCTACTCCTGGACCAGTCCCTTTTCCTGTGGTGTTGAGCACAGTGAGTGGGCTTGTCTGCTCCATGTGGGCTGTCTATCTGTCTAGGGGGCATGCTAACATGGCTCTCACACATCCCTTGGGTTCTTCTTTCCTGTAGGTCGGAGATGCTGTGGTCCAAATTGGGAGCAACCTCATGTTGGTCGACGACCATGTGCTGTGGGCGGCACAGAACGAGGACAAAGCCTGCACGAGAATCCTGCGATGCATTGAGCATGTAGCTGACCAGGCGCTGAGTGGTGGTGCTCGGGCACTATCCAAGGTACTTTCTCCAGGCTTCCTTCATGCCATGCCATGAGGGATGGGAGGAAGGGTTTGTGAATGGCATCCTATTACAATGCCTGCTTGTCCTGCATCCTCAGCTGCAATGCCCAGGCAGCCTCAAAGAGGAGCACCAAAAGAGTCCTGGGCACTCCTCTGCCCACCATGCTCTCGGGTGACCCTGGGCACCATGAGGTGCCTGCTTCTTTCAATTGGTTCAGCTTGTGCTGGGCCAGGCACACCCTCCAGCATGCAGAGATATTGCATTGACAGTAAATTATTCTCTGAATTAGCAATGGGCTCCTACAAAATGAGAAATGAGAAAACCCATTTCCCTGGAGACTCATGTTTACAATGGCCTCTGCTCCTTCTCTTTTTCCTCCTTAAGCCCCATCTGAAAGGGAGAAGACCCCTCCCTCAATTAAGGACAATATTAGCAAATAAGTTAATGTTGGTCAATAGCCAGAGGTCAGCCCTTCGCTGGACTGGCAAGATTGGCCCAGCTTTATGAAGCCCCCATATCTCTCTGAACTGCCTGGCCTGAGAGAGAGCAGCCATGAGAACATCTAGTTCCGAGCTTCTCTGTGAAGCCTGAGTTGGGGTGTGTGTGTGTGTGTGTGTGTGTGTGTTTGTGTGTATGTCCGGGCCCTGCTTGTCACTGACAAACATGGCCCCATTTATTTATCAGGGGCTTCTGAGAAGCAACAGCCCATATTCTCTCTTTATCCCATCCCTGAAGCGACCACAAGCCTAGAAGGAGGCTGGCCCGGGAGGGTGGGGAGATGGGGAGGCTATGATGCAGAGGCCACAGTGCTGCTGGGCTCGAAGGTAATACCATGATTCAGGCTTTAGGGCCTCCTTCTTTTAGGGGGCTCTTTCAGAGAACTGGTATCCTCAGAGAGGACTTGAAGTTTTAGTAGAAACAGCCCCAGAGTCAACAGAGACATGAGCCCAAAGCCCACCTCGAACACTTGGGAGCTTCCTGAACACACCAAGCCTCAGTCTCTTCATTATAAAATGGGGACAGTGACCTCTGCAGTGTGTGTCTCTCATGGGGTAAACATCTGGCTGCCCCAAGCATGTGCCTGTTTCCACCACAAGCAGAGGGTCTCTTTCTTTTCCTTGTTTCTTCTTAGTGAGGTGGGTTCTGGAGGGACATGGGGTCCCTTTTCCCACCACATGCCCTAGGGCTTGGTTTACAAGGCTCCCCAGCAGCTCCCTCTTCACTTCTGCTCCAGAGCATTTCTCCTTCCCTTCAAAGCCTGCTCAGGTGCCCCCTTCTCCATCAGTTAGTCAGTCAGTGAACATTAATTAATAACCAACTTTGTTCTGGCCTTGTTGAACTAAATTAGAGCTGGCTCAGCACCCCCATTGTGCAGATGAGGAAGCTGAGGCTGAGAGGTAGTGAGAAGCAAAGCCACAACCCAAACTAGGCCTTCTGACTTCAAATACAGGATTCTCTTGTCCTCTGTCTCTTTGGGGGAAACAAAGGAATGTTCTGCTTGGTCACCTTGATCTGAAGGCCTGGAGTAGGCTTGGAGTGTCCATCAGAACCTCAGGCCTTGGGAAACTAGCAGCTGCCTCCCCTCTCCTGGAGAGTAGCTGCCACGGTCTACATGATGTCCCCAAAGCACTAGGAGAGGCTGAAACTTCTTGAGGAGAGGCGTCTGACCTCTTACTCTATGAGGGACTTTGGTGCCTTGTAGAGGGTGGCTTGGAGATGGGGAAAGCTCAAAGCAGGGAGCCCAGGCAGCCTGCAGGCCCCATCAGGCAGGTGAGGGGGGAAGGCACCTAGTCATGGTGGTGGCTGTGAGTGAGTTCAATTGTTGTCTCTAGAAGACACATACTCCCATTACACACCCAGCCCCAGGGTCTTTCCTGAGCTCCAGCCACACATCATCAGGTGCTTCAATGGCCAGAACAGAATGTTCTGCTTCCTCTCCAAGCCCTCCCTATTTCTACCCTTCCCCATTACTCTGGAGGGCACCACCATCCTTCTGGTCCTGAGGCTCAGAACCTCAGTGTGAGACTCCTAGCTCATACTCGCCCTGCATATCCAACCCATTGTCAAAGCTTATTGGTTTTATCTGCATGATACCTTTGGAATTATGCCCCCTCCTCTCCTCTGACACTGCCCCTACCCTGGTGCAGACCCTCCTCAGCTTGGGCCTGGACCATTGCAATAGCTGCTGGGGGGAGAGGAGGATCTGCCTGCCCCAGGTCTCTGTCCACCCCATCCATCCTCCACTCAGCCACCAAAGGGATTTTCCTAAGGCTCAGGTCTGATTATGTGGCCCCTCCTCCCCTAATTAATAGCCTCCAGGATTGCATATAAAGTCCTTTGTTTGGTATTCAAGCCCTTCATAACTTGGCCCCTTCCTACCTGAGGCTTCTAACACTACTTGTGTCTACATACTCTACAATACAGCCACACTGGACCATTAACTGCCTCTCCAGAGCACTTCATCTCCCATCTCCATGCCTTTGCCTGGGCTGACCCCATGCCTGGAATTCTTTCCTTCCTCATCTGTATCTCTTAGCTTCTTTGGCTTCCTTCAAGAGAGCTCATATCCCACCTTCTGCAGGAGACCTCTCTCCCCCCAAAAATAATTAGGATAGAATCTTGTCTGAGTTTGCCTTCCATCTACTCTGTATGTAGCATGCCTTAATTATTTATGTCTTGTCCCCCCTTTAGAATGTGAGATCCCTGAGGTCAAGGTCCATACTTTTGTCTTCCTGGGCATCCCCATGGCTTCTCCCTGGGTCTGGTGCGTAATAAGTACTTAATGCATGCTTGCTGACTAACTGAAAGAGGCAGATAGATGGGACAGGTGTTATGGATGTAGAATCAGCAAGACTTGGAGAGTGATGGCTCTAGTTGGGGGAAAAGAAGAGTTAAGGCTAACTCTGAAGCAAGGACTGAGGGGGCTGGAAAGATGGAGATGGCTTACCCTTCCTGGAGAGAAAAGTTAGGAGAAGTGGAGGGTTCCACGGGAATGACCTTACTGGAGACATTCTAGGACCTGGGAAGCACCAGGGACTGATGGGACAGGTCTGTGCAAATGGCCAGTAAGCTGTTGTCGGTAAAGGGCTGAAGGTTACCAAGCCAAGGGCTGACTGGAGCTGATCCTTAGTCCACAGAGGCTAAGGGCCTTGAAATTGAGTGTAAAGAGAAGAAAGAAAGGTCACCATGGGGCCCTGGACCAAGTATGGGATGGTACCCAGGTTAAGGGGCTTAGTACTGGTTCGTTATCTGGCCAAGGAGATTGAGAAAGAGAATTTGAAGAGGGAGGAGGAAAGCCTGTGTCATGGAAGCCAAGGGAAGAAAGGGTAGTCTCAGTGCCAAGGGCTCCAGAGAACCCACGGAGGAAGATGGGTGGGAAAAGTTCACTCCATTTAACAGCTACAAGAACATGGATCTTCTTGGAGAGAGTCGTTTCAGTCACACAGGGAAGCTGAAAGCCAACTTTCAAGGAACAGAGAAAGTGAGTGGGAGGTGGATAATTGGAAACAGCTGCTAGACAGCATCTTGGTGGAGTCTAGTGGTGAAAGGGAGGAGAGCTATCAGATGCTAGCTCTGGAGAGAGTTAGACAGGCCAATGGCTTTCAAAGGAAGGGGATGCTTGGGCATGCTCACTCATCAACCACAAGGAAGGAAAGGGCCAGGAAATACAGTGATCTTACAGAGAGTGAGAGAGATGGAATGGGCTGTGCTCTCAGGAGGCCAAGAAGGAATAAAGGAAAAACCAGAGAAACTGGAGAAGGAAGTTGTTCAGAAGGGGTAAAAGCAAGCTACTGTAGTTAATGAGGTGAGGAGAGTTCTCCAGGGAGTTGGCTGCAAGAATTACTAGCAAGAACAAGGACTGTGGGTCCTGCCTCCACACAGTATGGAGAGCAGGGAGACTTTTGTCATCACACATACTGAAGGTGCAATGTTTTTATTTCTGCCATGACCAAGTGACTACTATCTATGGTCAAAGTGCAGGCTTTTAGGATCCTTCCTATAAGTCACATGCCTAGAAGATATGTGTGTGAGGGAGTAGGAAGGGTCAGAGATGACTCTGAGGTTGTAAACTTGAAAATGCGGTAGGATGGAGATAGCCTGGATAGAAGTGTGCAGATGACAAACCTGGGAGGGATACCTAGCATGTTGGGTGACAGAACCAGCTCTGTCCTGGTAGGACACAGTCTAGGAGCAATGAAGCCTTCTCTAGGCTTCCATAAATCACATGGCCCTTGCTAGGTGCCTGGTACTTGACCAGAATGGCCAAGCTAAGTTCAATCCAAGTCCTCCCCACATGATCCTTTGCCTAGAGACCCCGTTCAAGTGTTCAAACCATGAACCTCCCCTAAATTGGGGGGAGGGCTTGTTCCTCAGCTCCAACCTATATCCCTATTTATATAAAGAAAACTTCCAGCACTCCTGAATTCATCCCATGGTCTGGGACTACTAGAGGTAGAAGAGGGAGAGGGGACTATATGACAGTGAACAAGAGTACTTAAGACTATGTAGAGGTGACTAATATTTCCCTGTCTTAATGAGTCCTTCAATAAAGCCTACTCCAAGAAATCAACCCTGAGTGTCCTTGATTGTGTAGGACCAGGGGATCAAGATAGATCCAAAAGGAACTTGGGTCAAGTCTAATAATTTAACATTTCCTGGGGTTGAATGTTAATTCTCTTCTGGGTCCAAAAATCACCCTCCCAAGTATGATAGAGGAGGCAAGGTTAGTAGGCAATCATCTGAACAAGATGGCAGGTCCATTTGTATCAATGATGTCCTCTTAGTCTGCAGGAAGAGAGCATATCTTAACTAAAGAGCATCTAGGCACTGGAGAGTGATAGTACCATTGCCCTCAGGCCTAGTCAAGTCACATGAGGACTGTCTTCCATTCTGGAAGGATTTGTTCCTTTTGATTCTCTTTATGAAGGAGACTGGTAATCTGGAGTGAGTCCAGAGAAGGGCACAATGACGACTCTCTTCAGCTCTTTGAAGGGCTAGATTTGTTCTTCTTTACTCCAGAGGGCAAACTAGAAGCAGTGGGTGAGTGTTCCAAGGAAGCAAGTTTAGTACAAAGATGGGAGCAATTTGCAGGCATTTAAGGCTGTCCAAGATGAAACAGATTGCCTTCAGTGGGAGGAGACATTTCTCCATTGGAGGTATTGAAGCAAAGGTTGGAGGCTTGGTGGGTTTGCTGTCAAGGACATCCTTGTGCCAAGATGAATTGAACCAGAGGAATTGAGGTCCCTCCCAACTCTTGAATCTCTCTCACTTTTGGATTCTGTGGAAGGGAGGGAGATTGAGGACAAAAGTGGGATGGGGGCTGACCTCAGGGAGGAAGAAGGGCTACCTCCTCCTCTAAGCCTGGGAGGTATTGCTGTATGAAGTAGTGGATATGGTAAATTTCAAATCACATTTCTCCATTCCATCAGTGAAGTTGAGCATGACAATCTCCACTGAGCAATGGGAGAAAGAACATGGGTTGGGGGGTGGGAGAAGGAGGAACTGCTTGCATAAAGAGACAGCCAGGTGGCACAATGTATAGAATGCTGGCTCTGGTGTCAGGAAGATCTGAGTTCAACTCAAGTCTCAGACATTTACCAGCTATGTGGCCCTGGGCAAATCACTTCACTTCTAAAACTGGGGATAATAATAGCGCCTCACAGGTGTTGTTTTGAGGATCAAATGAGATAACATTTGTAAATATCTTAGCACAGAGTCTAGCACATAGCAGGCACATAATAAATGCTTATTCTCCATAGAAGAATGTTAAGAGTATTCCCTTCAGGAAGCATAACTCAGAGTCCACCAGAGAGACCTGAAGATTGCGGTGTAGCAGTGAGTATCCAGTTGAGATCATCCCCCAAAGGTGTTCAACAGCCCATAAATAGGAGCAGAGAAGAGAGATGTTGATGGGGACCAAGATTTGGAGGTCAACATAATGTGAAAAGCAGTAAGAGAAGGGGTGAGGGGTTCAAGAGCAGAGGGCGCTGTATAGTGAAAGTGTTTCCAGGCAGGCTTGAAGGACTTGGGGGATGAAGAGGGAGGGGCAGGAGAAGCGGAGGCCCCTGCAAAGTTCAAGAAGAGGTGTGGGAGAAGGGCAGTGGAAGAAGCAGTGGTTACACAGGGAGGAATTTCAGATTCAGGACCCTGGACATCTCCCAGATACAGATGGATGATGGGAGAGAGACAGCACCTGGGGCAGATGACTTGGCTCTTCTGCATACTCCCTATGTAAACCAAGGATAGCTGCTTCCCCTCACTAGCCTCAGTTGCTCCATCTGTCAAATGAGGGGTTTTCCTCTAGCTCTGTGATCCCAGAATCCTGAGAGCTATAATTGGACTGTGCCTGTGGGGCTGAGAGCTATGTTCTGACCATGCCTGTAAGAGGCTGAGCATATAGCCAGTCAGTCAAGAAACAGTTATGAAGCACCTATTATGTGCTAGGCCCTAGGTTAAGTGCTTGAGATATAAAGAAAAGTAAAAGACAGGTCCTACTCTCAAGGAGCTCATAGCCACTCACAGGGAGAGACAACAAGCAAACAAATTATGCACAAACAAGGTTTAGTCAAGATAAACTGGGGGTAGTCTGTGGGGAAGCATTAACATTTAGAAGCCCTGGGAAAGGCTTCTTACAGAAGACAAGACTTTAGCTGAGACTTGAAGGAAGTTTGGGAAGCCAGCAGGCATAGAGGAGGAGGAGGGTTCCAGGCATGGGGAATAGCCAGGGCAGGAAGTTACCCACCCAGGTAAGGAAATGGAGGGACCTGTGGGAAGAAGAGTCAAATGCCCATGTCACTAGATCTCAGAGTATGCAAAGCGGCTCGATGTGTGAGAAGCCTGGAAAGGTAGGAGAAAACTGGCTTATGATAATGTTGTGTTTGCCTTGGAGGTAATCAGGAGCCACTGTCATGGATCAAATGGGGGAAGAGGGTGACATAGTTAGATCTACACTTTGTTAATTGATTAGACAGTGGAATGGTGGGAATTGGGAAGTGGGTGAACTGGGAGGACTAGCTGTTTGGAGGGCTATCCAAGAGGGAACAAACCCTAGTCTTTAGGCTGAGGCCCTGGAGGGAGGCCAGCAGAGCTCAGGGAGAGAGGAGATGGCCTCATTTGGGGGTCTCTTTCTGAGCATGGGTGCCCAGGTTATGCGTGCTCTGAAGCCCTAGCAGGCTCACTGCAGGGGAATCTGATGCATGGCCAAGTTTGGCTGATAAATGCTCAGAGCTGGGGCCTGTCTCCCAGCCTCTCACATGATGCCAGCCTCATCTGCTCCCTCTGGATGGGAGCCAGATGGTAATTAGCAGCAGTAAATTGGCTCGTTGGAAACATGATTTCCTTTAAACTTGGGTAAAGAGGAGACACAGCTTGGGTTTCCAAAAGGCACAGTATTTTCAGAAAGCTCTGGTGAGTGGCTAGGGCCAGATATTCTATGTATGTATCTCTGAATTCCCACCCAGACACAACCCAGAAAGTCCATTCGGGTGGGGGGGTAGGGATTGTAGAAATGAATGAGCCAAAAGTCAGCAGCCATAATGAGGGGGCCCTAGAAAGCAGAGGAGAGGAACTCAACAGGTGAGCACAGGCCAAAGCAAGGGCCAGGCTGGGTATGGGGCTCATTTTTGGGGCAAATGGAGGTTAACTCTTGCAACTCTTTGGAGCCGAGGATCTTCCTAGCAGCACAAGGAAGCGTGCAGCCTTCACATAGCACAGGAAGAGTCTTTGGGCTGAAAACTGAGCTGCCTCAAGCTGTGAGTTCTGAGTAAGGGCCCGGGGTTTGGAATTCCTTCTCTGACAGATTTGCTTCTTTCTGCACACACTCTACCTGTAACAGACCATGTGCATGCATGTTCATTGGGCTCATGCCCCATGCCCTCAGAGAACTTGTGAAAGGGAAGACCCCAGACCTACTTCTCCATCCCTTTTTTCAGGTCTCCCCTAACATAGCACTGGAGGCCTTGGTCATCCAGCCTTTGAGCTTCAGAGGAGTGAGCTGCATAGTCTTCCAGAAAGCTCCTGGGGAGGTGAGCCTTCATCCAGAAGAAACCTTAAGTTTGAAATGTGACAATTCTGGAGCACTGTGGGATGGATGGGCAAATCTTCCTGCCAAGGTAGGCGATCTTCTTTGTGAACAGAAATGCTCACGATGTCTTTGGCATTTCCTACCAAATATCAGAGATTCAGCAAGTTGATGGTGATGATCAGCACGGCCAATGTCTTGGGAAGGACCAGGGAGAGGCCACGGAGGGGCCATCTAGGTGTGTCTATGGCTGCGCTGTGGGGGGAAGCAGCCGTCTGGGTGAGAGATCCTGGTGGTTTTTCTCCTCTGAAGTGAGATGCTTGAGAGACAGATGGCCTTAGAGCACATAAAAGGGTAGATTGATAGGACTTAGTGGTGCATTTCTCCCTCCTATCCAAGTGGCACCCTGAAAATAAGTGGGAAGGGTACTTTTACCTTTTGTTGAGCATGCCATCGATCCTGAATTTTGCTGAGAGAAGCTGAGTTATCCTGGAAGATGTTGGTGTCACATGAATGACTTTGGTCTTCAAATCTTCTCTGCCCTTGGAACTCCCCTAAGGGCTGGGTGCTGGAACAAGCCAAGCCCCAGGTCATTTGGGCTTCTACTCCTCTGGTGCATGAGAATGTGCTCTTAGACTGTTGCCTGGACTCCAATATGCCTTTGATAGATGTTCTCCAATTGTCCCTTTGATTGCCAAGGCAGGGCCTGGGGTCTCAGTCTTGGAAGTGTGTTTCCTCATGTTGTTTCTTCACCAAAGATCCATCCCCCAGGGCTACCCAGGCCTTGGAATGAATCTCTCACCAGCACTATGTAGAGACTTCAAAAGGATGAGGTCCAAGCTTGGCCAGGGAGTTCCCCTGAGAGTTTAGGGTCAGGTAACTTGAGGATAGCCAGATTAAAAGTGAAAATGTCCACTGGACTGGTCCAGAGGTGGAGCTCAGCAGATGCAATCCACAAGGGTCTGAGGGCAGAACAGGGACCAGCCAGACCCAAGTTAGACTCCAGGACCTTCCACTGAACTTAGCAGCTAACCTCACTCACCACTTTAATACTGACTCACCTTCTGGCTGTGCAATGCAGGAATATTCCAAATCAAGCTTGTTTTGTCTGGAATTCTAGCTCTGGGTGTCTCTGATCTCATTTTTTGATGACTGTGAACTTGGGGGATAGAATCAAATGGAACCAGCAGGCCTCCTCTGCCTTTAATGAAGGTGTGTTCACACCTAGGGGGCCACCTTTGATGAAGGTGTGTTTGCACTGGTGGGGGGGGGCATTAGTAATTACAGTTGGGCCCAGCTTCTTGGCACGCACCTAATCAACACCTACACCCACGTGTTTCCTTCTTCCTCATTGCTCTATGGTTCTTGTGGGGTGGGGGCAAGGGCCCCCCCAGCACTGTTAATGAAATCCTGAGGCCATAAATATATCCTCCCACCCCCAGCCCCATCTACCTTCTGGAATGTTGGGGAGGACCAAACAAGAGGCTGTGTCTAAAGGGCTTCATAAATCTCCAATAGCTTCATGCATTTGCTGTTATCATTCTTATTTCATGTGTCATATGCTCTGTTGACTGACATGGGTGCAAGTGTGTAAGAGCCTGCCATACTAGAAGTATGCTACAGTCTTAGGACTGACTAGGGAGGCATGTTGGTTCATGGCTGTGACGAGGGAGGGGCTTCACTTTGTCTACATATCTGGGGTCATTTGGTCCTGAGGCCATGGTCAGGAACCCAAGCTTCCTTTGTACCTGAGGCCTCTGGGAAAAGAAGAGCTGTTGTGCACCAGGGTTTACCAGAACCGGGTGGTGAGAAGTAAGAGCTGCCTGGGCTTTCCCTTGGTGGTGATGAGTCTCATGCTCGTTGAGGAGGCCAAGACCCTGACCCCTGGCTGCCTCCTGCCTGACCTGGGTCAATCACTCAGGTTGTCTCAGCCCACATCACCCTGATGTATTTAAATATAGAGTCAGAGAAATGCATGTGTCTGTATGGTACAAGGGGGTAGGGGGCAAAGGGTGATGGGGATAATTTCATGCATCCAAACAAAGTCACCAGAGGGGAATGGGTTCCCCCAAATAGTCACATGAGCTCCTCTTTTAGCTAGAAAGAACACTAGGCCACTCCAGGCAAAGTCCCAAGGTTTTGCTTTCCTACTCCCCAGAATAACTACTTGAGATTCAGGGGCCAGAATTATTCATCTCTAGTCTGCTAATTACTTTTAACACATGCATACATATATGTCTAACTTTTGTATGTTTCTCTCTATGTCTGTCAGACACACACACATTCTCACTTTCCTCTCTCCCTCTCCCTCTCTCTCCCTCTCCCTCTCTCTCTCTCTCTCTCTCTCTCTCTCTCTCTCTCTCTCTCTCTCTCTCTCTCCATGTACATGCACATGCTTGAGTGACCTCACAGCTTCTATGTGCCCTCATCTAGAATCCTCCAGGGTTCATAATGAGAGACTCATGAAGGTATACCCCCACCCCTGCTAACCCCACACAGAAAAAGAAGTATCTTATATCCACATGAGATCCAGAGGCCATCTTCCCTTGATGGCAAAGCCTGGCACCATCCTAGTGGGGGACCAGAAGAGGGTGAAGAAATCCTCAAGTCTCTACCTGTGGAGTGACTGCAGAGAGAGTGGCCAAGTAGCAGAGAAGGGGTGTCCCTGAGTGGCTTCTTGCCTACACTGGGATGTATGGGAGAGAGCATGGAGCAGAAGACCGGTCTGCAATGCTTGCCTCACTGTGCAGACATGGCTGAGTGGCAGCTGCTGCTGCTGCTGCCACTGTGGCCTCCAACTCTGTGGCCTCTGCGTCCCTGGCACTGGCTTCAGGCCCCTTTGAACTGTGGGAGCCAAAGCCACCACATCTGTCTGCTTCTGGCATTTGTGCAGTCATTCACAAATGGACTCATTTGCTCAGGAAACATTGAGCACCAGTCATGTGCACAACAATACCAAGCCCCCAATGGGGCTCGGGAAAGAGGCTGGAGCAGACTCAGAAGTCATGGCCTCTGGGAGGGCACAGCAAGGTCCCAGCTGTTTCAACTCCTCTTTCCATGAGTCAACAAACATTTATTAAGCACCTACTATGTGCCTGGTCCTCTGCTAAGAGCAGGGGATACCAAGAAAGTGAAAAACAGAGATCTTGCCCTCCAGGAGCCTGCATTTCTCTGTCCAACTTTTACTTCTCCTCCCAAGCCCTTAGGATATGGCACCACTGGGTCCCTTTGTGTCATGTCAACTGGACAGAACCTGCCTCTGGCCTGTGGATTGCTGGAGCCAAGCAGAGCCTGCCAGAGACAGGAGAATCAGGAATCAAGCAGAAATTTAATTTCAAAGTGAGGGAAATGGCTCTAGACACATGTGCAGCAGCCTGGCCCCTACTGGGGGGACCTGAGGCAGTGTGGGGAGATCTCAATACTTGTGGCTATGGCTGTACCATGAGAGGAGCCCTGACAATGAGAGGGAACAACAACAATGAGACGAGTTTGATTCATAGTTGGACTTCGTGACTGGAACACAGATACAGCAGGTGCTCGTCCAAGCTCCGAGAACAGCTGGTGCTGGTCAAAGCAGTACAATAATTATGTGACTTTGCCAGAGGGTGAGCTCATCTGGGGGAGGGGAGTGCAAAGGATTATTGTTATGCCAAGCTCAGGGCACAGCCTGCTTGCTGGGCCTTCGGTCTGGAAAACAGGGGCAGTGAGCACACTCACCTGCCTTTTTGTACCAGCTCTGATGCCCTTCTTTGACTGTGGAATCCTGGGTAAGTTCTGTTCCCTCCTCCCCCATGAGTCTGGTTCCTCCCCTCTGATGTGAAGGGGTTGGCCCAGCTCACCATGATACCTTCAGCCCCTTCTGGTTCCAGCAGCCTGGGATCATCCCTCTGAGGTGACCCTTGGCTAAGACCAAAGGGTAGCAACTGCCTCCAGTCTGAATTGGCCCTCTTTCCTCAAGGGCCACCATCTTGCTGACTCTTCTGAGACAAGAGGCAGGGCTTCTCCCTCATTCCCTGCAGCACCTGTGGCTGCCACAGGGAAGTATCCCCATGACATACCTCTAAAATATGGTACATGCACAGAAAGAAGGCCTGTTTGGCTGGAACGTGGAGAGTGGGGAAGGGGTATGGCAAAAGGGAACATCTAATAAAAGTGGAAATGGGGCCTGAGGCCAGACTGGGAAGGGCTTGAAATACCAGACAGCAAGATTTGTGTTTGATCCTTGAAGCCAAAGGAAGCCGTGGGACCTTTGAGGCTAGGGGAGTAATGTGGTCAGATCTGTGCATTATCTGTGCCAAAATCTCTTTGGCAATTGTGTAGGAGATGGTTCAAAGAAGGGAGAGGCTGGAGGCCTGAAGACTAATGCCTGTATGTCTTTAGGCAAGTCTTTTTCTGGCTCTGTGACTCAATTTCCCCCATAAGAGAGAGGAATTGAACTTATGCTCTCTCCCATCCTTTCCAGTTCTAAGGTGTTTGAACCCCTGGATGTTCAGTAGGAGGGCAGCTAAGGAGGCGGGGAGGACTCAGCCAAGCCCTGGACTGAGATAAGTGAGTGGGTGGGGTCCAGCCCCAAGTCACTGGTGTTGATGAGCAGATAAGGTGGGTAGATGGGGCAGGGTGCCTGGAAGCCGCTAAGGCTGCCGTGGACCTCCTGAACACCACGCAAAGGAGCCAAGGCTGCGTAATTAAGATAAAGGTGAACAATAGTTCATTTTCAGCACCTTCTCTTTCGTGAGCCACTCACAATTATTTCCCACAGCTCTGTCTTTCTCCGCCAGAATTTCTGGTCCCAAGGCACTTTACAATTGAAATAAAGCCATCTGTTTTAATCCTAAATTGTTTTTAACCTAAATAAATTAGAACAGGAAAATCAAAGCTTGATGAGCTGCAAGGGCCCTGCGGGAACATGAAAGCCCAGGGGCGGGGGTGGGGGTGGAGATGGGAGAGGTTCAGGTGGCACTTGTCTTGTTGGCCAGAACCCTGGGCTGTGAGTGCTGGGGCCTTTCCGAGCCTTAAGTTTTCTCCCAGTTTCTGCAACACTTCCTTGGCATCCATCGCCTGAAGGAGCAGGCAGGGCTAGAGGAGGTCTCATCACTGACTGCTGGCCAACAATGCAGAGAAGAAATCCTCCTTCTGCCTGCCTCTGTGCCCAGCACCTGGAACCAGAGGCTGTTCTTCTCAAGGCCCAGATGCTCACCCTTTTATTGTCCTCCTTCTTGGGACAGTGGATAACCAGAGCCTGGTCCTCTTGTCACACTGGTACAAGACCAGACAACATCAGCAAGATGGAGAAAGGCAGCAGGTGTCCCTTGGGTCCTCCACTCCTGGGGCAGCCATTTTGTTTGGGATGGTGATGCCCCAATGCATGAGTGCCTGGCTTCTTCTGGAAGAAATGGGTCTTTCATGTTCATCTAAAAACCTAGCTTCGGCAAATTAAAACAATTTTGAAGTCACCACCCCTGCAAATTGGCAAAGATGACAAAAGATAGAAATTGTCCCCAGTGGAGGGCTTGAACATGAGCACACTGATATCCTCTTGGGAGGACCATGGATTTGCCTGGAAAGCCACTTGTAATTATTCAAGAAAAGTCATTCATACTCTTTGACCCAATGATTCCACTACTGAGCATATGCCCCAAGGCAAAGTCAGTGACTGAAAGAATGGTCCCACTTGTGAAAATGTTTGTAGCAGTGGACTATGCTACACTAAATAGCCTCTATAACATGTGTGTGTGTGTGTGTGTGTGTGTGTGTGTGTGTGTGTGTGTGTAAGAAGGCAGGGAAAGGGAGACAGACTTTTTGTGATGGCAAAACCTCGAAGTAATTGCAGTGGCCATCAAGGAGGCAGGGCTGAAAATAGACTGGCTCTTGCATGTGATAAAACTTAACTGTGTCATATTGAGAGAAGAGACAGAGAGTGCTGAGGGATTGTGGGCAGGGCTCATTCCCTGGGTTTTAGAAAAGCCATTCAGAGAGAGATGGAGAGATATGGACAAGAGGGTACAGCGATTAGATGAGTTTGAAACTGATGGAATGGGTTAGTGTTCTGTGTCACCATCAAAAGTATACAGTGCGGGACCCTGGAGCTATTTAGCACTGGAGTCAATAGTGTGGATAAAGACCAAAGTGAAATCCATATCAGCAATAAAAATGACATTCACCTTTAAGGATTGTATATTATTTCACTTGAGGCAATATTCAAACCCAGATCTTCCTGACCACAAGCCTAACATTCTCTACCACTGCCCCACCCAGCCACCAATAGGGATACATGTGATGTCTTACAACTGGATTTAAAATAAACAAACAAACAACACTTCACAAGTACAAGATAGGGAAATCATGATCAAACAGCAGTTTGTCTGAAAAAGATATTGGGACCCCAGTAGTCAGTAAACTCAATCTAAGTGAATAGTGGGATATGTAATCAAAACAAATGATAGCAAAATCTTGGCCTGCGCTAAAGGATTTGGCTTCTAGGAATAGGGAGCCAGGCCCCGCTGTCTTCTGCCCTAGCAAGGTTATATTGGCAGTGCTGTGGTCAGGCCAGAACACCACAATTTGAGGACATGGACAAACTGGTGAAATTCTAGAGGAGGGAAACCAGAAGACTGGCTGAAGGAATAAGGGATGTTTAGCATAGAGAAGGAATGTTTCAGGGGGACAAGGAAACCACCCAAAGTATTTGAAAAGGCATCAGTGCCCAGGGGACAAGGGAAGGTTTCCCATGAGGTGACATTTGATCTGAGCCTTGAAAGAATCCAGAGAGTTTCTGAGGCAGCAGCAGGAAGGGAGTGTATTCCAGGCATTGTAATAGCTTGTGCACAGGCAGGAGTTGGGAGATTGCATGCTATGTGTTATGGAGAACAGTGGCTAAGTGGCCAGTTCCTACCTTTCTCTTTTTCCCCATCACTTTCATCACCTAGTTCTGGATGTGACCTTATCCTATTTGTGTTTGCCCTGATCCTCAGTTTCCCTAGGGAGGTTAGAGAATATTGAGACCAAAGAACCCCCAACAGATGCTTATGCCACAGCTACTCATTCCACATCTGGGCTGGGCTTCTCACCATTCAGTAGCTTCTCCATTCAAAACCCCACCTCTTACAATGACTCATCTGAAAGGTGGGACCTTAAAGGGGAATGGACCCCAGTCTCCATTCTGGCCCTGCCCCCCCTCACACTCTGACTCAGATATGGGACACTCTCAGAACTATTAGGAGCATCTAATTCAGTTGGGTTTGCAGCCCCCTCACCAAAAGTGCACTTATTAAGTCTCCAACTTACAGCAAGTCTGCTACCCAGACTAAGAATGGCCGTGAAGGCCAATCCTGTGAAGTGTCCCATCCTCCTCTTGGTATTGAACATTTATTTTTCAACCAAGCTTCTTTGGACTTCGGAACATCTGCTTGTCGTGTGCCATGAGGGAAGAGAAGGGAGTAAGGGTAGAGTGTTCATAGCTACCTTCATTTCTAAGACATGCTTGGGCAACTTTTCACTCCCCCTGAGCCTTCTTGGAAGCTGGTTTTGTTAAAAGGGTGAGCTCCCCGATTGGCTAGCTGGAATCAGGCAGAGGGATAACATCTTCTTGGATGTGTCCCAATGACTCTCCTTGGTCTTCTCTGGCCTGAGGGAGATGCTGCCAGGCCTAGGGTGTATTCTCAGGCTTCTTCTTGGTAGGATGGGCTTTCTCTGTCAGCAGTAGTGCCCAGGATTGTTGTGGGGCATTAAAGATTGTGAGAATTGTACTAAGGTCGTTTAGCCAGGGGACTGTTTGGGCTCTAAATTATATGGGGACTGAATTGGAAGAGGGCCCTCTTATTCTTGAGGCCTCACCTATCTGGGAATCTAGGCTGGCCTCAGGTTCTCCCCAAATACCTGGTCTGGGCCTGGGTGCTGTCCATGGTCCTTGGACTGCATGACTTAGATTCTTGAGGATTGCTCTCTGTGGTTTTTGTCTTCTTGTGTTTACATGCACGCAGATCTACTCTCTATACCTTTGCAAACAAGTTAGGACTGGCTGGATCTCTTTAAGAGTTCATAAAGGGCAGGAGTTCCACCAGAAGTAATTGGGTCTCTGGGTATGAGAGGTGGTCAGACCTGTGACATCTAGTGATTGGGAACTGGGCCAAGCGTTGCTCCGCCATGAATGCAGGGACAGAGGATATGAGTCAAGTGGAGTCTGTCCTCAAAATTCTCCTGCCTTTCCCCTGAGCTGGATGCTGGAAGGCCAGCAGAACTTGTTGTGGGTTGAACTGATTTAGCCTGAGCCAGGGATGCCAAGCAGCAGCACTCCCTCACGGGCTGTGTTCTGTTTAATAACAGCATGTATGCTTAATCAATCAGGTGATAAAAAGCACCCTGGCACAGTAACGAGCATAACCCTCATGAAAGTGCTTACTACTGGAATTTCACAGCGTTCCTTCTCAGAGCATGCCCAGGGAGTGCAGTTTGGCTGAAATAATGATAATGGCCCAGTGTGTGGTGCCCAGGAAGGAGGGTATATCTTCCTCAAGCCCCACGGAGTGTGCTGGCCAGGAAACCCCAAGAACTTGGCATGAGGGAGATGCCCAAGAACTGGGCATGAGGGAGATGCCCAAGACAGTGCTGAAGAAACAAGCATGATGAAGACCATTGGCAGAAGAGAGAAACATGAGCCTCATCCGTTGTAGGTGCCTGATAAATTTACCAAACTGGAGCTATTCCAGTGGGCATTGGATAGGACCTCTCAGGTGCCCTTAGGGGACAGGTTGAGGGAAGGAATTGCTTTTGTAGGTGAACAGTTGTGTGGTCTCACTAAGGTGGGCAGCTTCTTCTATGGCAGTAGCAACAAGTTCTGTGGTTATCTATCATGGCCTATTTACTAGAAAGTATCCGCCACCCATGTGGCAGTCATTGGGCAGCCCCAGCAGCCTTTGGGGCTTAGACCCCAACTGTTGCGTTCTGTCCTAAGGGACAAACTCAGATCTGGATTTCCCCTCCCCCCACTTCTTACCTTTCATGAAGCTGATGGCATCCTCATCTAAGCATCTACAGAAACCATTGATGGGGTCTGTGACTGTGATGATGCTGCCTTCTGTGCCACAAGCTGATGGCAAGCTGCCCACATTGCTGTGCATTCGGTGTCCTGTTCATGTTCAAGGCATGATGGTCGTAGTCTTGAGTTATGAAGGAGAACCAGGAGAGGGGGAGGGAGGAAGAGAGCCAGGAGAGAGGGAGGGAGGAGGGGAACCAGGAGAGGGTGTCCTGAAGACCTAGAAAGAAGAGAGTGTCAGGGAGGAGAGAGTGACCAATGATGGAGCAGGGTGGGGGTGGGGAACAGTCAAGGGGAATGAGAACTGAGAAAAGGTCAGTGATTTTGGCAACTAAGAGATCTCCAGTCACTTTGGAGAGTAGTTTGGGCGGAGTGATGAGGTTGAAAGCTGGATTGTAAGGGAAGAGAAAGTGTCAGGCCAGAGGCTATGAATTACACATGGAACTAAAAGAATGAGCTGTCCTTTGCTTCATTTAGTGGAAGACCCTTCAAACAGCAGTTCACTGAACCAGCATCAAAGCCTGCAGTGGCTAAGTCCGTCTGGGCCAGTCATGTAGCCAGAGTAACAGCTGCCTATATTCCCCCTCACTGGCCCAGCCCGGGGCCACTTCAGTGAAAGGAGTTGCTGAGAACAGAGGGGAGACCTGGAAACTTCCTGTGGGTGGATGCCCTGGTGCAGGGCCCACCCAGAATCCTGACTCCTTTCACAGTTACAGAACAGTGAATGGTACAACCAAAGCTGGGAGAAACCACCATAAAAGAAAGCTGAGGGAGCCTGGAGAGGAGAAGGGACCTGTCCAAGGTCACCCTGCAGCCAGTGAAGGAGCAAAGCCAAGCCAGGAGCTGGCTTTCCTGCCTCACAGCCCACAGCACAAGGGTGTGAACCTGTTTCCCCCAAGCAGGAGCTCAATAGTAGGGAGAAGAATGGATCCCAGGACTGAGGAGGAGGGAGCCCAGCCAGACCTCCCCCTGCCCTCACCTCTGTGGCCTACATTCTGGAACCCCAAGATCCTCGCTGCTTTTATCACCATCAGTAGGCCCTGAAGGGCCACAAGCCTCTCCTGCAGAAACATGGGAATGTAAGCCTGTGGCCAGTCCACCCCCAGGCCTTTGTCTGCCTGATGATCAGCTTCAGACAGAGCATCCCCATCTGGTCTAAGCCATACACTGGAGCTTGTCACATTTCCAAGGCAAATGTCAGCTTGTGCCCTCATGACCCTAATAAGGCTATCCATCATGTAGGATCTCATACTTGGTCACCTATGGCCCTCCCATGATTGGGCCCAGGGCCCCTGGGAGGTCAGCAACCTGAGCAAGGGGCAGAACTCCAGACTAAGAGCCAGGAGACCTGGATTCTTACCCTGCGGCTGCCACTCTCCAGTTGTGAGACCACAGAAGAGTCATGTCCCCTGTCTGTGCTTGAGTGAATTTAATCCTGGAACACCAAAAGGCCATCTCATTAGGGTTCATGGTCTTTCCAAGGCTATGAGACCAGACATTCTCCCTAATAAACTAAATGAGGAATCTTTGTTGCCCTGAAGACAAGTGTATCTGGTGCTTAGCACAATGCCTGCCACAGAATAGGTGCTTAATAAATGTTGGCTGACTATCTACCTTCAGTCAGTGCTTCCATGCCTTTTTTAGTATTTACATTCACTCTGTGCTAGGAGAGCAGGGACCTATTGTCCATTCTAGGAGCTCCAGAGTGAGTTGTGTTTAAGGCTTGTTTTTTGAGAAAGAAATCTAGCCAGTAAACCTAAAGTTAAGGAGGCAGCCTTTAGCCATCAAAATGTACCTTCCTTTGGGCAGAGCAAGGAGGGAGAGGGAGACGGAGAGGCTACTCACAGGTTGTGTTTGTCCTTCATTCTAGAAGAGGACCATGACATCAGAAAAATGATGACATGACTTGCAGTTGACTTTGGTTTGAGTGAAGGAGGGCTGTGCAAGGTCACCAGCCTCACTTTGTCCTCCAGAGAAAGTGTTTCTCTTTTGGGCAGGAACTCTGAGGGTCTTCCCCTCCCAGTTTGATTTTTTTTTTGAGTTTTTGATTAAAGGGGACATCCCTTGATTAACTTCTTAAAGAGGCCTATTCACTGAATGGGAGTTACCTCACTCAAAGTGAGAACCTGAAAAGACCTTAGCCTGAAAGGGCCAGGATCTCCTAATGTATCCTGGGTCATCTCCAGTCCTCTTGGTGAATATCAGGTCACTGGACCCAGATGGCTGTGGAAGAGAAAGTGAGGCTGGTGACCTCACACATCCCTCTTTCACTCAAATCAAAGTCAACTGCAAGTCATGTCATCATTTTCCTGATGTCATGGTCCTCTTTGAGAATGAAAGACAAACACAACAACTATGCTTCTTACCTTGGACAGTTCCACATTTATGTGTAGACATAGGCCTCTAAGTTAATAGAAGCAGATCAGGTTAGATCCTGCTCATGAGTCAGGATCTCAAGTTCACTGGCCCATCCTCCTAACTCCACTGGCCTTCCAGGAGTGTTCTGTGATTAAAAGGTGGCCTGCCCTGTTCTCACAAGAGTCACTAATGCATCTGGCCCAGAGGGCAGTAGGAGAGGACCGGGCTGGGTGTGGTCAACATTATCATCAATGATACATATGCAGGAGGCAAGTCCTAGTCATCAGGAGAGATCCATATGACTGGATGAGCCTCCCAGTTCTGGTGGTCCAGTGTCTTCTCAGCCACAGCACCCTGTCAATAGGCTCTCATTGGGTGGCCCAGATGGGCATTAGACAAGCTCCCTTTATTCCTGGGGACCCGATGGTTAATGAGTGGCTGAGAGAGGCTGGGCCATGAGAAACCAGCCTGGATGAGATATTTCTTAGGAAGGCAGAGTTTTCATTGAACAGTAATCTCTAACTCAGCCCCCACATGCTGACTGCAGCATTGGCCTCTGAGTGAGTTACAGCTTCATCTAAATGCAGATTTTGGATGGAAACCAAATCATTTTCCCTCAAGAAAATGCCCCCAGGGAGCTTGCATCAATTACTTGATAGCCAGGTGATTGCAGGTTCCTTGGGAGTCACTTTTTCTGTCTATCCCATGTTCCCAAGCAAGGCTGGCCAGCTTCAGGACTAAGCCTTGAAAAATGTATCAAACTGGCACATTTGCTCTTCTGCACTGATGATGCTCTACCCAAGAAGCTGGAGGGAGCTGGAGAAATGGAGAGAGATGCAGGTAAAAAGAGAGAAAACACTATTTTGTTTCTGAATCTGGGTCCACTAGGACTGGAGGGATCCAGCTGAGCTCAGAAGCTCTATCAGAGGAATTCCAGCCAGGGCTGCTGAAGGTGGGGCTTCCATAGTCACTCAAGCAAACTATCAGAGCTGCTTGTATTGAGTACCTACTGTGCCCCAAACCTATCCAGCTGGATCTGGGGGTGGAGTGGGAGGAGCAGTGCTGTGGGGGTGGAACAGGTACAGAGAGAAATAGAAGGTGTATACAAAAGACTTGGTGACAGTGCTACCAAGGCAGGATCAGAAGAGGTCTTATCTTGTCAGAAGGAGGCATCTGAGCTGAACCTGGATGGGAGCCAGTCTTTTCAAGAGATGGAGGTGAGGATGGAGGCATCATGGGCATGGTAGATACCCCATGCAAAGGCCTGGGGGCAGGAGATGCTGGGTGCCACAAGTAGAACAATTTGGCATGAGGAAGAATAATGTAGAATGAATGTGGAAAAGACCAGGCAGGAGTCAGATGTGAAAGGGTCTAAGTCTGTATTTTATCCTCAAAGCAATGGGTACAAGCTTCTTGAGCCAGGGTGTATAGGCTCAAGCCTAACACTATCAGGTGTGTGCTAATGAGGATTCACTTTGGTTATGGTGGCAAATAAGGTCTCTAATCCTGCGGGTCTGTGCTTTCAGAATCTGAATTTAGCAGCAGTGAAGAGGATGGATTGGAGAGGGTAGAGACTAGAGGCCAGGAGGCCAGTTAGGAGCATGCTGCAAGAGTCCAGGACAGAAGTGCTGAGGACTGAGCAAGGATGGTGCCATGGGGAGTGGAGAGGAAAAGACAGAAGGGAGAAATGTGTGAGTAGAAGTGATGAGGACTGAATTTGGGGGATGAGGGAGCAGAAGCCACCATGGGAGACTTGGAGAAGAGTGGAGCCCTCGACAGAAATGAGAAAGTCTAAAACAGGGTAGGGTTTGGGGGATCAGGAGGAGATGGCCCTGGAACTGATATCTTAAGGGAATGATGGATTCTAAAAAATCAGCTGTTGTGTTACAGGCCTAGGGGAGAGCCTGTGCATAAGGAACTACATGCCAATGGGAGCTGTCCCACAGGGGGAGCAAGGCATCTCCCTGTGAAAATGGTAGTGGCAGTCAAGACCCCTCTTGAATATGCTGGGATGGTGACACCAAGAATATGTCTGTGTGTGTGTGTGTGTGTGTGCGCGTGCCCGCATGCACTAATTTCTGTGTGTGCATGCTTCTAATCTAAGGCCACTTGGCTGAGACTGGACATTAGCTGTCATTTGTGCCCCTTCATTTTTGGAGGATTCTGAGAGGGACCATCTCTCAGGACTAAGGAGCTGAGAGGGAGCCATGGCACAGGCAAGAGAGGAGAAAGCAGAAACAGGAGCCTGGCATGGGAGGACTCTCTTTGAAAGCCCAAGAAGCACAATGACTGCCTCAGCTCAGGTGTCCTGGGAATTGAGTCCAAGATGGAGCAAGCAGAAGACCCATGGAGGGTCCTGAGCTTTGCTACAGGGGTGACTCCTCTTCACTATGAATTATGAAGGACTGGGAGTCTCCACTCCAACAGCAGATCCCACAGGACAGGACATGATAGGACATAATAGGACTTATGGCAGTGAGCCTGGAGACAGCAAACAGAACTTTTTCCAATGAGATATTTCACATTGTCTTCCATTTTTTCATTCCTTTGGTTCTGTTTTATAATATCTTGATTTCTCATCAAGTCACTAGCTTCCACTTGCTCCAATCTAATTTTTAAGGTAGTATTTTCTTCAGTGGTCTTTTGGACCTCCTTTTCCATTTGGCTAATTCTGCCTTTCAAGGCATTCTTCTCCTCATTGGCTTTTTGGAGCTCTTTTGCCATTTGAGTTAGTCTATTTTTTAAGGTGTTGTTTTCTTCAGTATATTTTTCAGTATTTTTTTTGGGTCTCCTTTAGCAAGTTATTGACTTGTTGGTCATGGTTTTCTCGCATCCTTCTCATTTCTCTTCCCAATTTTTCCTCTACTTCTCTAACTTGCTTTTCCAAATCCTTTTTGAGCTCTTCCATGGCCTGGGACCAGTTCATGTTTTTCTTGGAGGCTTTTGGTGTAAGCTCTTTGACTTTGTTGGCTTCTTCTGGCTGTATGTTTTGGTCTTCTTTGTCACCAAAGAAAAATTCCAAAGTCTGAGACTGAATCTGGGTGCGTTTTCACTGCCTGGCCACGTTCCCAGCCAACTTACTTGATCCTTGAGATTTTCAGCAGGGTATGACTGCTTGTAGAGTTAAGAGAACCATGTTCCAAGCTTGGGGGGATGTGCCAGCTCTGCCACACCAGCACTCCTCCTTCCCCAAGAACCCCCAACCCAGACTGGACTTAGATCTTCAGCAGGCTCTTCACTCTTGCTCTGATCTGCTACTTAATTCCTCCCACCAGGTGGGCCTGGGGCTGGAAGCAACTGCAGCTGTAGTTCTGTAGCTGCCCCACCTCCACTGCCCCTGGGGTGGTGGCTGAACCGTGAACTTCTTTTTTCACTCTGTCCCCAGCAGCTTTTCCCACTACCCTTCTCTGTTGTCTTTGGTGTTTGTGGGTTGAGAAGTCTGGTAACTGCTGCAGCTCCCTGATTCAGGGTGCTAGGGCCCGCTCCGCCTGGCTCCTGGTCTGGTTGGTCCACGCTGCCCACGCTGGGCTCTGCTCTGCTCCGCTCCACTTCTGTGCGGGATAGACCTCACCCAGAGACCATCCAGGCAGTCCTGGGCTGGAGCCCTTCTTCACTCTGCTCTTTTGTGGGTTCTGCAGTTCTAGAATTGGTTCAGAGCCATTTTTATAGGTTTTTGGAGGGACTTGGTACAGACCTCACACAAGTCCCTGCTTTCCAGCCGCCATCTTGGCCAAACAGAACTTTTTAACTAGGACTGATTCCACCCTGGAAATCATAAAGATGTCATTGGTGGGGAAAGATTTCATGTTCACGTTGTTTTGGACATAGAAATAGTAAAGTGGGTTGCAATCAGGGTTGCTTAGCCACTCCTGCACTCCCCCACCTTGCTACTGGCTCATAACCTACATGGGTTTCCATCACTAAACACTATTTCTCTACTTTAGGAAATTGTAACACATTGATCTCTACATCTCTCTGAATTTTAACTCCAAGTTCCTAACCATAGTCTGTGACAAAGCACCTCAGAGTGGACTGACTCTGACTCTCTCTCTCTCTCTCTCTCTCTCTCTCTCTCTCTCTCTCTCTCGCTCTCTCTCTTGCTCTCTCACTCTCTCTCTCTCTCGCTCTCTCACTCTCTCTCTCTCTCTCTCACTCTCTTTCTCGCTCTCCCCCTCCCTCCCCCCTTCTCTCTCTCTCTCTCTCTCTCTCTCTCTCTCTCTCTCTCTCTCACTCTCTTTCTCTCCCTCCCTCCCTCCCTCCCCCTCTCTCTCTCTCTCTCTCTCTCTCTCTCTCTCTCTCTTTCTCTCTCTCTCTCCCCTCTCTCTGTCTCTCCTCTCTCTTCCTCCTCCCAACTTCATGCTCGGTAAGTAAGACCAGATCACCATTAATGAAGACAAAGTTAACTTTTTAGATGAACAAAGGTAAACAGATTTTTCCCTGTGTCCAGAGGGAAAAGGCTTCAGGCTCCTGTGAAGGAATCCGCAGGGGAAGAAAATCCAAAGCTACCACCAGGGTCAGTCTCTAGTCCAGGAGAATTTGGAAGCTCCTCCCACATTCTTTAGCCTGCTCTAGAGCCTTGCTCCAGGTGTCCCAACCTCTGCCTCCATTATGTGGCCTCTGCCCTCCCAGCTCCCGGTCTGTGTCCTCACCTCTGGCTCTGTTTGTGTCTCTGAAACCCATGAGGAGCTTGGTTCCTTCTGAGTCTGGCACCTGCCTGCCCCCCCTTGGACTATTTGCCTCTCACTTTCTACAATCTCTTCACTCAGGGAATTTGGGGACAGCTTATAATGGATCAATGAGAGTGACCAAGTTCTGGAGTGAACTTTATGCCTTGGCTCTCACTTTCTGTGATTGGTTCCTGAACTTTCAGAGGCCAGATACCTCCCACCAGCAAAGAGCTTTCCAACGACCTTCCATTCATGCTGACGAAGGTACCCAGTTTCTGAGCAGCCTCACTGTGGAAGCCACTTTCAGCCACTGCCCTCCCCAGGGTGACTGATGCCAGGCTAAAGGGTCAGACTGATGTTTAAGTGCTTTCTTTGAAGATATTAGCATTTGTCCTTCAACAGAAAGGGGGATAGCTCAATGAGTGCTGGAGAGTCCAAGTCCACCCTGCAGCTGAGTGGGGCTGCACACCTGGCAGTGGGAGCTGGACAGGGCCGTGCACCTGGTGGGAGGAGCTGGACAGGGGCTGCCCTTGGTCCTGGAGCCCTGGCTCTGTCCCTGAGCTTGCCTGATCTCCACCCAGATGGTCCTTCCCTTCCAAGTTCACCTTGGCACCTCCAGATAACACTCTCCCCTCCCCCACCTTGGGAAGCCAATCACACAGACAGCTTCCTCCTCGCCTGTATTTCCCAAGAGCTACAGGAGAGAATTTGAAGAAGCCAGAATCCAGCCAAGATCTGTTCCCACTCTCGCCGACATTCTTCTTCCTTCATTTCCAAGTTCCAAGGGTCAGGATGGTCCTGTGGAATCTCTCCCTTCTTTCAGGGTTCCTGGGAATCTGCCCGTGGTTGCAGGCTGGAACCCTCTGTTCTCAGTCTCAGGCTCTGTAACTCTCCAGATGAGCCTGCATATTAGGACCTCTGTGTCTGTGTGTCTGTGTGTAGATGGGGTGCCCATGTATGTGCAAGCATGCTCATCTATATGCACAGGTGTGTTCTCTGTTAGAGTCCCAGGAGTAGGCAGAGCAGACAGGTTCACCTCCTCACCCTTGGACTGAGAATCCAGGGATTTCCAAATTAATAAAACATGTTCTCCATACATGTGTTATTCTCCAGAACTTAGGCTTTCCAAAGTGTCATGTCTATGTGCTGCTGTGGCTCTGAGGACATCCTGGCCCCTACCTAGCCCAACATGCACATGCACACATACATGCACACATACACACATACACATGCATGCACACTGCTTGGCGATGGAGGTGGGGGGCAGGATCCTCAGGAATGGAGGCCCTACCACTCTCCCTCCATCTTCCTGATGCTGAGGAGCCATGAGTGTTTTTAGACACTTGAGACCCTTTTTGATAAAGTGCTGTCATCTGTGACTGTTCATGCTTCTGTATGAGACCTGCATCCTGAGAATTGGCCAAGATTCTTGTTGCTGCTTCTGATTGGGGCACTGAGAGGGAGGGGAAGGTTGTGCTAAGCCCATGTCCTTTGTGAAGGGCAGGGCACTGTAAATGCCTTTTTCTTGATGGGCATGATCCCAGCCCATCTCCTGGGCAGACATAAATGATGCTGCTTCCAACTTAGAAGTCCTGATCCCACAACCTCAAGTACGCAGGTGGAGACGGTGAGCCCTGGGGACCCATAGCCTCCTTCTGCCAGTCTCTGATTCCTTTCTTCAATCAAGGGGGGCTCCAGCTGCCATGTGGGGTGACTAATCCTGAGGAAGACTGTCTCAGGGAAAATCATACATTGTGTGTTGGCTGTGAGATGATTCATTGGTCCCAGTCTCCCAGTGAGAGAGGTGTTCGTGACTGGTGCCAGCGAGTCCCTGTTGGCTGCTGGAAGAAATTGGACCCACAAGGCATAGGACGACAGTGGAGTCCTCTTTAGTATGCAGTGATTAAGCCCCTGCTCTGTGCTTAGCACAGAGTGCTAAGTGGAGGAAGAAGAGAGGGGAGGAGAGGAGAAGAGAAGAGAGGAGAGGAGAAGAGAAGAGAGGAGAGGAGAGGAGAGGAAAGACAGAGAAGGAGAAAGAGAGCAGCAGCAGAGAGAGAGGCAGAGACAGAGAAAAGAGACAAGAGATGGAGAAAGAACCCCTCTAACTCTGTCCCTCAGTCACACTGAGATTCTGAGTACCCACAAACTTTCAGCACGCGATCGTTGTGTTTTTTCTTCCCATAATTATAGCGTTCCTCAACTGGGGAAGGTGTCACCAAACGGGAATCCTATTATTACAGCTGGCAGTAATTAATAAAGGGGTTGGTGTGACTCTTCCTGTCATTGCCACTTTGAAAAGGCAAAAGAAAAATTAGCTGGGGAAGGCGTTGTTCCTCATCTGAGTTTGCAAATTCCCCCGTGGGGAATTTCTACCTGATTTCCTCTCCAGGACATGGGGGTGTAGAAGATGGTCTTTCCCTGGCATGAGGGGATTCCCTTTGCCCTCTGAACTGCCTGCCCTGAACTCCAGTGGGATCAGCTCTGTTCTTAGAACTAGAGAGGGGTTCTGGGTGGTGGCAGGGGCAAGCTTACCATGAGGCCTCAGACAGCTTCCATGGTCCCTCTGACCTCTTATCAATGGCTGAATCTCCAGGCCCATGGGTGACTTTGGGGTGGACAGGGTCTGTGAGTTCTGCTGTGCTGTTGGGGCATCCTTGGAGGATGACGTAGAGGAAGGAGGCCTGTCATCCTCAGCAGCCTGCCAGGGATGGGCCATGTGGCATGCCTAGGGGTATCCCCCTCACCCCAAGGGAGCGCTGTGTCAGTGAAAAATCTCAATTCGAGCAGAATCTTCTGTTTTACATTATGCTTAGAGGAGTGGAGCCATGAATGTTCCAAGTGGAAGAGAGATAAAGAGATAGATGATTCAAGGTGATTCCCATGTGCCGATGACTCCCGTTTATCCAGTTGTTAACATCTCCAAATTTTCCAAACGACTAATCTCACATTTTCTTTCTTCACTATTAACAAAACAGTGAGTCTGAGAGGTACACAGGAGAGTAACATTGCATGGGAGCCTCATCGTGCACAGGAGAGGAAAAGTCCCTAAAGCCCTCAGTGCCCCATGACAGCATCCAGTAAGGGAGAGATGCCCCCCCACACACACACACTAGAGTCTAGTGACCAGACCCTCACTGGCAGGGCTCACCAGAAATTCCTTGCTGAGGGGCCTGCCTCATATGCCCCTGCCCATGCCCTTCCAAGCACCAGAAACCCTGCAGCCATTTCAGGCAGGCTCCAAAACCTCCAGAAACCTCCTGTTACTCTCCTCGGGTGCTGACATCTTCAGTCCGGTCAAACTGTCCTTTAGGGCCCTGTGCCCCAAATAAGACCATTTTATCTCCTGCACTGGGCTTTTGTATAGGATGTCTCCATGGCTGGCATGCAGTGCCCCTCCCCTCCACCCCTTGGAATATCTTTGTTCAGTCATGTCCAACTCTTCATGAGTTCATGAAAACCCATTTGGGGTTTTCTTGGAAAAGATGCTGGAGTGGTTTGCCATTTCCTTCTCCAGCTCATTTTTACAGATGAGGAAACTGAGGCAAACAAGATTAAGTGACTTGCCCAGTATGTGAAGGCAGATTTGAGCTCAAGTCTTCCTGACTCCCAGCCCAGTGCCCTACCCACTGAACCACCTGGCTGCCTCCCCACCTGGCTGCCTCCTTGGACTTCTATCTTCCTTGAAAGCACATCTCAGGTACCACCTCCTGTAGGACCCCTTCTCTGATCTCTTCCCCAGAAATTGGTGCTCTCCTCTCAAAAAAATGATCGGAGGTCTCCTTTGTGAATCGTTTTTATTTATTACTGGTCAGGAATGGAAGCCCCTTGAAGGCATAAATCATTTTGCTTTTGTCCTGGTATTCCACCAACACAGTGCTTGAATTGGTGCATGAGGACTGCACTGGGCTGACTTGAATTGGCCTTGGTGGAACTGAATGTGTATTTGTGTTACAGAGATCGACCTGTCCTGGCTAAGGGGCCTGCCGCCATCTTGTGGGTCCTTCTTCTACCGGACCAACCCAGGTCCAATGTCTTCTGTGACTGAAGGCAGTACTGGAGAGCCATCTGCGGCCTCCAGGGTGGGAGCTGGAGCTTTCCTAAGCATGACCCTTTAGAAACCTAATGGGGGGCTCCTCTATAATTCCAGGCATTCCCCACCAGCACAGTGTGGCTTAATTCTCCTAATGAGCTTGCCTATCCAAGCCTCCATGAGATGAGGTCAGGGAAGTGTTAACATTTAGCAAGTCTGACCCTCCAACCTGGCATAGTAGCCTCCAAGAGACCCCAAGCCAAGCTGGAGTCGGGCCTGCTCCCTGCACTGTCTTATCACTATGGCTGAGAATATGTTGCATGCATCTCTGACTGGATTGGCTGTGGGTTGGACCACAGCCACATCCTGAGATGACCTCAGTCCCTGACTTGGGCCCCTAGCATAACAGCTGTCCTCAGCCTCCCCAGATCATTCTCCAAGAACATCAGCATTTATCATAGGTCAGAGCCAGGTGGGTCCAAAGAGAGCTTTCCTCCCATCATCTCCATGGATGTGGTTCAGAGAGGTTGCACCCACTTTCTAGCACCGTGCCCCTGGCAGAGGGCAGTATCAGTGGCTAGGCCAGGCCACATCTGTTTTTTGCCCACCACAATGCCTCTCTATCATTCATTCACTTGACAAATGTCTGTAAGGAACCACTATGGACCAGCCACATAGTGGAGTGAAGGGACATTGAGAAGGTTGCCTCATGCATTCAAGACCACTGAGGATCATATAGCTGGAGCAGGGATAGACCTGAGGGTCCCTTTCATCAAAATCCCCTGATTTCACAAATGAGGAAACTGAGACCCACTCCTGCAAGCTCAGTTCCATTTATGATGTGGGTACACAGAGGAGAGGGATGGTTAGAAACACCAGAGGCCGAACAGCAGCCAACCTTCCTTGTTTCATCCTCATCACCATAAGAGATTAAGTGGCTAGCCTGGGGTCCCTGGGTTGCTTGGTGGCACTGCCAAGACTCAAACCCAAGTCTCTTGTATCCCAGTCCAGGGTGTCTCATGTAAAAAGGAGGGATATGCCACTGCTGACAGGAATGATGGGCCCTGGAAGGAGTTCTGAGCTATTGGTATCTGGATATTGGGTCACAGGTTGGGCAGCTGGAGGGACTGTAGGGGTGAGGACATGCAGGCTGGAATCTGTTCCCTTCTCTGCATCCTGAAGGTTCCTAGGACAGTTTCTCATGGCCCAGGCAAGGTCCTTCTTAATTCCAGTGGACCCAAGATATTAATGTCAGCCGTCTCCCAGGCGGATTTCTCCTCCATTGGGTCTCACCTTAGCCAGACAGCTTCTTTCATAGAGGTACAATGGACACACTTGGCACAACAATGCCATCCCTGATGACTGTCTCCTCTGGGAGTGAAGAAAGCCCAGGAGATGGGGGCAGGGGGTGGTGCTCTAAGTTCTGTAAGAAAGAGGGGGTGTTTCAACAATCCAGCTAGCAGCTGCTGTAGGGGTGTAAGATCCACCCACAGCCAGCACCCAGAAAGCTGCTAGCACGCTGCAAAAGCACAGTTTCTTTTGATCTGCTTTAATAAGGAAAGCAAGGTTAAAGGGGTTGACAAGCTTACTTTAATTCAGCATACAAATATCATTCACTTAGTTCAGGGGAAAAAGCCAGCACCATGGACTTCAGAGCAAATTACAAACAAATTACAAACATCAACAGACAGATCCAATACAGATTCATAGTTACCAACATCTAGGTTCAGCCCAGGAGCTCAAAACAAGGGCTGGCCCAGAGTCATGCACACCACCATGGCTGTGGGTGAGAGCTCCAAAGAAGAGAAGTCCAAGCCCTGGTTTTATATCTTTTTCAGCGTCAGGAATGAGTCACACATGCGATTCACCCACGTGAGAGAATTGTCACAAAGAGGCGACTTAAACCCACGTGGTCTAAAAGCCTCTGCTATCCCAGACATGTAAACTAGGCCCTCCCTGGAGTTAGCCCCACCTTGGGCCCCACCTTAGTTGCTGATCCACACCCACTAAGGTTTTACACCTAATAGGGGTTTGGGCCTGGGGCTTAGCACCTAGGAAGGCTCAATGAAATACACTGAATTAATCAAAGGGAACAAAAGCCAAACTCTTCAAGGGCACTTGGTTGAACCTAGTGCTAAGGAGCCCATTTTGCTTATCAACCCAGGGGGTCAGTCTCTATGTGACATTGGGAGGCTTGTGCCCCTACGCTCCTTTAGAAGAGGTCCCCAGCAGGAGCACAGAGTAAACAAGGGTGCTCATCCAGCATCTCCATGCTGACCACCGGCCAGAGTCCCAAGGGCAGCCCTCTCACCCAGGCCGAGCTTGGTTCTCTTCGTCCATAAGCAGGAACGCCCCTTGGCTCCTCTCCGCTCACTGGGGCAGCAGACAGCCCTGAGAAGGATGGGGGGAGGGTCCCAGCCGTCATCTCTCCGTCGCTTCCTAGAGGGGGGTCTCATCAACTTTGGGGATCCAAGCTGTTTTCCCATCTTCCTGTTGCTGTTCTAGTAGCACCCCTGATCAGCTGGTGGCAGTGTGTAAAGCGTGAGGCAAGGGTGGGCTGGGTTCCCATTCAAGGCTCCACAAAGAGCCTGAGGAGGAGGAGTTGTAGGAGTCGTCGTCATAGTAGTAGTAGTCATCATCATCGTAGTAGTAGTAGTTGTCGTGATAGTAACAAGTAGCGTTTATACACCATTTTAAGGCTTGCAAAGGACTTTATAAATATTGTTTCTTGTTTCTTTTTACCCTGAGAGAGAGGGACTATTATTCTTCCCATTTTACAGATGAGGAAACTGAGGCAGGCCTTGCTCACGTACAGATCTTCCTGACTCCAGGTGCTAAAAACGCGTCACAGCTGGATGAGTTCCAGGAGCTGTGAGTTAGTCCTTTGGCTCTAGAGCTGGAGTTCGCATATACTGGTGGGAGAATATACTTGGGGACAATGTTTGTGCCAATGATACCATCTTTGTAAATGCCCCTTTACAAAAGCTAGCCACCTCTGGCTGACTGATCATCATGGTGGGAAGGGCACTGGTAGGGGCCTCTGGGATCTAGAGGGTTAGAAGTACGAGCCTAACCATCTCCTCTGGGATAACCATGAAGAGCTAAAGGGACAGAGGACCAGAACTCTGCGCACCCATGTGACCTCCCATGATGGTGGGGCTTGGGAGGGTATCTGCAGAGTTTACACCTGGACTCCTTTAGCAGGCATTCATTGGATCAAGACAGAAACATCTGGTGGGGGTGCCCCCAGGGGACCTTAAGGAACTGAAGGGGATGGAAAAGCAGCAAGCCAGTCTAGGCCAAAGAACAGCCCTTTGGATTCCCATCCCAGATAAGCTCCTGAGAGGAAACTGCTGGAGGTGGAGAGGAAGGCAGAGTGCAGAGGAGAGACTCTGGACCACATCTAGAGAGACTGGACCAATGAGATCTTACACATCCAGACAGAATCAGAGCAAGGCCTACTGAGCACAAGCATGGACACAGATGAGTGCAGATAAGACCTGGGGAAGGAAGCAGTATCAAGGAGTGTGACCCCTTACCCCACAGAAGAATGCCAATGATGGACTCAAGAGATTTCCAGCATCGGGAGTTGTGAGGTTTTGATTATACATGTTCTCTGAATGTGTAACTCACCTCCATTGTACTGCTAAGGTAAAGCCCATTCTTCCCATGGATGTTGTGTGTATTTGTGGGAAAGCGTCCCCTAGAATTTCGGGGAGATTTTTGTACCAACTATCCTGACTATAACACTTTAGTACCCCTTTCTAAAAAGTGAATTGATGCCTGGCTAACTGGTATTTATGGGAAGCACACCAGTGGGATCTTGTGAGTGACAATACAAATGACTTCAGGGGCAGTACTAGAACCCTAAGGGGAGTCATAGTCAGTTGACCCCTCTTGGTACCTGAGACCCTGAGCGTTAGTACAGGAGAGGCTACTGCACCAACCTGGGAAGACAAATGACACAAATGAACCAAGAACCCTTTTAAAAAGTACTTGTTTTTTATAGGTACTGAAGGGAAATAAAATCTAGAAGCCCCTCAGGAGAAATGTCAGCTCATTGGCCAGAAGGAAGTGGGAAGCAGGAGGAGGGAGCCCCTCCTTTTCTGCCTACCCTGGGGTCAGTAACTCAGCCTCACCTTTGTGTGTGACAAATGCATGCTCTGAGAAGGGGTGAGTTCTCCATCATTGGCTGGAAATGCCAAGAAGGAGCCTGTGTGTCTCCATCAGAGTCAGGCTCATCCAGGATTTCCATCAATGATCCCTTCAAAGAAGGAAGGTGGGCACTGGCTTCTCAGCTGATCTTTATTCTATTAAACAAGAGCCGATGCCTGAGGAGACAAATTGGTTAAATATAAACAAGCCCATGTGGGAATTGGGATCCTCTGTTCCCTGCTCTCTGGAGGCAGGTGGGGTAACACTGACAGTGTTCAAGGCGTTCAAGGGCTTATCTCTGCTTTGAGAATCGAGTTGGGCTGAATATTGGTGACCAGCGGGTGACAGAGCTGTTATTAAATGATTCTGGTACATCGCTGTGTGCTCAGATCCCTCTGTGCATCCCCTGAGGAAGGAGGCTTTTGAGAACATCCTCTGTCCGAGGTAACTGCTCTCAATAAGGTGGCCCCGAGGCCATTGGTTCTTCCATTTGGCATGGAGGGCAGGGCAGATAGTGGTGCTCCACATCAAACAGATGCTTTGGGGAAGGGGGTCAGAAGAGGGGCTGCCACCTCCCCTAAACCCTCCAAGGACTGTGTTAGACCCAGAAGGGCCCTTAGGAACCACCTACAGAACAGGAGACTGAGGCCCCAGGGAGGAAAGTGGTTGTAAAATGAGGCTAATTTAGCCCCTTCCCCAGCTCCTGAATCTCTCATCCAGACAGAAAGGGAAAAGAGAAGACCCCTGACTTCCCACCCAGACTCCAGTACACGAATTCTCAGGCCAGCCCTCTCCTCCAGGGTGTTCAAGACTGGCTTGTCTGTGGATCACTGGCCATTCCCAGCCTCTGGCCCTTGGTCTCATGGCTTAAGACAAGTAGCTGGGCAGGGAAGGGGCCCCTCAGCCTTTCCAGTGCCCCTGGCCCTCAGCACCGCCCCCCCCCACCTTGTCTCCATGGGAAAGACTGAGCAATGCAAGAAGGCAAAGCAGGGAGAGGAAACACCTAGGGTGTATGTGTGTGTGTGTGTGTGTGTGTGTGTGTATGCGCGTGTCTGTGTGAGTGTGTGTGTGTGTCTGTGTGTCTGTGTGTGTGTCTGTGTGTGTGTGTCTGTGTCTGTGTGTGTGTGTTTGTGAGTGTGTGTGTGTGTGTGTGTGTGTGTGTGTGAGAGAGAGAGAGAGAGAGGCATCCCCAGGAAGGTGTGGCCCTCAGACCAGGTCACTAAGGAACCTCCCAGAGAGGGTCCAGCTGCTCCCCAACAGGAGATGGCTCATTTAATCCCTGTCCTACCATCTTCTCAGCTGCAGGCAAAGCCCTGACTGCCCCACCCTAGGCACAGTGGCATTCCCTGTGGGAATGTCACCCCACTCCTGTGTGCTCTGTTCTGGGCTGAGACTCCACCCAGCCCTGGGGATTCCAGACTCCAGAGACATCCAGAGCATCCTTTAAGACTCCTAATGACTTCCTCAGAAGGGTCACTGAAGGGGACAATGAGGCCACAAGCATGTAAGGCTTGTGGCTCAGTCATGTCTGGCTCTCTGTGGCCCCATTTGGGGCTTTCTTGGCAGAGATACTGAAGTGGTTTGCCATTTCCTTCTCCAACTCATTTTACAGTTGAAGAAACTGAGGTAAACGGGGTGAAGTCACTTGCTCAGGGTTGCACAGCTAGTAAGTGACTGAGGCTAGATTTGAACTCAGGGAAGTAAGTGTTCCTGACTTTAGACCCGGTGCTCTGTGCACTGTGGCACCCCTTAGCTGCCCCACGTAAGGCTTAGCCCCATATAATTATTAGGGGGCCTGGGTGAGCCTTGAAGGCTATATCCAGGAAGGACAGCAGGGAGCTCCCTGATGCTTTGAAGGAAGCACTACATGGGGTAACTGCTTTGGCTGCCTGGGGTCACTGCCTGCGTCTAGAGGCCTGGGCTGGGCTAATGTTCAAGCCTCCCTGCAGGGGATGAGGGTGGGGTGGAGAAGAACAAGAGAAGGGTGGGGCCTCTAAAGAGCAGTAAGTGAAAAGAGAGGGATGGCTGGCCTGTTTCCTGGGGAGAGGAGGCGGGAAGCTCAGACCCTCCCTTGTATAGCCCCAGTTTACAAAGGCCTGGCTCTCAGGTGAGGACCAGATATCATTGCCCAGCCAGCCTGAGCCTGGGGAGTCAGAGGGCTTGTGTCGGCCCCAGGGGCTTCCGAATTTAAATGTCTCAGCTGATTTCAGGGCTCACTGCAGCCAGACACAATAAACCAACAGGGCAGGGGGACCATCCTGGAGAAAGGCCTTCATGGGAGGGGACAGACTGACCGCCGCTTGGTAGAGCCATTGATGAGGCATCTTGTCCAGTGTCCCAACATCTCCAGAGCTGTGGGATCCAGGAGCCCTCTCTGGCCCAACCTAACGAGGAGCAAATGCTGTTTGAAATGATGCTGAGCCCCTGGGGGTCTCCCTGTCCATTGCCAATGATGTATATTCAGGAATTCAGGGATGCAGAGCCTGTGATTATCTGCTGTGAGGGAGACTCATCTTCATTATCAGGGGTGGGGATCCTGTGGCCTAGAGGTCACATGTGCAGCCCTTCCACTGAATCCGAACTTGTGAAGTTTGTGAAGGCCACAGGTGGCCTGGAGGCTGCAAGTTTCCCCCTCCTACCCTAAGGAGTCCAGTGGTTTATTAGCCAACCGGCTCACTCTAGCCCCTGGGGCAGGGTTCTGGGCTCCTTCACACACACATCCACCCTGGTCAATATACACATGCACACCCACATCCACTCACAGACATAATACACATACACACACAAACACACGTGCATACCCACACCCACCTCTCACACACACACATCAATTCACAGACACACAAATAAATACCCACCCACCGACAAACACCCATATGTACACCCACACCCACTCAAAAACACACACAATACACACGCACACCAGACACACACACGCCACCAACCGCTGGAAGCAGCCAATGACTCACTAGGGAGCTCCAGGGAGGGCTGCTTCCAAACAGCAGCTTAAAGTCTCTGGTGGGGCCAACAAGAAGGGGTGGGGGTGGGGGTTGGATTCTCTCAGTCGTGAGCCCTGCGGGGCTTGGGAGGATGCCCCCACTCTTACAGAGAGAGGGAAGCTCTCCTAATGGGGGGGGCGGGGGAGGGGGCGGAGTCAGGGTCTCAGCCCTGAGCTAAGCAAGGCCACTCAGGCCGGAGGGGCTCCCCAAGCCGACCTGCATCGCGCCTCCGACCCAAAGACACAAGGAAATGACCACCCGCTGGGGGCGGGGGGTGGCGGCCTCTGGAGTCAGGAAGGCCTGGGCAAGTCTCTTCACTGCTGTCTGACTCAGTTTCCTGAACCCTAAAACAAGGACGGTTGCCTTGCAGATTAAATGGGACAACAAGTCAATCGCTTAGCGCGACTGCGACTACGTAAGCATCATATAAGCGTTAAAACCAAAGAAAGTGGGTGTAAAAGGGGGGCTGGACCACCCCAAAGGGCATTTAGTGGCATCACTGAGGAAGCTGGACCACAGCACACCAGCACACCAAGCAGCGGGCGGTGACGAGGCTCGTCTTCCTCCGCCTTGCCGCCCTCTGCTCAGTCTCTCTGAGCCCCCCAAAGGGCTGCGCACCCCTTCCTGTCGCTGCCACCTCTGATGGTGCCCGGCCACTGCTGCCGCATGTGTGGGGAGCACGGCTACCTCCTTCTTCTCGATTTCAGGGGCTCCCCTCAGGTTCACCCTAGGCAGGCCAAGAAGCCACGCAGGGGCTCCTTGCCTCGGGAGACCAGTGGAGTCTGTCTGGAACCTGGTTGTACACACACGTGCCCGCATAGGCATACACATGCACACACACATACACACATACATACAAACACACATACCCACAAAACACACATGCATACACATGCATTCACAAAACCACGTACACAAACACAAGCACACACATACACGCACAAACATGGATACACGCAAAACACATAGACACGTGCATACATACATACACACAGAGTATGGGGGAGGGGCTAGCAGTCCTGCTCCTGCAGCCCTGGGACGCTGGCACTTCGGACCACGGCTCCAATGACCTCGGAGAGTCCACCTGAGCCCAGCCCAGTGAGGAGGGCTGAGTGGCAGGGGAATGGAGCTTGTTTTTACGTTTTGATTTCAATACAATTGGTTTCCTTGTGACCCTCTGTACTTAACTGGGTGCATCTAAGAACAAGATTCTGGGAGGGGGCTCCTTGGCCAAGGAGCCCTCCCCAGACCTGCTGCCAAAGGGCTTCAGGGGCCTGGCTCTCATCCCAGAGAACTTGGCGGCCCAGTTATTGGCCTCACCATGCCAGCGTTCCATGGGATGGACCCCTCAGAGACTGGGCCCGGCATATCCCACAAAACTGGTGCCTTCTGAGCACCAGGACCTACCAAAGGTAGAAGAGGGGCAGCATGTCCCCTGGATCAAGACTCAGGCAGAGTTCTTGGGAGACGTCCCAGGTCCTGGGGGCTTCTGGAGCTCTGCCCAGCCCATCCATTTAACCTTACTCCAGCCTCTTTTTCTTCTGTTTTCAGTTTGAGTGTCGTTCTTAAACATGCCACAATATAGCATGTGTGTGATTCACACCCGGCTCTTCAGGGCTCTCCCCAGTGACCCGCACCACCTTGTCCTTGCTTTGTTGTGTGTCTGTGGTCCTGGCCTTGACTCTTCCTCAGCCCATTCCCTGGCAAAAGAACTTCTGTGCCTTCCCTGTACCTTCTCTCAATCCCAAAAGCTGGAGCTGGGGTGGGAGGAGGCCTCTGTCCTGGGATGATATTGGTGTTCCTGATTCCATTTACCCCAATGGCTGCCCTCCTTGTTCCTATCTCCTACTGCACTAGGGAAGCATCTGTGCAGCCTAGGAGGATTCTCTGGCTGCCAGGCAAGAAGTCGCCTCTGTGACCAGCATTGTTTGGGGCTCTGAGAGGCCATGGCCCAAGAAAGGGCAAACCTGCCAGAAACACAATCAAGTGTGAATAACCTCAGGATGTCTCAAGTCGATCTGGGGCCAGCAGAGCCAGCTCACCAGCCTTTGAGAGGGTAGAGATCTGGGCAGGGAGATAGCAGCACCTTACACTAGGCTCCCTCCTGACTCTGGAGGGAAGAGAGAGTTTTCTCAATACCCCACCTTGAGGGACACTCCTCTCCCTCCCCCCATGAACTTAGGGGTCAGTGCCCTGCACTAGGAAGGACCTTGGGGCCTGTGAAGGCACCCTTGGTGGCAAGTGAATGTCACTGTGAGGGTCCCTGGCAAAGGCCCAGATGGAGTTCCATAAGGGCTCTCAGAATGGACTGTGGATTAAATCAGCCCCTAGAAGGGATTTCCAAGTGAGGAAACCAGGCAGGAAATGTCCAGCTGTTGCCTTGGAGGCAATCCTTCCACCCCCTGAAGGCTGTATAAGGCAATGACTGCACCCCAGCTGGGAGGAGGCAGGGCCTGGGTGCAGCCAGCTATTGGCCCTCTGCCCACCAGGCTGCCCAGCCTCCACAAGGCCTCAGGCATCCATTTACATGCTTTAAATCCAGTCCCAGAAAAAGGAGGGAAGGAGCCTACCCAGGCCTGTTGTGGGAATAAAATACAGAAATGGTGCCTGCTAGAATTGCTGCTATCAATTCTCTCAGGAGGCCCAAGCAACTGCTTTCCGGGAGGGCATCCTTCATTCTCCTGGTAGCAGTGACTCAATAATAAAGCCGTGTATCTGGCACATCAGGGGGTGAGGTTGCTGTGTCAGCCTCAAGGTGCCCAGGGACCCCAGGGGCCTCGCTCCTGGAGGGGGGAGTCCAATCAATTAACCAACATTTATTAAGCACCTACTGTACTCCAGGCACTGCACTAAGTGCCAGGGATACAAACATAGTCAATAGATAGTCCCTGCCCTCAAGGAGCTTATGGTCCAATGGAGGACAGATGGGAGGTAATAACAGAGGGAAGGCCCTGGAATTAAGAGGGCTTGGGAAGGCTTCCTGTAGCAGGTGAGATTTAAGTTGAGAAAGAAGCCAGGGAAGTTGGTAGTTGGTGATGAGGAGGGAGAATGTTCCAGGCCTGGGGAAGGGGCAGTCAGAGAGAAAGCCTGGAGCCCAGAGGAGCAGTCAGGAGCTATATGCACTGGACCAAGCAGTGCATATAGAAGAGGGAGGTGTTATAAGACTGGAAAGGGAGCAGGGGGGCTGGATGACGATGGCCTTCCAACACCAAGCACAGCATTTTGTACATGAGCCTGGAGACTGCAGGGAGCCACTGGGGCATATCAAGTGGGGAGGACATGGTCTGGTCTATGTTTTAAAAAAAACACTTTAGCAGCTGAATGGAAGATGGACTGGAGTGGGGAGAGACCAAGGCAGGCACACTCCACCCCATCCCAGGCTATTGCGATGGCCCAGACATGAGGTGGTGAGGGCCTGTTCCAGGGTGGGGCAGGGTCAGCCAGAGAATGGTCACTCAAGTCCCCAGGTCTCTGGGTTGAGTGGGGGCAAACAGGGGAGAAGCAGAGGCCAACCTGGCCTCCTCTTCCAGGTATGGTCATCCACCACGTGTGACCCTCACCATCATAGTCCTAGACCAGGTTAGCCACCCAACAGAGTGGCTTCCCCTAGGAGGTGGAACTCCTTCTCTCTGAGCTCCCCACTGCAGAGGTGCCACATCATCTGGAATCTGCAATAAGGTATTTGTTAAGCTAGAGGATAGCTCCTCTGACTCAGGCTAGTCAGGCTCCTGACTGTGGGAGGGTTTCAGCCGGAAGTTCCTGGAGCTAAGGCAGGGGCAGTGCTAGAGCAGCCCAGGACTGGTCCATCCCTCAGGACTCCCAGTGACTTGAAGCCCTATTCACACACCACCCCTTTTGTGCCAGGTCCTGTGTTATAGGAGGGCAGAATGGGCAGGGGAGGCACCAAGGCTCTGGGTACATGGTTCCCTATTCTGTGGCATTCTCTCTCTCCCTCACCCCCAGCCTGTCTTGATGCCCAGAGTTCCCACTGGGCCTGAAGCCAGGCTTCCTGTGCAGCACCTCCAGCGCATCTAGGGTTAAGTTGAGAGTGATTTTGAGGTGATGGTGATGAGACAACCTCGTCTCTCTCTTCCCCTTCCTCAATTCCTCATCTATAAAGGACATGGGCTAGACTAGACGGCAGCTTTGGGTCTTAGGATCAAAGTGGTTGTTTCCAATTAACATTTTCAAAAAGGCTCATGGGACTGGAGGGATTGTTCTGACTGGCTCCCTCATCTTATAGAGGAAGAAGCTGAGTTACAGGGAGAAGTGACTTGTCCAAGGTCACACAGGCTCATCTGCCAGTCCAGATTAGAACCCAGGTCATCTGACCCCACCCTGACAGTCAGTCCTTCCCCTGTCCCTTCCCCTTGTCCCTCTTTGAGTGCACAGGCAGGGCTGGAGACAGATTCAAATCTAGAGGCTAATTGATGCCTTGCCTCCTCCCTTCAGTGGGGCTCAGGGGGCTTCCATTTTCCTAGCCAGTCAAGAGAGGGCAGGCACAGTCACAGATATCTATCTGCTGCCACACGCTGAGTAAATGAACCTGTTGTAAAATCCTATTTGCCCATAATGTCATTTTAACCGAATTGCTGGGTTTATGAAATTAAAGTGACTGGGAAAAAGAGTCTGGATGAAGTTTATGAGGCTTTTATGTCATCTTATTGAGTTTTTATGAACGCTAATTCATTACTGAAAGGCAAGGGAGGGCTGCTGAGACCTTTCCTCTCCCACTACAATGCTAATAGAATAGGGGATGTTTTCACCCAAAGTTTTAGAGTAAATTGCCAGTTTTCTTCCCCATCCTCCACCCCCCAATCCACCCCATGTCCCGACCTCCCAGCAGACAAAGCAGCATTCTCTTAGCTCTGTGGAGGACCAGGGAGGGGCAGGTGAACAGGAAGATGAGGACAGAGGGCGCACAGAAGGAAGAACAACTCAGCACCTCCTTCCTCTCTGGTTCTCTGCCCAAGACAAGCAGCTTTGGCCTGCAAAGAGCAGGAGGAACATAACATGGTTGCAAGGAAGCCAAAGCCCAGGACGAGTCAGGGACAGGTCAGGAAGAGCTGCCCTCAGTGGAGCCTGAGAACCACATCCCAGGGCACAGAAGGACAGGAGGCTGGAGGTAGTGGCTAAGCCTCTTCTGAGAAATTGAAGATGCCTCAGTTCAGCCCTTCAGGAGAGAGGGCAGCATGGGCAGGGCTCCCATTGGAGACACTAAGAACCTATCAGATGTGCCCAGCAGAGATCCTGCCCTCCAGGGGCTTGTAGGCAAGCCCTCTGGAGGCAGGACCCCTGGGGTGGCTGAGGGGGCCATACAGGGCACAGAGGCATTGAGAGGGGGAATGGCCCCAGAGGATGGAGACGGAGATGGGAAGAGGAGATGAGGCCAGACCTGGACAGTATGATTTCCAAGGCCCCCGCAGCTTGGGTGGGCTCTAGTTTGGGCATCAGGAAGAACATCAGAGGTGTCCCCAGGCAGCAAGTCCCCATCATTGTAGATGATCAGAATTATAGAAGGGGGCAGCTGGATCTGAGGATCTCCTCAGTCCTCAGTTTCCACACTTGTAAAGTGGAGGTGAGAATGCTCGCCTCACCTCCTCACAGGGTGCTCAGGAAAGGGCTTTCTTTCTGAGGTGAGTTACAGTGACCACAGGTGCCCTGAGCTATTCCCACAGAACCACTCAAAGAGGTCAGAGCCTGGGATGGAGAAGCCACCCCTCCCACCTCGATTCCTGGAGCTCCACAGAATGGACTGTGTCATCCCAAGGACACCCCTGACAAGAACCATAGCCTCTCACTCAGTTGAGGCTCAGGTCCCTCTCTTGGTGGAAGGAGGCAGGATAAGCTTTGCCAATCGATAGCCACAGATCAAACTGAGCCCCCCCCCCCCAGGAGCTGTGCCCTGTGCCTTCCAGGCAGCAGAGTCACCCTTCAACAAGGACATTACCACAAGGGCGCCAAATGTGCAGCTGGCAGCATGCTGCCCACTGTGCCTGCCATACCTCATTGGCTTGCACAGGGCTTGAGGCTGTTGTCAATATTTCATGGAGTGCTTGATAGCCTGATTTTAAGCCAATCCAACAAACACTAATTAGATGCCCACTGCATACAAGCCTCTGGGTGTGCTTAGGTCACATGAAGATAAACCCTCCCCGCCTCCATCCCTTTTAAGGGATGCACCATATGGAAGGATTCATGGAATGCAGCCCGGAGGCCAGAGGGGGAGCCCTAGGGTGAGGATTGCCTTCTCTGGCCTGTTGCCCCAAGGATATTGGTCAGCCTCCCAGCCTCCCATCAGCTCTGCTGATGCTTTGAGGCATTTCACCAGGGCCCTGACCACTCCTGCTGATGCTGCAGGTGCATACAAGAGCAGAACAACCACAGCCAGACCTCCTGAGAACACCACATGGGGTGGGCTCCAGCCTGGGGCTTCTCTGCCATAAACTCCATTGAGAGCCTGAGAGCCTCCAAAGTCCGGTAGTGTGACTGTCAGACAGGGTTGGCTATAAACTGCCAAGGAGATAGCTGGTGCCCACAATTGCACTCCACCCAGAGAAGGTGGGCAGCAGCGTGGGCATCCAAGCATTGGCTGCCAAATATCTCAAACCTGTCCTCTCACCTTCAAGGCTACATCCCCATGAGGAGAGACTCGATTCCCCACCATGTCTAGGAAGTGATACCTACTTCCAACACACAGCCACCGAATGGATTGGCTAAGACCTGGTGCGTTGAGTAGGTGCAGGGCTGATCCCTAACATGTGACTATGTGCCAAATATTTCCTGTCATTTTTCCAGTCAATCAAACATTTACTAAGCACTGACCATGTGCCAGGCACTGTGCCAGGACCAGAGAGAGAAAAAGGAGAATCAGCCCTGACCACAAGGTGCCCACAAGGAGCAGGAGGCAGCATGAACCCAGACTAGTAAAGACTGCAGACACAAAGCAAATGCAGAGTAGTGGGAGTGGGAAGGCACTGATAAGAGAAGGAAACAGGGGAGGAGGGTAGCACACGCACTGTGCCCAGGGGCTGATGCAGGGGCGACTGAGCTCTCTTGGGCAAGGGGTCTGTCTGCACCATCCCCAGGACACTCCATACTCCCTCCAGCTCCCTAAACACTGACACTACCCAAAGAGGAGTTTAAGCTGGAAGGGGCAGCCCAGCAAAGGGTAGTCACATGGTACGGGGGGAGGGGGCACGGTTTGGAGATGACTGGCAAGGTGAGGCAAGCTTGCAGGTCAGAGGTCAGAGGGAGGGCCTGGAGCTCTGTGCAGTGGCACAGATGCTTGCCCTCCATGCTCTGGGCTGACTCTCAGCCCCGTTCCATCCGAGTGCTTTATTTCCCTGGGGTTGCTCACTGTGGGGAGGAAACACAGGAAACAGCAGAAATTGGGGCCATTAAAATAGCCTCACTCTATGACAGGCACAGAAGAAATGCTGCTGGTCAGAGGTTTGGGGAAGGCATACTCTCCTCACGTGTCCCCCTCGCCAACAACCAAGAGCTAGCTGCAGCTTTGTCTGTGACACGGAGTCAAAAGGGTTGGTCCTGCCACCCAAATTAGGTCCAGTCTCCCCTTGCTTCATTTCTCCAAGTTCATTCCCTGTCAAACACCCCTATCATACACACTGGACTACAGCTCTGATGGATTTTTTCTCTTCAGGGTAATAAGTCCTTGCAAGGTCTGAACATCTAGTATCACAGAACCCAGCCAAGATGCCCCCCCATACACACACACACACACACACACAGAGTCCCTCCCCCCACTATGTCCTCCTTCGCCCCACTATGTCCTCCCTCCCAAGGCCGTAGGCATCCAAGCCACAATGACTGTGGCTTCTTCTCCACTGTCTTCTCCTGGGGGTCCTTGGGCCACAGAGGAAGGTGGATCAGCCTGGTCTCTTTCAGAATTAATTCACAAGTGGTAGTGTTTCCTTCTTACTTTGGGTCAATCAGTATGTGAAGCTATCTGGAGACAGAAGAAAGATTTTTCTGCTCTATTGGAAGGCATCTGTCAAAAATTGCCTAAGGGCATGCTCAGCTTATTTTAATTATTACAAAATCCTTTGGTGCCTTTTCATCCATTCCAGACCCAAACCAATAAACAAATTCATTTCCATACAAGGGTGGTGGATCATCCAAAGGACTCTGGGCAATAATCAGGCAGAGAGACCTTTTGGAGAGTGCCAACCAGATCCAGAAATGAGCCTCAGACCCAGGAGAAACTGATCTTGTTTTTCTCAAGGAAACTGTACTAGACAGGCCTTGATTTGTAATACTTAGCTTAATTTCTGAACCAAATTCCCTGCAATGAGTTGGTGGGAAAAGCGCCCCAAACCCCCGGCTGGTGGCACATTCCAGAGAAAATACCCAAGGACTCCTTCAAGTGTCTGGGCTGAGGGATTGCAGAAATTTTTTTTTTCTAAATTGTAACGGAATTCATTTCCTCATTTGAAAAAATTACATTTTATCCGACCAAGCAATACTTAAATTATGTTTAGGTTGTGCAAAGCAAGACCCTTTCACCCAGATCCATGTAGAATGTGGAGGCCAAGACAGAGATGAGAGAAATGATGGGGATAGAAATGGGTGTGGACATGGGGCTGGAGAGAAGAACAGAGATGGCTACAGATGGGAGGATGGGATGGGGACAGCAGAGACTTGGAGGAAGGATCCTTAGCGATGATTTTGTCACACCATCTGCCCTATCACTTAAGAGGGACTGGGGGAATCTATTGCTGAGTCTGTCCGTGCATTTCTGATGGGAAGCAGTGTGGAAAAATGAGTAGTGTAGTGTCATGAACTTAAAACCAAGGGAGACCTAGAGCCAGATTCTTAGCTGTGTGACCATGGCCAGTAACTTAGCTTCAGTTGTGTCCTCTGAAAATTGGGATATGATCCCTGTAGCCCTGTGTTGTAGAGAATATCAAATAAGATCATGGGAGAAAAGTGTTCCTGTCCCACTGATGCTGTGTGAAGGTCACTGCATCTTGTGGGCTGCATTGGGTGCTTTCTTTTCTCACATGTGGGTTTTTAGGGGGATCCAGTCTCACTGGCCTCAGGGGCTGACTTACTGATGGGGATACAGCGGGATGCCCAGCGGGGCTCAGGGAGAGGAGGGAGCTGCTCAACCTGGACCTCCCAGGATGGTGCTCAGGAGTCCTAGGAAGAGGCAGCACATGGGAGGGGGTAATGCCCAGGGAGGGGTGCTTTAGCCTGGAGAGTCAGGCATGGTGAGTAGGGCTGTAAAGGGCATGCTCACTGGCATTCCTACAGCAGTGGCAGAGTGGGTCTGTCTGTGATACCAGAGCTGAAGAGTGGATTAGCCGAGGCAGCCCAGGTAAAGTACGGCTATGGCTTGGCTCAGATGCAGAGGGGGTTGTCTATGGCTCCCAAGGACAGGACTGGACCACCATAACGGCACTGACAGGGCTGGAGTCAGGGTCCTCTCAGCTTTAGCTCCGTTTCCTTCATGGACCTCAGAGGATAGTTGTGCCATGGAATGGGCATCCTCACATTTTCCCTTTCCTCTTCTGGCAGAGCCCAGAGGGTGTTGTTATACCCAAGATCAAGGTCACTGGAATCTTGGTCTATTGAGGGAAGTTGGAAGAGTGAATTGAGGCTTTTCTTGGGTGTGGGAGAGAGGGGAGGACAGGGAATTTGGGGTCTCTGGGTTTCCTCCCAGCTCTGGCCCTTAACACTCCCTCTTGGGAAGAGACAACAGCAGACCACACCTTCCTCTCTCCACACACCCCAAGGTCTCATGCTGCCCTTCTTGGCGATGTGACCTTGGATAAATCACCAACCCTTTCTAGACCTCAGCCTAGAAAATAGGGCCTGCTCTGCCAACTTCTCATGAGGTTATGAGGCCCAAACAAGAGAAAAGGAGATGTCAGGCTTCTGACCTTGATCTCACTGTGTCCTTCCTCCTCTCTTCCTGTTCTACCACTACCCGATGTCCCTGGGGTCACCCAGCTTACTCTGTCTCAGTGGCCTGGTAGGTAGTAATCAAGTCCCTGATGTGGTTATTTGACTAAAACAAAGGAATTTAGTTCAAGCATGTGTTGTATTGTTGTTGATACAAAGGGCTTTGAGTGATTTTTCTTCTTTCCCTAAGTGTCTCTGGGGTGGACTTCCCATCTCCTGCTCCATTCAGTCAATAGTTGACAAGCACTAGCCATGACCTGAAGTACCTGCTGCTTTTCCTCACACCCACTAACAATCTGTGACCCTGACAGGCATGGCCAGACGACCTGAACTTGTCACACTCTGGCCATCTATGTCCTGAGTGTTTGTGGGGGCAGCTTCACTTCAGCTCCCCAACCTTGCTGACTGTTGCCATCTCACTTCATTTGTGTGTGTTTGCTGCGGTCAGCCAGCAAGGGTGCAAGTCTCCAGTGGAAGGAAGTGGTGGAAGTCTCGTCACATGTCAACCACCGACCTGTGGTCTGCAGCCACTTTCATGATGGCCCATTTAGAAGTGCAGCACCGCAAGAGTTATATTTACTGAATGAGCACAACAGTTGACGAGTTCCATTTTCAATTCCATATCGTCTGTCAGGAAGTGTGCTTCCCCTGATGAAATTTATAAAGTGGACAGAATGATGTGGGAGGTTTTGAAGATGCTGCGTACCATGCGACCCATCCTGGGAGAAAACAAACGTATCTGTCCCGCCATACTTTTATTGATTAAGTCGCTGGAATGGCAAATACTGAAGGTAGCCCATATGGAGAGCCAGCTGTTCTAGAAAGAAGTTGTCTTTATTCACTGGGACATCCCTAGGCAACAAATAACCAGAAGGAGATTTCTTTCTAAGCTCTCAGCCTGTCATTGCTGGGAATTGGCTCTTAGGACACAGAGAGATGGCTGTCAACATGCAAATTCATCCACCCTTTTTATGACACTGCTCAGGATTTCAGGGGTGCCCAGCTTTAAAATGCAACTGTGGCTTTGCACAATTGTGCCCTTGGTGGCTGCCAATCTTTCCCCTGCTGGAATTGTTTCCTGACATTCTGGGAGGCTGGCTCTCCTTGACTTCAGAGGCTCCCTGATTTCCTTGTGCACATGTGCATCTATTGATGCCAGTCACAACCTCTCTGCCCTTCTCATCCTTGGGAGGTCTCACCCCTGTTTTCTTAAAGATCCCCCTGGTTTATCCCCCTGATATGCATAAGACCTCACTGATGAGCCAACTCAAAGGCCTCCTCGCCCAGCTGCATGTCAGGGCCAGGAAAGTGGGCACTTATCATACCCTTGGTATCCTTGTACAATGCTGTGATGTCCCCGAGGATACCAGGAGGGTTCCAGGGCTCAATCTAGGCAGGGCAATGCCTTCTGCACATGGCAGGCCTCATAGAGTCCAAGCATCAGTCCCTCTTCTGAATCACCTTGCCTATTGTTCATCCCAGGGAGGCTCATGTCTCCCTGCCTTCCACCCATTCAGGTGTCACCGCTCAGCAGATTATTGGGCAGTGATCTCTACCATTGCATCTGTTGTAGAGTCTCCTGTGATGCTCATAGATAAATGCAAGACACTTTGGCTGAGGGAAGCCTTCAAGGCTGAGCTGTGTTCCACTGAGTGAATACTATGGAAAGTTAACTGCCAACACATATAGTAAAGTTCTCTGGTCTCTGCCTCTCTCTGGGCATCTTCTTCACTGTGAGAAGTTCATTGTTGCAAAAGTTGGCTGGCTCTGGCTATAAGATGAAACACATTAGGGATAAATATGAAGTTTTCCCCTTGGGCTCAAGATATCACCTTCCTAAGTTGTCACTTAGATGCCAGTCAATCTGGAAAAAAATCTGGGGGTTTGAATGGAATTCAAGGTCACTGTGAGTCATCAGTGGGATGTGGCTCCCCAGATGTGATCTCAGACTGAATTAACAGCATTAGGGTCCACTTCTAGCAATGGAGAGACCATCACCCATCAGACATGGCAGAAGAAAGACTGTATTCAGTCCTGGCTGCCATGTTTCAGGAATGATCCTGATCTTTGAAGTATCCGTGTTAGGGCTCTCTCTACCATCCTTAATAGTGTCTATGGCCGAAGAGATCTTCCCAGGGAATCACTTTCCTTCCTGGACAAGTCTCACTGGGCTTACCTTGCCTTATGTGTGGATGGCAGATACACAGCTCCCCATCACCTTCTGACTCCATTCAGGTCACTTCTGCTAACCATGAGTGTCCCCCAAGGCTCTGTCCTGGGCCCTCATCTTTGCTTCATCTGCACTGTTTCTCTTGATGATCACCTCAGCCCCATAGTTTCAACGATCATCTCTATGATGATGCTCCTTAGATCTATTCATCCAGCCCAAATGTCTCCGCTTACTTCCAATCTTGAATTTCTAGCTGCCAATTGTATTTCTCAAGCTAGATGTTCCATGGGCATCGTAAACTCAACATGTCCAAAACTGAAGCCAGGCATGAGCACAGTGCTTAGCACATACTTGGAGCTTGATAACCAAACACTCCCCTTTTCTGAACTTCCCTGTTCTCCAGAGCACTGGCCTCCTCCCAGCCCTTCAAGCTCACAGCCTCGAGTCATCTTCAACACTTAACTCTATCTTACCACCCCCACATCCAATATGGTGCCATGTTCCATGATTTCTACCCTTGTTACATCTCACCCATGCCCCTTTCTCTCCTCTGACACCCTGGTGTAGATCTTCCTTACCTCCCCCTGGACTCCTGCAGTAGTCTGCTGGTGAGGCTCTCTGCATCTCGTCTCTCCTCACTGCAATCCATCCTCCTCCATTCAACTAAAGCACAGGTCTGACGGACCATGTCACTCCCATCCTCACTCAATAACCTCCTGTGGCTCCCCATCGCCCCCCAGGAGCATCAAACACAAAATTCTCTGTTTGGAATTCTAAGCCTTTCACGACCTGGCTTCCAGTCTTTTAACACTATGTCTTGGGCAATCCAGAGACATTGATGTCCAACCCATCTCCTACCTTGAAATGTTTCCTCTGATTGCCCTCCAAATCTGGAATGTCCTCTGTCTTCATCTCTGCCTCCCTACTTCCCTGGATTTCCTCAAACTTCTCCAGGAAGCCTTTCCCCATCCCACCCTCCTCTGTTGATTACCTTTAATTTATCTGATGCAAATATAAATAACTACATATATAAGTAAGTATAAATAAATTTATCTGATATCTATTTTGCTTGGATAGAGTTGTTTACATGCTGTTTCCCTCATTAGACTCCCCCACGAGAGCTCCCAAAGGAAAGGGCCTCTCATTTTTGTCTCTCTTTGTATCTCATTACTTGGCACAACCCGGCACATAGGAGTTGGTGACTTAATTTGTCAGGAGCAGTTGCCAGAGCTAGTGCTGGTGGCTCGGCCTTTGAGGACCCACATCACCTCCAATTATGATGGCCCAAGCAAACCGTGCTTTAGTGGAGAAGTGGATGTGGCATTATTTTTCTTGTATAAATGAGGACATTTCAGCCAGGAGAAGGTGTCCCATGGCTGGTATGTTGGGGAAATGAGACTTAAACCACATTGCTCAGACAGCAGGTCCAGGGAGCATCAGCGTGGGTGGCTCCGAGTGCCGAGGAGAAGCTGTTAGACATTGGACGTGGCTCCTTTGTTGGCATCTTGTATACTCAGCCATCATTGGCTGTGGGTGACCACTCTGGCTTCCATCTGCTTTCCCTCTTGGCCTTAGTTCCTTTCCTCTGGCTCTCTGCTCAGTGGTCATCAGAAGCCCTCCCAAACATCCCCTTGCCTAGACCATCCTTGTCAGCCCCAGTTTGTGGAATTTTAAAGATGGCCCCCATTTCAGCTGATGCTTCATTCTGCCTACCCTGTCCTTACCAAGACATGCTCCCTGAGGCCCAGGAAAGCTGAGCCTTCCCTGGCTCCCTGCTGCTGCCTCTCTTGCTTGGTGAATTCCCTGAACTATTCCTGACTTTAAATCGAATCAGCATTTTTAAAGTAAGAATTGGCCAAATATTTGGAGTTTATAAAGTGTGTTTTAAAATTAACGAGGACTGCAGCTTCATGGCCTTGCAACATAAACCCCAGAAATAGCTGAGCTGGAGAGACCCTTGGAAGCAATGAGTGCAGCCCTAATTGCTACAAATAAGAAGAGTGAGAGGAAGGAAGGAAGGAAGGAAGGAAAGAAGGAAGGAAGGGAGGGAGGGAAGGAGGGAGGGAGGGAGGAAGAGAGTAAGAGAAGGATGGAAGGAAGGAAGGAAGGATGGAAGGAAGGGAGGAAGAGAGGGAAGGAGAAAGGGAGGAAGGAAGGAAGGGAGGAAGGAAGGAAGGAAGGAAGGAAGGAAGGAAGGAAGGGAGAAAGGGAGGAAGGGAGGGATGGAGGGAGAGAGGGAGGAGAGTGTGGAGAGATGAAGGTTCTGAAGTCCAGAAAGTCCGGAGTAGAGCCAATAGGGAAGGAAAGGCTGGCTGGTCTGAAGACCCCCTGCAGACACAGCCCCTGCCTCTGGCTTAGGCTGGCAGGGAGGGGAGGGCAGCCTTTGTGTCTCCAACAAGGTCTGCGATGCTCTGAGTCTGCTCCACTCTGGCCCTTGTCCTTTTTGAAGGGGCAGCCTTTTCAATAGGTGTTCTTATTAATAACAGCACCAAGGATCATTACTGGGCTCTCAGCACTTGGCACGTACACTTTCATTCAACTTAATATTGCTGTCTAGGAGCTGGTGCTTGCATTATGATCCCATTTTACAGAGGAGAAAACTGATCCTTCAAGAGGTTATGACTTGCCCAAGGTCATATGGCTAGGAAGTGTGAGGGGCAGGGCTTAGATGCAGTCTTTCAGACTCCACATCAAGGAAGATTCCCATCACTCATCTCTTCTCCTAGCAAGAAAGCCCTACAAATGTCGGGCTCTTACTACACAGATGGCACCATGCCCCAAGCCTGTAACCAGGTAGTGGATAGGACCTCTTCTGTTTCACTGATGTGTGATGCCCTTGTGCTCAGAGAGGTCCAGTGTAGCCCCTTTGAGAATCAGGAAGATGATCTGGGGGTCAGGGCTTGGTTTTTGATGGGCCCCCGAGTACTCCTGATTTTTATAAATATTGTATTTTCACAATTAGAAATGAAAACTGAAATATATACTTATCTGATTGACAGTAATGAAGTTGGAGCTGTCTATTTCCCTGTGCATGATGGGTAATTACAATCTCGAGATACGGGTGAAAGAGGACAGATTACATACATTGTTCCTGCAAGGACCACTAGTGATTGTTTACCTCGGAAACCACCAGCAGCTCCTGCACTCTCAACCCAGATAGGACGGCCTCTCCGCCACACCACCAGCCCTCCTTTAGCACATATGGAGAAAGTTCTGGTTGCTCTCCATTCACCCATAACTCTGCCACCAACTTGCTGTGGGACTTGACCTAGTGACTGCCCACCCATCGTGGACCGTAGCTTCTCCCCATGTAGAAGGAAAGGGGTCAGCTTCACCTAGGGTCTGGTCTTTAAGATACGTCTGTATATAGACAGATACATAGATAGAGAAAGAGATAGGTAGATGGACAGACAGACAGACAGACCAATGGATCGATTGATAGATAGATATAGAGAGACAGACTGATGGATAGATAGATAGATGATAGATAGTAGATAGCTGGATAGATAGATGGATGGATAGATAGATAGATGGATAGATAGATAGTAGATAGATCATATTTTTGATACAATTTCCTTTGTAATTTTGTACATTGCACTTTGTCTATTTAAAAACATAACCCTGGGAAGGGGTCCACATAGAAAGGTTAATAACCTCTAGGATCTCTTCCAGACCCAGCATTCAGGCTTCCCAAAAGAGTGAAGTCTACAAAAGGAATTCCACGTAGCTTTTGTCTTCCCTGCCCATCGTCACAAATATGTTTCTGTTGCTGCCCCCAGGAGTACAGGCTGCCTGTGGCCCCCACAAACTGTGCCAGCAGAGCCCAGTTTCTAGCTGGGTCCATTGTGCTGGACAAACACATGTTATATTGTCTGCCCACATTCCAACCCAGCATGACTAAGTTCAAAGAACCTCACTCCCAGAAGGTTAGACACCAGGGGCTGAATTCTCTGGCCACAACAACCCACAAGACAAACAAAATCACCCAATGCCAATTGGTCCTGTGTGCCCACCAGCCATCTGTACAGTTGTAGGGATAGGGTGACCAAAGCACGACAGAGTGTGCTAAGTGTGCTATCATTTTGGGACCACCTCTTAATGTAAACATTTGCCCCTGAAATGTGAGGTCCTTGTCCAACCACTTGGCACGCTGCCAGGAAGAAGACTGCTGAATTCCCTTTGCAAGTCAGTGCGACAAATATGTTGTCCCCACCCCAGCCCCATCCAAACCCATGTGCCTGGATTAAGAAGCCCTGTCCAAAGGAGTGGACATGCTCCTGGTTCAGGAAGGCTGTCCCATGCTCTCCTTTGAAAGGGGGGAAAGAAGCCCTTGAAAAAAGGCCTCGGGGCAGGGGTATCATGGAATAGAATCTCAGGCAAGAGGTAAAGCAGCCCAGAAATGCCATTTGGAGACCTTCAGGATCTAAGGAAAGATGAAAGGGAGACCAAAGTCCCTGCAGACAATGTAGTGGCATCATTCCGACGACCAGGAGCACCTACTTCTGCTGATTACATCTTTACCTGGCATTCAAGGTCTTCCCCAATCTGCATGACCCCTATTCCTTTCCAAGCTGATCCCTTCCACACCCCTCCACATGGTCTGTCCTTGAGCCAATTTGCTGGTCTCCTGTCTGCCCATCCCTCCCCTTGATGCCCAGCTGCTGAGCCACAAAGTCATTGCAGATGCAATGAGGACCCGAACCCCATCCTCTTCTCCAAGTCTCAGTGTTCACTTGGATCACATTTCTCAAGGTCATTTAATTATCTCAGAATTGCTGCACCCCATGGAGGTACCATGGCACCCAGCCCCTCTGGACAGGAGTGCCCTCTCCCATGGACACACAAGTGGTCATCCAGCCTTTCCTCATCCATTAATAGCTAAAATCCATAGCATTTTTTCAATCCATCAACATTTACTAAGCACCTACTATGTGCCAAGCAGTGCACCAAGTGCTTTCTGTCTGTATCTCATGGGAGCCTCACAGAAATCTTATCATGTTGTCTGGCCTTGTCCTATCCATCTTTTGGACTAGAGGCACCCTGAGGGCAGGCACCATCTTTATCTAAATGTTATCTGCCCTCTTACACCAAACACAAGACATTGCCCAACTCGGGCCTGGAGTTCGCCAAAGAGCTCAGGCCTTTTTCAGACAAGCTGTTCTCTGCCCATGCAGTTAAGTCAGTCTCTATGCTTAGCCTGGTGTCTGACACATAGTAGGTGTTTAATAAATGTTTATTGACTGACTATGGAAGCCTGCAGCTGAGAGGGGACAGCTGTGTTGGGAAGTCTGTCCCACGCTGGGCCAGAGAGCTTCTCCAATGAATGTGTCTTTTGGCCAGGAACAGCCACTGCTTCCATCCTGGGTGCCATGCTTCTGTGGCCCCCCATGTGTGGCTGTATGCCATGGGGGTTCAGGAAAGTCTTATGGGCCCTGTGAAAACAGGAGAGGACTTGTCTGTTTTCCTCATTTGCTAATTGTATTGCCAGCTTCTCAATTCAGGCTTCGCCTTGTGGTGAGAGCTGCTCTGTGATGCAGACATGTTTGCACCAGCTTGGAGGATGCTGGGGGCAGGCAACTGGTTGTCATGGCAACACCAGCTGGTTCTCCTTGCCCTCGGTGAGTAATGCCGGCTCCCTACATGATGCTGAGGGGTCGTGGCTGAAAGCACTGAGGATCTTCTGGCTTCCATCCTCTCAGATGCCTCAGCTTCCATATTGACACTGAATGCTTCCCATTTGTATTTCCCAAGACCCTCCAAATGCCTGGAAAGTGAGCATCAGCATCCTTAGGGGCCCTGAATGGTCCCAGCTGATGCCAGGTGCTGCTTAGCCAGAGAGAGAGGTGATCTCCTCAGGGAAGGGTGGGCTCTTCTTTCCCTCTCTCACCCACAGGGCTGTAGAAAGCCCTGGACAGAGTCTGCCCAACAAGGCAGTGAGGTTATTGGGAGCCACAGGGCATTCTGGATATTGAGTGGGCCTGATATTTAATCTGATACCCAGAGGATTAGCCATAGCTGTCACACAGTGATTATCCAAGAAGAAGAATGACCTTCCTTTCCCCTCTTAGACTTCTGGCAGGACACCCTACCCACCCCCCAGCCAGAACACTTACTGCCTTCCCTGTGTCACTGCTGGGGGGGGACAGGGGGGATAGCCTCAGGGCAAACCTTAGCAGGTGTCCTGCAGCCCTTCCCCTGCCCCTTTGTGGATGGCCCGGGAGGTTTGCTCTGCCACCCTCCCATGTCTCTTAGGGTCCTTGGCATAAGCCCTGAGCTGTTTCATTATGTGGTTCCCAAAACTTGTACCCAGAGACTGGCTCTCTCTCAGCTGAAGGGCAGAGTTGAACTTGGTGCCAGATGCCAAGCAAGTTTTCCCTCACCCATTGAAGGCAGGAGCTGTAACTGTGAGTCCCTTTAGCCTCAGAGGCTCAGTTTTGGGCTCCATTGATTTTCCCATCCCCTTTCCCAAGAGCTGTCTTGGCAGGGCCTGGCTTGGCCCTGATGTGGCTGCTCTCCAGTTCTACAATGCCATGAGCTTGCCCCCCTGCATCTGAGTAGCTGAGTCCCCCGGGCGGGTATGCCATCCTTGGGGCATTTGTGGCTGCCAAGGGCTTTCTAGTTCACCCTCGGTGGTCCAATGGACTTCTCAATATCTCTGCTTCCTGTCTGGGGGCTTCTCAATGGGACACAATCTTTCCCCTCCCTCTTCCTTTTCTGTTTAAAACCCTTTGGTTAAGATTTGCAAGACCCCAGAAAGCAAGCAAACAAACATTTTTACTATCCCAGAGAGGAAATAAAATACAAAGTCCCTAGAGACAACTCTGATGTGGCTGTGGACAAGTGCATGAGGGAGGTGCATGTAGAGCACAAACAGGGGGATTTGGCTGGGCCATTTATGACTGCTGGGGCTCCACATAGTGCATCATGGAGAGGGAAAGGAGGCCCTAAGCTAGGCTTCATAGGCTGGGAGAATTTTCGGGAGAGTCAGAGGAGCAAGCAGGGTATCCCAGGTGCAGGGAATCTGCTAAGCAAAGACAGGGAATGGGATAGGCTTTTCAGGAAGGCAGGAAGTTATGGCAGATAAGACTAAGAAAGACTGTGATGAAGGATGGGACCCCTTTGCTTTCTAAGTGGAAGTTTGGACATTGAGCAAGGATTGATAGGATACAACCATATCTGCAAACTAAAAAGGCTGATCTGTAGCTGGCAAAGAAGAAATTGAAGGGGGTGAGGGAGGAATCCATGGGACCTAAAGCCAAGACTTCATTCTTGGGCTGTGGCTGTGGAAGCACAGGAGAGGGGAAGGATGGAAGAGCAAAGGTGAACTTTTAGTTCCCAAGACCCTCCAAATGCCTGGAAAGTGAGCATCAGTATCCTCCTCTGATGGAGAAATCCACATGAGGGAGATTACAGGACCATAAAGTGTTGGAGGCATTTCTCCAGACTGCATTCTCACTTCCCTCTTATTTAGCCACCAGCATCCCTTAGGAGTGGCCTTTCACTTCATTATTAAATAAGCATGATTTCTTCCATATAGGCTTATATATGCCAGTTCCCAGAGGTCTGTAGGGGGAAAATGTCACTTAATACATTGTGGTAATTTTGCCCACTATCATGGCACTCTCCTGGTCTATTAAAACATATCTCTTCTCTAATTCTCTTAGATTTTTACTTACAAGACTGTTAATGCCTTTAGAAGTAAGAAGCCTTTGAGGATACCCACTGGCACATAATCTCAGTAACATCCAAGCCTAAACTACAGGAGAAACAGGAAAATTGTATGTCCTATTGTCTCCCATATTTAACTTACATAAAGCTCTATTTAAATGAGAGTGGCTCCTATCACTACCATATTCACCACTACCACCATGAATACCTACCACTATTATCACTGTCATCACCATTTTCGTGAGGCAGCTAAGTGGTGCAGTGGATAGAGAGCTGGACTTGGAATCAGAAAGACCTGAGTTCAAATCCATCCTCAAACACTTACAGCTGTGTGATCCTGGGCAGGTCACATCATCTCTAATTGCCTCAGTTTCCTCACATGTACAGTTACAGCACCTACTTCACAGGGTTGTTGTGAGGATCAAATAAGGTAACATTTGTAAAGTGCTTGGCAAACCTCCAAGTGCTATGTTGATGTTGGCTGTTATTACCCTCCTTGTTAATGTCTCCACTGTCATCATTATCATCATCCCCGTCAAGAGCATGGCCATCAGCCTTTTTAGCATTATGGCCTTCATCCCCATTCTCCTCCTTGGCATTATCGTCATCCCTCTCCTTCCATGTCACCCTGGATATCGTCACCATGGTTCTCATCCTCATTAGAGTTGAACCCATTCTTCTCCACCCTATTGTAGAAGTAGAATCATGATCCCCGTTGGCTCCATTGTCCCAATCATCGTCATTATCACTATCAGGTCATCTTGATCTTCCACCACCACCATCATCGCTAGCATCACTGTACTTCCCAAGATGTCCCTCCTCAGTACGACCCATGTCCTAATGATGATGATCATCGTCAGCTTGATCCTGATTCTGATCCGCCTCCTCCTCTTCCTCCTCCTCTTCATCACTTTCATTTTCATCACAAGATTCATCGCTGTCACCATCATGATCTTCATTGTCATTATCACTATCAGGTCATCTTGATCTTCCATCACCACCACCATCGCTACCATCACCTCCATCAGTCACAATCACTATTAGTATTGTCATCACAGTCATCATCGCTAGAATCCCTGCCATTCTCATCATTAGCATTGCCATCACTAGCATCACTGTACTTCCCAAGATGTCCTTCCTCAGTACGACCAACGTCATCATCATCATCCTCCTTGCCATCTTGATCCTGATTCTGATCCTCCTCCTCCTCTTCCTCCTCCTCTTCATCACTTTCATTTTCATCACAAGATTCATCACTGTCGCTGTCATCATCATGATCCTCATTGGAATTATCACTGTCATGGCTGTCTTGATTCTCCTCCTCTTCACCATTATTATCATCATGTCCCATTGCTATTATTACCATCACCACCACCATTGTCATCACCACCATCAGCATCGTGAGCCTTCTCTACATCACTATGGACATCATGGCTCCAGGATTGTCATTGCTTTCATTTGCTCATCATTTGCCCCAACAATGCTCAGGTTCTCCTAAAATATTCACACAAACTAATACTGAGCGATTCACACACACCACTGAATCACCACACCCATAGTTCCTATTCCAGCCACATGTGAGACAGCTTTCTTGGCTTCATTTTGGCGAAGATGGCAGACTTGTAGGTCCCCTGGAGCACTTTGTTCTTGAGGCCTATATCTTCTGTGGGCGACAGGAAGCTACTCTCCTGGGTTTCATGGTGTCTCCCTCAGTTTCAGGGGCAAAAACTAATATTGTTTTTGATGCCCAGCTGGTGGGGTTGTGGTAGCTTTGTCATCTAGGAGCATAATGGCATCTGTTATCACCACAAGTCACACTGAATAATATTTTTTTCCTCCTGATGAGAAAACCCTTATCTCCTTTCCACAGTGACTGGAGAGGTCTGTATTTCACAGCTGTGAAATAACAAACATTAGCATGTAGATTGCTTCATAATAGGTGATTAATCCTGACAACATCCCTGTGAGCCAGATCGTCATTAGAATCTCTGTTTTACAGATGAAGAAACAGAGATAGGAGGGCGCTGGGCCACTTCTGGGCCACCATGGGCTCAAATGGCAAAGCTGAGGCTTAGACCCATGCTGCCTGACTCCAGGCCAGTGTTCAGAGCGCCAGACTCTGCAGCCCTTTGCCAGCACAGCCATGAAATATGCCTTTGAAAATGATGCAGATGATCCTGTTGGGGAGAAGGAAAAAGCCTGAGTGTGTTTTAAACAAAACATTTGTCTTCGGTAAATAACACATAGCCAAAATATGGTCCTAGGGGCTCCTGAATGCAGGCAGGAAACCTCAGACCCAGAAGCTTCTGTCTAGACTGTGTGAGGATAAAAATAGCTTCCATTCATGGAACACATTACAAGGGACATTTCTCACACCATGCCTCTGACATAGGCAGGATTAGTGACATTGCCCTCTGGTGCAGATGAGGGAACAGAAGCCCACAGTTATACAGCTCCTAAGGGGAAGAGGTGTACCAGGTCCCAGGGCTCTGAGTTCAATCCCTGTTATGGGGCTAGCGTCAGGCATTGCTAAGGACAGCAGGGGCAAAGGGAGAAAAGGGAAAGCACATGGATAGAAGGCAGCAAGGGAAGGGAGGACTGATGATGGTCCCTGAGAGGCTGTGCAGGACCCTGGAGAGGTCCCATTCCTCTCTGTGCTGAGGGAGAAGGCTGATCCAGGTTGGGGTCAAGGCTGCACCTGTGTTGGCCTAGAAGGTATCCCCTAGTATGTGGTGTGAAACCGTGATGCCCCACACCTGAGACCAGGTGTCTTTGGCCCATGAAGGAGGCTATTTCAGACCCCTGGGCTATGGACACCCTGGGACTCATCTTTGTCAAAGGAGAGTAAGAGAGAGATGAAGAGAATATGAGATTCAGATAGGAGGAGGGCCACTGTTCAGTTATCTGAAGAACTTTCATGTCTGCAGATACAATCACTCCTCCTCTGCCCCCAAGGAATTGAGTGACTAGGAAAGGGGAGAAGAGACTGCAGACTAGAGAGGCCCAACAGCCCAGCAGAGTAATCATGTAGCTCCTGGGGAGGAGGAATTTGAGGACCAGACCCCTTGAAGGGAGAAAGAGCTTAGAGGCAATGCCAAGCTGAGCTGAGTAGCCAAGCCTCCTAGGCCAAGCTGGAACTGGAGCTGAGGAGCCCCTAGGGACAGTCCTAACCTGCTCTCACTCTTCTCTTGAGGTTGGAGTCAGAAAGGGGCCAGCTCTCTAGAAAGCCTTGGGCATTTGAGGAAGAGCCTTCCCCCCAAAGGGTCATACTCTAAGTCTAGAGATCTACAGGGTGTCCTGACTGGGAAAGAGCTGACTTTGTAGAAGGCCAGTGTCTGACATGTAGTAGGTTCTTAATAAATGCCTATTGACTGACTGACTTTTTAGACTCCACAAGTGCCTCCCAACTAGCATAGTGCTCTGGATTTAGAAGACTGTAGAGGTGCCCAGGAAAGGTATCAGCCCTCCAGAGAGGGAGAGAGGGTGGCTTGGCTTTTCATGACCTTGGGGGCAGGGAGAGGGGCTTTTCTGTCAGGTGCGATAATGCCTGCTAGCCAGAGTGCTTGCATTGGAGCTGAGAGTCCTTTTACCACTTCTATAGACCTAGGCACAGGTTAAAATCTGACTCTCCAAGGGGCAACGCCAATCAGGAGCAAAAGAAGTCAAATTCTGGTGTTCCTACTGAAAACTTTGATGGGGGGCAAGGGAAGAAAGGAGGAACTTTGAGGGCAAGAAGGTGTACAGTTGGAGACTTTCTGATTTGGGAGATACCCATGAGACAGAACTGAAATCACTCCAGTCACATCACTTGCAGAAGGTCGGTCTTTTAGTTCCATGATGTTGGTGTCACCAGGAACACTTTGGATAGGATCCTGTAGGTGGCTTATTGGAGAGCAAGACACACAGGGTGAGCAGGCGTGGAGAGGCTGAGCTCTGCTCAGGAGAACGAACTCATACAGGGGCAAGATCAGACCCTTAAGCTGAACAGTGCACTGCTGTATTCCTTCTCTCTTCCCAGGCTGTTCTAACCAGCAGTCGGGGCCAACACCGGGGCTCAACCCTAATTGGAAGGGCCCTGCCTCAGCCTTCTAGGACTTGGCCTTCCCATCTCAGGGTTGTTTCCCATTGATTACCATTAGTCAGGGCTAAAATCCAGCTTCCCAACTTGGGGAGAAGTCACCATGGAGAGTAGCGTCATGGTCCCAGCTAGAAGGCTCCATCACTCTCATCTAAAAGAAGGGTCTATGACATGCCCAACTGATGCCTGCCCAGCCTCTGCTGGCAGACCACTGAGGCAATCCAGACCACTTGGACACAGCTTTTGATGTTGGCTGAAGTTTCAGCAGCCATGGCTTGATTACCACACACTTTGGTACACATGTAGAGAATGAATTGGGGAGGGGAAAGATGTGTCAGAGAAAACACTTAGGAGGCAACTGCTGCAAGAGGTGAGAGAGACTTGAACTGAGTATTGGTTGTGAGAGATGTGGAGAGAAGGGTTTCAAGAAAGATGAGAAAGCTGGGGAGTCAAAAATAAGGGTGTGGCACTGGATTGGATTTGAGTGGTGAGGGAGAGTGAAGAGTTTGGAACCTGGGTCCCTGGGAGGGAGGTTGCCGGTGCTCTCAACAGAAGGAAGGAAGTTTGGATCAGGGTGGGTGGGGGATGGGTGGGGCAGGGGAATACAGTGAGTTGTTTTGTTTTGTATGTGTTGAGTTTGTAATGCCAACGGATCGTGCATCATGCATCTTGGAATGTCCGAAGGTCAGTTGGTGATGCCAGGCAGGGGAATCCAGTGAGTCATTTTGTATGTGTTGAGTTTGTAATGCCAAAGGATCATGCATCACACATCTCAGAATGTCCAAAGGTCAGTTGGTGATGCCAGACTGGAGTTCAGAAGAGAGTCTAGAGCTGGATGTAGAGATTGGGGAATCATTGGGATAGGGATGATCATTGAACCCATGAAAGCTTATGGGATCATCCAGAAAAAAAATTTCAAAAGAAAAGGGGAGAAGACCCAAGACAGAGCCCTGAGGGAAACTCACAATTAGGAGTCAAGGTGTGGATGATGATCTGGCAAAGGAGCTGAAGAACTGAGAGAGAGAGCAGTTTCATGAGATCCTAGAGAAGAGAGAGCACTGTATACAGGACAAGAAGGTGGTCAGAGACTGGATTCGGGTCAAGAAGGATGATGACTGAGAAAAGGCCATTCGATTTAGTGACTAAGAGCTCACAGGTGACTTTGGAAAGAAGATCAGTTGAATGAAGAGGTGGGAAGCCAGACTGCAGAGGGATGAGAGGTGAGTGAGAAGAAAAATGGAGACAATGAATGTACATGACTTTTTCCTGGACTTTGGCTGAGAGAGGGAGGAGATAATGGGACACAGGATCTAGTGAGTTTATTAAGGATGGAAAGACAAGGACATTTTTGTAAGCAACAAGGAAGACACCAGGGAGAGATGGAAGACTAGAAAATGGGGATGATAGGGCAAACCACTGGAAGAGATTGGATGGGTTGGGGAACATAATGAATATGTGCAGGGATTGGGCTTGGCAAGAGAAAGGACCACCTCTTCATAAGATACTAGGATAAACAAGGATGGAATAGGAGTTGGGGGTGGGACAGGGAGTGTTGTTGAGGGGCCATAGAAGGAAATTAGTCTTGTCCCTCACTCTCAGTTCAACAGGCTTCCTACTCTAAGGCTTATTTTTTTAAAAAATTCAGTTCTAGATTCTCTCCCTCCCTCTACACCCTTCATTTCCCATTGAAAAGGCAAAAAAAAAAATACCTACTCTATATATGAAATTAGGCAAAACATTTCCACATTAGCCATGTTGCTGGGGGGGGGGGGTGGGGAGGAGCAAGAAAAAACAGGTAAAAAAGTCTGCTTCCATCTGTACTCAGAGGTCATCAGTTCTCTCCGTGGAGGTGGATAACATTTTTTTTATCATGAGTCCTTTGGAAATGTCATGGATTGTTGTATTGATCAGAGTTATTAATTTTTCACAGTTGATTATCATTATAGTATTTCTGTTGCTGTCCACAATGATCTCCCGGTTCTGCTAACTTTACTTTGTATTTGTTCGTATAAGTCTTCCTAATTTTTTTCTGACACTATCCTCCTCATCATTTCTTACAGTACAATAAAATTCTATCACAATCCTATATATCACAACATGTCCAAATATTTCCTAATTTATGGGCATCCTCTCAGTTTCCAATTCTTTTTATATATAGGTCCTTTTCCTTTTTCCTTTGATCCCTTTAGGGGATGTAGACCAAGTAAGGCTTTCTTTCAAGATTCAGAGAACTGCCACTTCATCCAGGAAGCTTTCTCTGATTTGACCATGTTGGGCATGAGTTCTCTCTGATCTGACCTCCCAGATCAAAGAGCAACTCTCCTGTGTAGAGCAAGCTCAAAGGTCTGTTCTGTGTGCTCACATTTTCATGGAGCCCTCCTCCCATCAACTGTCAGCTACTTTGAAGGAGGGCCCCATCTTCTCAGTGTCTCTCTAAGTGCCTGCCTCACCCAGGGCCCTGAGCACTAAAAATTCTTAAGAAATAAAGGATGCTTCTGACCTGGGGAGACTCTCACCCATGGATGGGCAGCTGGTGTTGGAACACACTTCCATAAGGAGATGAGATCAGAGGAATCCTGTCAAATGCCCCTAACCTACATCATATATCTTCATTTCCAATGTTACCATATCCTTTTAAGGATTTAGTTTCACAATGGTAGAGTTAGGAAGGAAAGAAGGGAAGATGGATATATGGGAGTAAACTGAAGCCTTGTACAGAGTTCACATAGTTGGTAATGGGGGAATGTTTGATGAGCTAATAAAAGCAGCATGGTGGAGCTGCAAGGCAGGGGTATGGGGGCCCTTCCACATGCTGTCCCACAAGCTCAGGCATTAAGATTGACCTGGCAAGACTAGAATGTTCTTTTGTACCTGTGACCCCAGCTGACAGTGATGGCTGAACAGCTTAGTGGGCTGCCTGGCCTGGGGACTTTTGGAATTTTTACTTGTAAAGCCAACTTTCAGGGCCACCCCTTCCCCTCCATAGTAGTTTGGCATCTTCCCGTTGATCCATGGTTATTGACCAATGCTGTGATTCCTCCTTTGATTTAGGAAATGCTCTCCTAGTGGGGAGGGAGGTGCTGCCTGAGGGATCCCAGCCTGACTCTTTGGGTGTGTCCTTCAGTTTGTGTATGTTGGGGAGGGGTCCTTCCTGCACTGACCCTGAAGTCACTGACCCCCACTCAGAGTGGATGTGTGAGGACCAGGGATGCACATGCTCCCTTCTGACTGACAGGCAAGCAGATAGATGTGTTCAGCAGAAAATTCCCCAGTGAAACTTGAGAAGAAGCAGGATATTTGGGGGCTGTCATTTGAGAGACTCCCCTAAAAGCAAAAGAGAAAGTCTTCCTCAGCTGGAGCTGGGCCCTGCTTGCCCCCACACAAAGAAGCGTGTTGGTGAGAACACCTGGCCTTGAGGCCCAGTCAGTGTGGGTAGACAGGACCGGACAAAACCGAACAGCTCGCAGTGAGAGGAGGAGCTGTCCAAGGTGACCATTAAGTGGGCCTCCGCGTCCACACCTGAAAGTCGAACTTTGAGGATGCCCCTCTCTGCCACAGACCTGGGTCTGAGTTTTATTTGTTTGGAGGGAAGGAAGGGATGGAGCGAGAACGGGATGCAAAAGGGGAGAGAGAGGCAGCCGGAGAAAGCGGGCCACTTGGAAAAATATCCCTTCCTTTTTTTTTTTTTTTTTTTTTAAGCAGGTTCTGAAGCCTCCTAGGGAAACTGGCTCCCCCAGACTGTCCTTCCCCTTTCTCCGTCCTCTGTTCCTGCCTCTGTCCTACAAGTTACTCTGCATCACGTGAGATGGCGGGACTACACAGGCAGTTAGGAAGTGAGAGAACATTAGAGGCAGAGGCATGCTGGCCTTGGGCCCCTGGGCTCTTAATTAACTGGGAGAAGGAGGTTGCTTCTGCTGGTCCAATAGCTGTGGCGCCCTCCTCTGCTCGGGTCCGGGGTCTGGGCTCTTAGGCGGGCTCGTGGGCTGCGGAGTCCCACTCGGACTACAATCGCAGTTCAATGCTGGTGTCGTTGCTCGGCTGAGCCTGCGTGTACACTAGCCTGGAGGAAGGAGATGGCCCGCACAGTCTGCTGCCTTAAGCGCATTCCTGTGGTGAAAGAACAGGAGACTTTTCCTCTCCTTTCCCATATAGAAATAACCCTTTGCTGGGGGTGGGCGAAGACTCCCCTCGAGATCTCTCTCCGTGTCCGGATTGGTCTTTGTCTCGCTCTGGCCCCGGGGCGCCTTCACGCCAGCTGACCCGACCAGAGAGAGGCGGGTAGAGGAAGAGGGAGTTAGGCAGGCTGCTCGCGAGGGCTCTTTAAATCGGAGCCCGAGCCGGAGCCGGAGCTGGAGGAGCCGCAGTTCTAGCTCGGGGCTGGGCCGCCGCGCTGCTGCCCTATCCTCCGCCGCCTCCACCATCAACGCCGCCCAGCTCCCAGGTCTGCAGCAGGAGCAGCAGCAGCAGCGACGGGAAGGAAGGAAGGGAGGGAGGGAGGGAGGCGGGCCCGCGGGCGCCCACCCCCACCCCCGCCCGCCCGGGAGCCCGCCCATCCCCATGGCGACCGCCCAGGCTGGCCGGCCTCCGGCTTCCAGTCTCTGGGAAAGGAGACTAGGAGGAGAAGCGACAGCAGCGGCTGCAGCTGCAGCAGCATCGCCAGCATCCTCAGCATCCCCAGCCCCTCGACCGGCCTCCTAGCTGGCTGATGCAGGACTCTGAAACACCCTGACAGCAGCCTGGGAGAGACTGGCTTCTAATTCTCCTTTCTCCTTTCCTTGTCTCACCGCTCCCCCCTCCCCGCCCGCATTACAATTCCTCCCTCTTGGCTGCCTTTGGTTCTTTCCTTGGGTCTCTGCTTCTCTCCTTCTCCCTCGCTCTCCGTCTTCCGTCTATTCTCTCTCTCACTCCCTTCCCCTTCTCCCTTTCTCTCCCTCCCTTTTCTCACTCTTTCCCCCTTTCTTCTCTTTCCCTCCCTCCTCCCTGTCCCTGTCTCTCTTCCTCTCCTCTCTCTCCCTCTCTCCCTCTCTCCCTCTCTTCCTCTCTCTCTCCCTCTCTTCCTCTCTCTCTCTCTCTCCCTCTCTCCCTCTCTCCCTCTCTTCCTCTCTCTCTCCCTCTCTCCCTCTCTTCCTCTCTCTCTCTCTCTCTCTCTCTCTCTCTCTCTCTCTCTCTCTCTCTCTCTCTCTCTCTCCCTCCCTCCCTCCCTCCCTCCCTTTCTCCCTCCCTCCCTCTTTCTCTCCCTCCCTCCCTCTCTCCCTCCCTCCCTCCTTCTCTCTCTCCCTCTCGCTGTCCCTCTCCGTCTCTCTCTCCCTCTCTTTCTCCCTCCCTTTTCGCTCCCCTCCCGTCTCCCTCACTGTATAGAACGCTGCCTCGGCCGACGGCGTCACTGTGGTGGCCTCAGTCCATCTGCCCCGGCCGGTCCCCTTCGCCGGAGCCCCCGCCCGGCAATCTGTTGATAACTCCACCTGCAAGCTGAAATTGATCGTCTTTCGCAATGGGAAACTCTTCCCCAGCAGCAGTAGCTCGGGCCACTGGTCCAGCCTTGCGGCTGTCGGGATGTGGAGGTCGGTGGCCACTCCAGCTGTCTTTGCGCAAATAGGTAAGAGCTTGGGGGCCTCATCCTTGCCGTGGAGCTGAGAGCTCCGGCTGCTGTTGAGGATGGCAAGGAGCCGCAGGATGCTGGAGGAGCTTGGAGGGGAGGGAGAGAGGGAAGCGAGCTCGCGAGAGCGGAGGCTATCCAGCCGGATCAGAGCCAGCTTCTGCCCTTTGCTTCCATGCGTGCACAAACACATGCATACATACATGTTTACAGGCGTGCGTGCACACATACATACGTATATACATGCCTGTGTCCTTTCATTGGCGGTCTGGGCAGCTCGACAGGGGAATGGGCAGAGGGGCAAATTGGGGGTAGCATTGCTGCTTGGTAGAAGCCAGCCTCTGGCCAAGTTTATGCGAAAGGAGCAGCGGTGGGGAGTTGGGACCAAAGCCGAGCTGCCCTGGCCACCCGGGCTGGGTCTGCCAGCCATCAGGCTGAGCCAAGGCAGTCCAAGCCGGGAGCTGGGACCGGGAGCTGGGGGCCTCCTACCCAGTATCCCAGGATCTGGGAGCGAGGCCTCGAATGTCTTGGTCCAAACTTGTTGCTGTTTCTGAGAAGGCAGACGCTGCTTTGGTTCTGCCCTCAAGGCTCTCCCCGGAAGTGTGTGTGTGTGTGTGGGGGGGGGGGGTTGCATTCTAGCTGCGCCTTCGGGCTTTTAAGCCTGGGAAGAACGTAAGGACCTCGGTACGAGCGAGGCACTTTCCCAGCTGCCCGCCAGTGGCCCTTTCTGAGAAGGAGAGAGCGCTTTTCTGTGGCATCCTAAGCAGAGCTAAGGGAGGTGGGAGGCAAGCATCCTCTCCCACCGACTGGCCGAAGATGAGGTGCCCTGCCTGGCACCTCGTCCGTGGGTCACCATGGGGCCAGGTTCCTGCTCTCTGTCCCGGAAAGGCCTCTGAGCAGCAAAGGGCAGCAGCAGCAGTAGCCAGTTCCCCGAGTGGGGTGACTGGCAGCTGGCCCTGGAGCCCCGAGCTGGGGTGGAGAGAGGGAAAGGGGCAGGCGTTGGGCTGGGTTGGGATGAGGACCCCGGTGTCTCAGGCTATCTCTGATCCCATCCCGCCTGCCTGCCTTGCAGATGGGTGCAGCCTCAGCAACCTGAGCGCTCCAGTCATTGTCGGTTTGAGGCCCTGGGCACCAGGGCTGGCACCCGTGGCAGCTGCTTGGGATTTTGACCTTCTCGCGGGACATGGAGGCTGGCGAGGAGACCGGTGCCACCTAGTTGGCTCAGCGGGAGACCTCCTCACTCTTCAGTGCCCGCACTGGGGCCACTTCGCAGTGCTCATGGTGAGTGTGTATCTATGACTTGGCAGAAATGCCCAGGCACCCCAGCAGCTAGACCAATGTCCTCCAAGGGGTACCATCAGCGGCTGAGCAGCCCCTGGATCTATGGTCCCGAGGCTGGCATGCCTCCCGCCACAGGTTTGGGTGCCTAGCGGGCAGGGAAGGGCAGGACCCCCAGCAGCCGCCTACCCGCCTAAGGGTCTCAGGCAGTTGTTAGGCAATTTCTGCCAAATGGCCTAGAGCCTGGCGCTCCTCCCCGCCTCTTTCCCGTCTCCCACTCCCAGGCTCAGGTTCCACAGGCCAGAGGAGGGCGGAGGAGGGCAGGGCAGGCTCGGGGCCAGGGACTGGCTCCTTGCTCTCTTCCTCTCAAGGCCGGCTGCTCCATGCCGGGCTCCCAGATCTGTGAGGATCATACTAATTAGTTTCAGGCGTGCTGCAATGGTGAATCATTTGCTCGCCGACCAGGAGAAAAGCATATCTCACTCTCCGCTGGACAAGTCTGCTTTGGTCCTGCCAGCGAGCTCGCTCCCTCTCTCCCCTGATCCCTCGTTCCCTCGCTCCTTCACTCGGGGAGTTCACACGAGGGCTATCATCGAGGGCAATGGTCCTATCTCGAAGAGATTCTTCCGGCAAAGGGTTCTCTGGGGTGGGGGTGGGGGAAGAGGGGCTGGGCTTGCCGGCACACCCACGTCGGGCTGCAAGGATGGCTCTCTATTCCAGAAGCACCCCACCTCCTTCTCAGGAGCAGCCAGCTTTCCTGACCCCGCCCCCTGCCACTAATCCCCGCCCCCCAGTCCTACTCTCGGCCCCCGCCTCTGAAAGTGACCCCTATGTAGCGGTTCCATGGAGGTGGGAGGAGGTTGGTGCCTCGGCTAGCATGGCGGAGGTGGCTGCTGCTCTCAGAACGGAAAGGAGAGGCTGATGGCTTTGGGAGACTGGCAGGGGGCAGAGCTTGGGAACGTTCCCCTTTCCCCCCAATAGTCCGGCAGGCTTGCTCCTCGGATAGAGGAGGGGAGGCAGCCTTTTGGCATGGAGGGCCCGACAGAACCCAAGAAAGACTTGACGGTGGGGTGACTCCGAAGCTGGCTCCAGAAGAGATGTGTGTGGCTGTGTGTTCGCCTGTGTGCTATGTGTGAGTGTGTGCCTGGGTGTGCTCAGAATGCCGATGGGCTCCAGGCAGATAGAGGCCGGATAGCAGCCAATCCTCAAGAGCCTTCTCTTGAGGGGGGGGGGGGCAGACTAGAATATGGGCCTCAGTTGCCTCCCTTGGAATTTGCTTCAGTCCAGAATGGTCAGGGAGCCCCTTGGTACCAAGGCCCTGAGGAGGCCAAGGAGACAGTCCAGGAAGGGGAAAGGTTTCCATGTGCCCTGGGGCTGCCTCCTTCCCTCTGGGGCTGACTGCTTCTGCTCCTTCATCCTTCCCCTGGTGGGGGGCACCTCCAATTTTTTTAAACCAAGTGAGGGTTGACCTTGCAGGTGCCACACCCACTGTGCCTGGCTTTGGCTAGTTCACTGCGAGCCTGATTCTCCTGTGTTAGGACAGAGCTTGAGCATTTCTTTGAAAATGAGAATTCTTGACATTAAGGGAGCCCTGCTTGGCCCCAGGGGAGATGCCTCCCCTGCCCAGTTTGGAGGGAATGCTGTCAGTGAATGAGCCAGCAAGCATCTTCTTGAGCATTGACTCTGTGACTGGCCTTGAGATAAGCTCTGGGATACAGAGGCAAACACAAGAGGCTGAGGCCCCAAGGAACTGATATTTTACAGCGGAGGCCCCTGTACAAAAATGGGCACAGACCCACTTAGACAGAAAAGCCTTTGGAAATGACGGGATATGGAACTGGAGGATGAGTAAAAGGTGGTGCTTTGGCCCAGTTTGGAAGGAGGCCAGGTATTGTAACCAGGAACAGCAAAGAGGGAGTGAATTCCGGGCAAAGAGAGCAGAGTGTACAAATGCATGGAGGTGGGAGATAGCTATCACGTGAGTCCTGTCGTGTTCATGAAGAGGGAAATATTGGAGTCACAATGATAACGATAATAGTAGTCAACTTTTACATGACACTTCTTGTGTGCCAGGCAATGCGCTGCACGCTTTATAATGATTATTTCACTTGGTCCTCACAGACCTGGGAGGTGGATATTATCCTCTCCATTTTACAGCTGAGGAAACTGAGGGTCACACAGCGAGTCAGTCTCTGAGGCTGAATCAGATCTTCTTGACTCCAGGCCTGGTGTTCTACCCACTGAACCACCTAGCTGCCAGTAAGATGAGGAAGCAGGTTGAGTCCAGGTTGTGTGGGTTTTGATGCCAAACAGAGGGCTTCATGGGTCTTATACTGAGACAAAAGAAGCTGCTCTAGTTTCTCAAGCAAGGAGCCAACATGGTCACCTCTGAACTTTGGCAGAATCCCTTTGTTAGCATCCAGGAGATTAAAATTCCATGTGCATATGCTGCAGGCAAGGAGACCGATGGGAACCATTGCAATGGAGAAGTAGGAGAGGGGTGGTAGCTGAAAGATGGCTCCACATGAGCGGAGGGATGGTGGGGAGACAGCAGCGATGAGGATCTGACTCAAAGGGCCACGTAGGGGAAAGGAGGGGGAGCAAAGGAAGACAGTTTAGGGAACTCCAGCATTGGAAGGATGTGGTGTCCTTGACTAGAATAGGAAATGGGAACATTGAGTGAACTGGGCCAGGCATATCATGAAGGCATTCTGATCTGGACACCTTGGGCTTCAGATACCTGTGGGACATCCAGCTAGAAGTGTGCTGTAGAAAGCTGGAGATATGTGGAGACAGAAAGAGACCAAGGACAGAAATGGGGGTTGGAGAGTCATCCATGAAGAAGATTAAATGTGCTAGTTGCAAGAACAAACCCCAAAACCTGAAAGAGTTTTCAAAAGAAATTTATTTGGTCATTTATTTAGTAAAGGAGAGAGCTGGAAGAAAGTGTGGCTCCTTACAGAGTCTCTGTGAGATTCACATACTATAGAATTCAGACAAGGGCATAAGGACATTTGCCTGAGTGGCCTCACGTAGGCAGCAGGTAGAAGAAGGTCAGTTTGAGATGGAACCAAAACAAGAGCTGAGCAGACCCCAAAGAAGCACTGGGTGGGATCTAAGCTTCCCTGCATCCATCTAGATTCCCATGAGGGTCTCTGAGGTCAGCCTGACCTCAACAGTAAGCCACAGAAAACTAGGTTCAAAAAATATTAATAAATAAAGTTCTGTGAACAACATAGCGAAATATTTCCCACAATTGCCTAGGAGCTGATGAGATCACTGGGAGAGTGTTCATGGTACTACTGTGGTGTTGTCTAGTTTTGACTTGGTGCAGTAATCATTAAACAAATAAGTCTGGAGTGGTCAGTTGGATTTCTCAGGCTGAGGTTCATGTCATGGTGCTAGCCTGGCTGCTCTCCCAGACAGCTCTTCCAAACCCCCTCCATGTCATCAGACCAGACTGGCCCATGTTTCCTTTCCCCTCTGGAAGGAAGCAAACATTTATCAAGTGCTTATTATATGCCAGGCCATGAGAGATATAGCATTCAAATATTTTTCAGTCATTTTACTTGTGTCTGGCTCTTTGTGATCCCATTTGGAGTTTTCTTGGCAGAGATACTGGAGTGATTTGCCATTTCCTTCTCCAGCTCATTTTACAGATGAGGAAACTGAGGTAAACAGGGTTAAGTGACTTGACCAGGGTCACACAGCTAGGAAGTGTCTGAGGCCAGATTTTAACTCAAGTACTCCTGACTCCAAGCCTGGCATTCTATCTACTGTGCCACCTAGCTGCCTTAATTCAAATATTAGCAAAAAGAAAAACAGTCCCTGCCCTCAAAAAGCTTATATTCTAATGGAGGAAGACAACACAGAAAAGGGAGCTGACATTCATGGGCAGTGGGGGTGAGGATTAAGAATGGAGGTCCCAGTGCTAAGCATGGTTTTGAAATATGGGAAGTCAGGAGCAGATCTGGGAATGAAGACAAACTGGAGGCCTCAGAAGGAACTGTCTAGGGGGAGAAAGGGGCCAGCATTACAGACAGATATTCCAGGGCACAAAGGCCACACTGATGGTCATGTGTTCCAGATGCTGGAGACAGCAGCTGCAATAGTCATTTTGACATCAGGGAAGTCAGGAGAAGAGAGGAAAGGGAAGCACTTGGGCCTTCACCAGCCATTGGGGAGACTTGTCCTCTTACACAAATGTTGTTGGTCATTCTTGGCTCCAGAGGGATCATCTGTGGGTTCCATCTGCCATCCATCAGAGTGAATGTGGGCTGGCTGTAGCCATCACTCTTGGGTTTCTTAGTATCTTATTGGACACTTATTGAAAAGCAGTTCAGGACAGATAGTGTCCATGGGGACCACCTTGCCAATATTCTCAAGAGTTAAGAGGAGCTAGGTTCAAAGTGTCTTTCCTAGAAGACCAGTTGGCCCTTTCCCTGCTTTTTCATCTTCCTCACCTTCCTCCTATTCGAGTTTTGGCTCGATGATATACACACAAAAGTGTTTGGCCTTATGGAAGATGTTAGTCTGGGGCTCTTGCTTAATGCACCCTCTGTCAGGAAGCCTCAGAGGGGCAGCTCCCTACCTAGGCTATTTTCAGCAGTGGGTTGTTAGGTAGCAAGAGCAGAGAAAGTCTGGATTTGCAAAGGTAGTCTTAGTATCCATGTTTAATCATGGACTGAAATGCTTGTTATCACAAACAACAGACTTTCTATCATTCTTTATGCCTCAGGACAAAATGGCCATCTTGGATGCCTGAGTGGAATCTGTGATGGCTTATTTCATCTTTGAGTATGTTAGAAAAAAAAATGATAATTTCTTGAAATGCATCACTGTCACAAGTCACACCCCTTCTTTCCAGGAAGCTGCTTTTTCTCTTTATGTTTTCTCTCCCAGTTAGGAAATAAAGTTGACTTTCCCAAATGTTGCCTCTAATGAAGTTAATTGTGTCTTTAGAAAGGAAGCTAATTCCAGCTGCTCAGAGGCTTCTCCTTTTCTGTCACTGATTCTGGAGACCAATACAATAGACTAAGATCAAAGCAGATTCACCTTTTAACCACTTATCTATTAAGCAGCTGCTTTCTTGGGCAAAGCTTGACCCTGTTCATAGGCATTTAGGCGGTTACAAAGAATATCTGACCTAGTCCTTGATTTAGTTCTCTCTTTGTTAGACTCAGCTGCCATCTGTGTAATCCTGGGCCAGTCCTCTCTAGGCCTCAGTTTCTTCATCTGTACAATGGAAGGATGAGCTCTGATGACCTCTAAGATCCCTTCCAGTTCTGAATCCCATGCAACTCTGGAGCCTGAGCAGATGAAGATGGTGGAAGAGAGAAGGGTTGTCCTAAAGTCTTCTCTGCTCCAAACAGGTCATTCAGTCCAATACTTGATTTATATCAAATTATAGAATTTACATCCATCTTAAAAGCTTGCCTGGCCAGGATAGCCTTGCACTGAGGAAGAATTTGATGTTATTTGAATTTACTGGGACAGAAACAAGCTGAGTTTGTACAGTTTCAGTTTGTAAAGGCAGTGGCACCATTAGTAGGAGTTTCTAGAATAGCTTTCTTCTCTCCATATTTCTGGATAATCCAAAGGGTTTATTATCCATAAAGTCCTCTAGAAAGAGCATGTCTGCTCTACTGTCTGGTCTGGACTCCTGTGGCCAATGCCTGGATGTCTTCTGCACCTGTGTGCCTTGGCAATCATCCTAAAACCCAGCCAGAGTATTCTCAGAATACCAGAGCTGGAAAGAGCCACAATAGCAGCTGGTCCAATCCCTACACCAAAGCAGTCTCTAATATGTTCAAAGGGTGACATCCAATCTCTGCTTGGAGACCTCTAAGGAAGGGGGACCCACCACCTCCTGGGGCAGCCCAATCCACTTTGGGACAGCTCTGATAGGAAACCTCCTGATATCCAGCCTCAATCAGCCTCTCTGCAACTCCTCTCCTCCCCTCCCCTCCCCAAATTCTCCTGGTTCTTTCCCCTAGGGTTAAGCAAATCTATTCTGACCTCTCCTTCACAAGAAAGCCTTCAGATGTTTGAACACAGCTCTCATGTTCCCCACCCCACCCCCAAGTCTTGTCTTCTATGGATTAGATGTCACTACTTCCTTCAGTAAATCCTCATATGCAAGACTTCAGGCCCTTCCCTATTCTGCTCAACATTCTCCAGCTTATAAATGTCCTTCATCCAGTGTTGCACCCAGGACTAAGCCCACTCCTCTAAATGGGGTCTGATCAGGCAGAGGACAGAGGGGTTATTGCTTCCTTAGTCTAAGCAAAAGCTCTCTCTGTCTTTCTGAATGCAAGGTACAGTCCAAAGATTTTAGAGCCCCAGTGAAGGAATAATGCCTCTTTCTTTCCACTCATCCCCAGGGAATACTTCCAGGAGAGGTTGACAGATCAATAAGAATTAATTATCATTAAAAAAGCAGAGAGGGGAAATTTATCACAGATCTCTAATGAAATCAGCAGAACTATAAAAATGAATGTTTGACTGTGCCAGTAACATCACTGCAGTCTCATCTTACAGAACAAAGGAGGGAAGACAATAATTCTGCTTCTTCTTGGCTAGCTTGTCCTTGAGCACCTTGAGGGTCCCTTGTTCCCTGTCCCCCTGCCTCAAACCATCATATTCCCATTAGGCAAGTGGGACAACTTCTGAACGGACTGTCGCCTGGTGTGGGTTTGCACCCCAGTGCCCCCTGGCCTCCAGGGCTGCTTGGTTTCCGAGCTCAGCTGCCTTGGCTCCCCAGTCCTAGAGAGTCCCTTGGTTCTGGGCCCTGTCTCTGCCCCCCCCTCCCCCACCTCCTCCTTTTCATCTGCTCTACACCCTATTTAGCCTTTGAGTCTCTAGAGGAGCAGCTTTCTTGTGAGATCCTGACCAGCTTCTTCCGAACCCTCTGGCCCAAAGGTGTGCCTTAATGTCAGGACTGATTAAAATTCATCTCTGAGAGTAAATGAGTCAGCTGTGAGTGTTTTCCTATTACTCCTGCCTTCCCGAGAGCTTCAGCTGGGTGCGGAGGAGCTGTCCATGGTGCTACACTTCTGCGCTTTGCCCTGTCCTCCTTGGGTTTGAAATTTATCCCCTAGAAAACACATGGAAGAGCATTTTCTCCAACCACCCTCTGCAATAGGGAGCAGGCCTGTGGTTGGAGGCCAAGCTGAATTCTCCACCCGTCCTGGCAATTTCCTGGTCTTTCCTCTGGTGTTTATTCCCACAGATCAGTTTCCTTTTACAGAACCAAGAAACTGTGTTATGTGTGTGTGTGTGTGTGTGTGTGTGTGTGTGTGTGTGTGTGTGTGTGTGTGTGTGGTGTGTGGTGTGTGTGCATGAGAGAGAGAGAGAGAACCTCCATGGAGGCAGAGGGGTCCTGATGGTGCCTTCCCAGCCTCCCCTTACCTGACTACTGGGAGAAAGGGGCATTTCTATCCTTTTCCCCATTTGGCTCCCCATAGGCTGCCCTTGCCTCCAGGGCATCAGCTCAGAAAGACTGTTAGTCACCATCTCCAACCTCCTCCTAGAAATGTCATTTTCTGGTTAAGTGGAGAATTCAGAAAGAGCTCTTTTTCAGGATGGAGCAAAGTTGTCATATAAGGATATCATGGGTCAATCGGCATGCAATATGAGTGGCTGTCTGTTTATTGCACATCAGTTTTATATTTCATGTATACATGTGTATGTACATAGGTAACATACCTGTACATTCAAGTGTTTGAAGAAAGGGTGGTCAGATAGGTGATAGTTGGCTTGTTCCGTTTGGCCTCTGAGGGCAGAACAAGGAATAGTAAGCAAAATCTGTAATGAAACAAATTTAGTCTACATATAAACAAAAATGAAATAAAATAAAATGTTCCTAAGCATCCAGGTTACTTTTAAGTGGTGTGGGTGACCTCAGAAGGCATCCTTGCTCTGGGTGTCTTCCAGCAAAGATTTCCTGAAAGAGCACTTTGGTCAGGGGGCAGGGTTGGGGGAGGGTATCCTCTTGGACCAACAGCTGCTAAAATTCCTTCCAGCTCTGAGATAATGGAATTCTGCAGATTCAGGGGCCAGGAACTGGGGAAGCTACACCATGCATCTAAAGGCCTACAGCCAACCTCATCCTTGATAATGGTATCTTATCTCCCCTGCATACCACAAGGGTCAATCAGGAAACCTAAGAGATCTTCCCAAAGCCAAAGGGACTGGGGAGGGATGTTTCAATAGGGATTCCTTGCTCACTCTGATATCTAAATCCTCTCCTTGACAGGGAGAAGTGATGACCAATGATCAATCCAATAATAAACATTTATTTAGTGCCTCCTGTGTGGTCTTGAGAAGAGCCTGCAACTTGCATTTGTCCACTTGCCTTTTCCTTCTCTTTCTCTCCAGCCCCAACCCCAAAAAAAAGATTTGATAAGGGAATTAGAAAAATCAATGAGGGCTCTGAATTTCACAGACTTACAGTTGAAAGTAACTTCAGGAGCCAAGTCATATTTGAATAAGGATCCCTCTCCATCATCCCTGGCAAGCCATCCTGCAGGAGCCTCCAGATCTTGCAGCCCTCCAGTGAGGATGCTTGCTATTTCCTGGGGTAGCCCCCTCACTCCCCTTGTGGATAGAGGATGTCTTCCTTGAGGTCTTCAAGCAGAGGCTGGGGAGGTTGGGATGGGGATTCCCTCTGGGTGGGAGCTAGACTGGAGGAGAATGGGAACCTTTCGGTCCTGGCAGGAAGGACTCAATGATTCTAATTGCTAGGAAGTTTCCTCTTGCATCAAGACTAAATCAGCCTTTTGGATCCTAGTTCTGCCAAAGAGAACAAACCCAATCTTCTTTCTGCAGGACATATCTTCAAATGCTGGAAGCCATCTCTCATGTCACCTTTGAGTATTCTCTTCTCCAGGCTGAAAATCCCAGTTCCTTGGACTAAAGTGTGTTAAAGTCATGAGTTTTGATACTGGGACCAAGGAAGGGCCCTTGTCCACATCCATTATGGCTCCAGCACTCTCAGATTGATCTGGGACATTCACTAGCCAGGGAGACTTGAGAAAACAGCACCACATCTTTGGGCCTCAGCTGCTTCTTTTCCAAAATGAGGGATACAAAGAATTATACCACATACCCAGGGTTGTTCTGGAGCCAACTCCTACTGGCTCAAGAGAATCATTTGTTAGGTTATCAGTACAAGTATTTACAGTTCAGAAATCAGAGAACACTGAAAATCAAGATTTAATATCTTGTTTGGTTGGTTTTTTAGACTTAAGAAAGTGATGCAGAAAATGTTAACTTAAAAGTGCTGTCCACTTTTGAGAGCTGGTTGTTAAACATTTACCACTGCTCAGCCATCACCAGGCTCTTGGGAGGAAAGCCCCTTATGAGTCTGAGAGAGCCACTGCCATCACTGTACAGCACACCCAGAGGTACCATCACTAGGCTGCATAATGCTTATCACAGCCTTTGTAGCAAGGAGACAGATGCTCAAACTCAAGTGTGACTTTCCAAGGGTAGGCAGAGGGGGAGTGTGAAGATCAAAATCCTGTTTTCCTTGCTGCATTTTCTCCTCATGTCTCCTCCTGTCTTCCCTTCACTATTCATTCATTTGAATGGACACTGCTGGACTGTGTGTACTGTGCTCTGCTGCTCCTCCCTCTGATGGTTCATGGTGGTCCAGAGGGGATGATGCTGGGATCTCAAAGGCTATGTCAGTGGATTGATCTGATGGGCCCAGGAAAGCTGGAAGGCTCCAATCTTGGGGTTTGGGCTAATGATGGACCTTCAGCCCCTAACCATTAAGGGCCAATGCTCCTATGAGGGCTCTGCCACAGCAGAGGGTGCTCCTACACTAACAGAGTCACAGGTCCTAGAAGAATGGGAGCATTGCCATGTGTCTAGCACTGTGCTAGACTCTCCAGCCATTCAGAGCAGTCTAAGGCATAGCGTTTGTCCTGGAGGAGCTTAGTCTACACTTGGACAATCCTAAGACCCTTCTAAATTTTTCCTTGCCATGCTAACCCCATGGAATGGGCTGCCATTTGCCATCTTCTTTGGGATCATGGGCATCATGTCTGTTTCTGGTACTCCCAGATTCTCTTTGTCCTCTCTCTAGAGGCAGGGGCCATGGCAGTGGAAGAACTGACTCTTGGGGCTGACCACAAGGGTGCCTCTCATCTTGGCCATCATACACCTTCAGCACCAACTTAAGTCACAATTTCATGGAAAAACAGGGAGAGTGTGGCTCATGGCTTCTCCTGAAATTCATTTTGTCCAGATGCAAGAGTCCTTTTCCCTTCCAAAGTATGTGCATCTCTCCAGGTTTGCCTTTCAGACGTCCTCACCCACAAGCATCCTGGGACAGGATGTCCATTTTAGCATCACATTGGCCTGTCTGACAGGAGCTTTACAGAGATAACACCCCTTAGACTCCTCTGGGTTCCTGCTGTGGCTCTCACTGACTTGTGACTGACCAGTAGGACAGAAATGCTGCTGCTCTGCTTCTGAGCCAGGCTGCATGACTTTAGGCCTCTCAGAGACCCCTGACCTTAGAATTCAGGGTTTTTTCCCATTGCATTCCCATTGTCTGGCACCATTGTCTCAAGGGCAAGAATGCCACGGACCCACCCCAATGACTGTTCTTGGCTCACAGTAGATAGATGACAGCCCTGGGTGTCCTCTGAAACTCTTGGTGACTCTGTCCCTTCCTTGTAGGTGACTGGTGCAGCAGAAAGGTCAGGAAGGAGAAGGAGGGAGAAAAGACTGGTGTATTTGCTACTTTGTTATTATTATTATTGTTATCTTTTGAGAAACCAGTTGAATGATGAGGTCAGAAGCCATTCTGCAAAAGGTTGAGAGGCGAGAGAGGAAATGGAGGCAAGAATTTTGGGGGTCTGCCTGGAAAAGGGAGGAGAAAGAGAGGAGAATATCATGAGGGGCCAGTCAGGTGTAGGGAAGGTTTGAAGGATGAGGAGGATAAAGAGAGGAGAATATCATGAGGGGCCAGTCAGGTGTAAGGATGAGGAAGTCTTGGGAATGTGTGAAGGCAGTAAGGAAGGAATAAATAGAGAGGGAGAGACTGGCTAGAGATAAAAGGCAATCTCCCAGAACTGATGAGAGGCTAAGCTGGAGAGGACATGGGGAGGGGGCGTTTAGCAAGGAGAAAGGCTCGTTCTTCATCCAAGACTGGAGTAGGGGAGAGGAAACAATAGGGGACGACAAGATGAAGAGAAGGAACTTCCATTAAATGGCTTCAGTCTTCCAGTAAAGCACAAATCTAGGACCTTGGCTGAGAGGGGGGAGAGGGAGGTGCCCTGTGAAGGTTTAGCTGAAAAGAAAGGATGGGAAAGAGATAGGAAGTCCATAGGGAATCAAACCTGCTTGGACTCAAAGTGCCCGGAGGTTATTAGTGCAGCCTAAGGAGGACTTTGTTCCGGGTTAGCTGCCCAGAATGTCCAGTCTCTGGCTCTACCTCCCCACCCTAGAGAACTCAGGCTTGGCACTTCCTACCCACAGGATCTACAAGTCCCTTCCTTCCCTGGGGCTCAGTCTTCTATGTGTCAATCCAATAAGGAGGCTGGACTAGCTGCCATCCAAGAGGAAGCTAGGTGGTACAGTAAGTAGAGCACTGAGTGTGGAGTCAGAAAATCCTGGGTTCAAATCCACCATCAGATGATTATGAGCCATATAGCTCTGGGCAAATCACTTAACCTCTCTCAGTTTCCATTCTCTCGTCGGTCAAATAAGAGTAGTATTAATAATGATAATAACAAATAGCACCTACCCCTAAGGTGCTTGTGAGGATCAAATGCAATAATATCTGTAAAGCGCTTTGCAAAGCTTAAAGTGCGATGTAAAGGCTTGTTATTGTGATTCTATTGCCTAGACATCCAATGGATTCTCAGGGCATTCTGCCATTGGCCCACCTTGTCAATCTGAACTGTTCATCCAGATTGTCTTCGCTGGGTGTGGCTCTTGTGGGTCAGTCCCTAGACTGGTCAACAGTGGGGCCCCCAGAGCCTAACAGGAGCCAGAAGGAGGAGGGGGAGGCTTCATGGGATCCCATTTCCCTCTTGTCTTTGAGGGGGGAAGCCTTAGGGGTCAGGAAGTCCATGGGAGCCCGGACCATGGAGTGGCAGAACAGGGATGGACCTTCCTCTGCCCCCTCCCCCACCTCCAAGTGCCTGAGATTTCCCTCCCCAAACAGCCCTCAGTCTATCTGTGGAATGGATGGAATGTGGGGCAGCAGACCTAGTGGTGGGAGCTGCATTTATTCCAATACCTGATGCAGTCTTGACAGAGCTCTACCTTCCCTGCCCCATCCCTGTGGCTTCTTGAGGTATCTGAGTCCAAGGGGAACAGGGAAGGGAATAGAGGGGAGGGAATAAGCATTTATAGAGTTCCTACTGTGTGCTAAGCACTTCTCATTCAATCTTCCCAACAATCCTGTGAAGTAGGTGCTGTTATAATCCCTATTGTATAGTTAGGGAAACTGAGGCAAATAGAATTTAAATGACTTGCCCAGGGCCATAGAGCTAGCAAATGCCTAAGGCTGGATTTTAACTCTGGTCTTCCTGACTCCAGGCCCAGGACTTTATCCACTGCAGAACCCCCAGCTGCCTCTAATTTCAACCCAAACTGCTCCGTTTTTATCTGATGAGCTGCTAAGATTCTAAGTTCCTCTTTCAGAAAACTCTTGGTTTCCTCCTTTTCCTGGGGGACCAGCAGGCACACTCAAGCTCTGCCAACCTCTCCCAGGGCCATCTTTCAGCATGGCATTCTACCAAGACCCCACACTTCCCCAGATGCCATTAGATCCTAGGGAAGAGAGGAATCTGACAGTCCCCTGCAAAGCACTGGGGCTCCCTGCAGGCAGCCTCATGCCACTGTTGGCCTTCCAGAGGGTGCACATCTGGTAGTCTTTTGGTGGGAAAGATCCTCTTTCAACTCTGAGTCTCTGGGCAGTCAAACTTTCCAGCCACATGTGTGGAAGCTGTTTGCTGGCACTGCTCATACTGAGGACAGGTCTGAGCTGGAGGGGTTCTAGCCCCATACCTGATATTCTATGCTCATCCAGGCGAGATCCGGGTGTCCTGCAGTTGTTGTTCCATGGCAGCACAGAAGGGTTTTACCAGCTGAGCTTCCTCCTCCCAGAAGGAGCAGGGGGAGTTTTGTGAGGTGGCCAATGTTCTCTATGGCCTCCCCAAGGGCTTTAGCCACAGCTGGACACAGACTCAAAGCTCAGCCCCACCAGATCAGATCTTCTTCCTACAGCCAGGGGTCTTTCTTCTACCAGCAGGTATCTGAGGGGAAGGAGACAGGGTCCTGCCGCTGAAACGCAAAGCCGAGCTTTGGAAGGAATCTTCCAGAGCCAGGGGCAAATGCCCCTCTCCCCCTCGCTCTCTCCCTTGCTCCCCAGATTCAGGCCAATACAGAAGCAGCAGCTCCTTGCTTCTGCCCGGATCTATGCCCTGCCTCCCCCTCCTCATGGCAGCTTCTCAAAGAATCCCCCTTTCCTCATCCCTGACTGGCCTTCACTCCCTCTACCCTGCCTGAAGCCATCCTGGGTGGGGAGCACTTGGAGCAGCGGGGCCCCTGGGCCCCTGAAATGATGCAGACAGGTGCTGCTCCAGCCCAGGCCCGCCTGACACTGCTAAGCTGCTTCTCCTTCCGTGACAGGATTTGAAGACGGTCCTTTCCTTGCCCGAGGCCCCCGGGGAGTTCCTGCACCCCGTGGTGTACGCGTGCACCGCTGTCATGTTACTCTGCCTCTTTACTTCCATCCTCACCTACATCGTGCACCACAGGTGAGGCGTCTGCACCGCCCGGGGCCCAACTGTCTGCTCTCAGCAGAGCGGTCCCCGGCAGCCATCCCGCTCAGTTAAATGTGGGGAGGGGGGCTGCTGATCTAGGGGAAGGGGTGCAGAGCAGAGCAGGGTGGGGCAAGGAAGACTTGGCCCAGCTCCCTCTCACAGTGTCATTGAAAGTTCTTGCCCTCTAGATGGGGGTCTCTGGGATGAAGCCCCAATTTTCCCAGCCCAGTAAAAGTTCTGAGTCAAATTAAGTGACTTTGGGCCATTCTCTGCCATCTTGTTAGTCCTTACTGAGCCGGGGAGGGGGCAAGGAGGCACCTTTAAACTGGGCTTGACTGATCCCAAAGCACTGCAGACAGGCTCCTAGGTCCTCTGCACTAGAGGACTCATCCAGAGGAAGACCTTGGTTTGAATTCCCATAAGAGACACAAGCTGCGTGACCCTTCCCTGGGCTTCAGTATCCTCCTCTGTAAAATGTGGGGGAGGGGGCATGACTCTGGCCCATCAGGCCCTTCTCAGTTCTGAATTGAGGACTCTGTGGGAGACAGGTGGGTGCTGAGCTGGGCTGTACCTGGCACAAGGCTGTCCTCAAAGCCTCTCAGCTTGGCAGGAGCAGCTCTATGCTCCGCTGGCCCACTCCTACTGTCCCCGGCATCACCTCCATGCCGCACAAGGTGCCAGGATCAGCTGGGCTGGCCTTAGAGTCCTCACGCAGGCTGGGATCAGCGATGAGAGGGCCAGCAATGAGGCCTGGGCCCAGGTCTTCACGACCGATCTCTACCACGCTCTTGGCACAGGTGCAGTGCTAAGCATTTTTGTTGCTTACAAATAGTCATTCGTTTGACCCTCACAGTGGCCCTGGGAGGTAGGTGCTAGCATTACCTCCATTTTACATCTGAGGAAATGAGGCCAGAAGAGGCGAAATGACTTGCCCAGGGTCACCTAGCTAGACAGAGTCTGAGGCGCTGTATTCACTGTGGCAACACACTCTGCCTCTGCTGTGAGACACTGACCCAGTCACTCTTTTGTCCTCACAGCACGATCCGAATCAGCCGCAAGGGGTGGCACATGCTTCTCAATTTCTCCTTCCACACGGCTCTCACCTTTGCTGTCTTTGCCGGGGGCATCAATCGCACCCAGTACCCGATCGTCTGCCAGGCTGTGAGTATCCAAATTCTCTTCACTTTTCTCCTTAAGTTCAGCCCTACAGCTAGAGCAGCAGGCCTGTTTCTGGGTGCCTCCCCCTCCCTGGAGTCTTTAGGGCCATTTTCAGCCCATCACTTTGTCTCTTCCCTGTGCCTCTGTCTGGGTGGGGACCTCCCACCCTGATCCAGGTTCCAGGCACTCTGGCTGGGCTGCTTGTGAAGGGGTGGGGCCCAGCCTTGGGGGCTCCTTGCCTCCCCTCAGAAGCCCACTTATGGGAGCCTCAAGGGCTCTAAGGAGCATGAGTGTTGCTGCTCTCTTGCCATCCCTCACCAGGACCCTGAGCCTGAATCACCCCCACAGACAAGGCAGCAGTTCCTTCTGGTTGGGGAGGCAGGCAGCTCAGAAGCCCCTGGTGAGGGTCAGTCCAGGCCCCAGAGAACTTGAAACTGGGTATGTGATGATTCAGTTGTGCCCATAAGACCTGGAGCCCAAAGCAGCAGAAAGAAGCTGAACTCATGGCTTCCTGGCTCCCTGTCTGCTCTCTGGGGTGGTGTGGGAGCTTCTGCAAGGCTGGAATCAAACCCTCGTCCTGCCACCAACTAGCTGGGTGACATTGCCCGAGTCACTTGTCCTTGCTGTCTCTGCAGGGGCAATGCCACCACCTCTCCTCTCTCTGTCTCCGCCTCTCTCAGCTCTCTCAAAGTTGTTGAGAGGGACCCAGTCAGTCAATCAGACAACAGGCATTTATTAACCACCTACTGTGTGCCAGGAAATATAGGAGGGGAGAAGGTTATGAAGGACTTTGAATGCAAAATAACATTTTGTGTTTGCTCCTGGAGGTCATAGGGAGCCACTAGAGTGCATTAAGGGTGAAAGGTGACATGGTCAGACATACACTTTAGGAAAATCACTTCAATAGCTGAATGGAGAAGGGACTGCAGAAGGGAAAGACGGGAGGCAGCAGACCCTCCAGGAGTTATTGCAATAGTCCAGGAGTGAGAGGGCCTGCACCAGCATGGGGACATCATCAGAGGAGAGGAGGGGGCTATTCAAAGAGCTCTTACAATGGTGAAATGGACCCACCTTGGTGCCATATTGGATCTGGAGAGTGAGAGATGGCGAGGAGACCAGAATATTGGTGGGGAGCCTGAAGGACTGGGAGTTTGGAGGTGCTCTTGAGAGTAATAGTAAAGGTATGAGTGGAAAGGATTTGGGAGGAAAGAGAGTGAGTGCTATTTTGGAATGTTAAGTTTTAGATGTCTGCTGGACATCCAGGTTGAGGCATGTGGAAAACAGATGGAGATGAGAGACTGGAGGTCAGCAGAGAGTTTGGGGCAGGAAAGGTAGATCTGAGAATCATCGACATAGAGACAGTCATGAAATCCACGGGAGCTGATGAGGTCACCAAAGGAAGTAGAATAGAGGGAGAAGAGGGCCCAGGACAGAACCCTGAGGGATACCCATGGTTACAAGGCATGACCTGGAGGAGGATCCAGCAAAGGAGACAGAGAGGGAGGAGGAGAACCAGGATGAGAGGGAAAGAGTGCCTTGAAAACCTAGAGAGAAGAGAGAATGCAGGAGGAGAAAGTGCCCAACAGTGTACAAAGCTGCAGGAAGGTCAAGGAGAAAGATGAGTGAAAAAAAGACCATTGGATTTGACCTCTAAGAGATTGCTGGTCACTTTGGAGGGGGTAGTTTCAGTGGAACGAGAAGGTCGCAAGATGGATTCTAAAGAGATAAGAGAAAAAATGAAAAGAAATGGAATCGTTGATCGAGGGTGCTCTTCTCTTGGAGTTTAACCTTCTAAGGAAGGAAATGAGCAGATAGAAGGGCAGGAGGGTGGTGGTGGTTCAGGATGGGGGAGACATGGGCATGTTTGTAGCAGAAGGGAAGGAGTCAGTGGAGAGGGAGAAACTGAAGATAAGGTACAGAGTGGGAGTGTTGGAGAGAGGGGCAATCTGCAGGAGGAGACAGGATGGAACAGGACCATTTGAGCAGGTTGAGGTGTTCACCTTGGTAAGGAGAAGGGCTGCCTCTTGGTGAGAGACAGGACTGAAGGAGGAGAGGAGCTGAAGGCACCTGAGTGATGGGAAATGAGGAAGTGGAGAGAAGAAGGGGCTTCACTTTTTCTGTAAACTTAGGGGACAGGATCTCTGCTGAGAAGGCAGGAGGAAGGGAACCAGGGGAGGCTTGAGTAGAGACAAGGAGGTCTGGAGAGTGGGAGAGGGAATGGATAAGGGGAGGCAGAGTGGGATTGCCCAGCAGCAGGAAGGGCCCAGAATGGTGGGGCTTGTGTCCCACAAGTGTATGGCAAATCCAGTCAGAATGTGATTTTCTCTACCTTTATTCAACAATACCTGCATCACTACAGATGGCAGCAGGGACCCCAGGCTTTGTCTTGGCAGGCCATAATCCATAAGATGATAAGAGGATCAGGCACTCAAGAGGACGGCTCCCCAAGGAGTGCAGAGGGGCAAGGAAGGGAGGAGAGCATGTCCAGTGCCAGCTGATGGCCTGGGAGACTGAGGGCAAAGTGAGGAACAAGAACAGGGTTTGGGTCACAAGGCAGCGGCGAGAGGCCGCACACCAGATTTTGAGCAGATCAGGTTATTTCAAAGTGCCTTACATGGAAGTGGTGCATCTGTGGGGGAAGTCGAGGTCTCAGACATGACCTTCTCTGCATCTGACTGGGGAGAGGAAAGGAATCCCAGATGGGAGGAAGCTCTCAGCCCACCCTCTCTGGCCAGTGAGACCCTAACCCACACCTTGGCAGCATGGCCCGAAGTGGCTGGGATCCACTCTGAGAGGCTGCTTTGTGCCCTCCCCAGGGCTGGTGTCAATGCCTGGCTTTCTCTGCACACAGAGCTATGTGTTCAGACAGACTCTAGCCAATGTGAGAGCTGAGTTCGTGGAGTGGCCAGGTCATAACAGGCTTTCTCAGCACCCACTGAGGAGGCAGGCTTTCCCAGGCTGCAGCAGCCACTCTCAGTGAGGGGAGGGAGGAAATGGGGCTCAATTTCCTGTAACCAGGATGGTTTTGCCAAGGGCCATCTTCACAAAAACCCCCTTTGATAGTTGAGGAAACAGGCTCAGAGAAATTTGGAAGCTCATTTAGTCACAGAGCTGGTCAGAGGCATCGCCAGGTTCAAACCCAGATCTCCTGGGTTAGAGCTGCCGATTCTAGAGCTCGGTCTGATGCCTGTTAATTCTGTAGGCAGCCAGGGGGCACCACAGTGCACAGAGCACCAGACCTAGAATCAGAAAGACCCAAGTACAAATCATAGGCACTTCTTAGCTGGGTGACCATGGGCAAGTCACTTCTCCCTTCACTTCAGTTTCCCCACCTATAAAATGGAGATCATAGTGGCCCCTCCCTCCCAGGTTGTTGTGAAGATCTGACTGTAACTGAACAATATCTGGACATAGTTAGCTCTTAGTCATGATACCCCAGAGAGGGTCCTAATGCCTTCATTCCTCACACCCTGAAAACAGAAAAAAATGTGAGATCCCCAGAAAACAAAGCCAGTGTTTCCCTGATAAATGAGAGGTTGGCCCGCTGCCTGTGGCCCGGGAACCACTGAGGAGCAGTATAATGGTTTGTTGGTTTTCTGTCTCTCGGTGCTGGGCACCATGAGCTTGGCTTCTGCATAGAGCCCTGAGTAGACCCTGGTCTGGGGGAGGGGACAGGCTAGGGCTCATCCACGCCCGCTGCCAGAGTAGCCTGGGCCCTAGGACCCCAGGCTTCCTGAGACCTGCAGAAAGAGCAAGGGTTTTGTGGGTGGTGGGGAATGAGCTATCTTTGGGAATGAGGAGGGGCAGCGAAGAAGCTTTAGTAGAAAGTGGTTTGCCCTGAGGACTCTAGTGTCTTCCCCAGCCTTGGAGACCACTCAGGAAGGAGCCCAGACTCACAACAGCTTGGTGTCTTTCATTAGCTGTGGAGTGGTGCTTTCTCTGTGGCTGGCCAAACCAGCCCCCCACCACCTTACCCAGTGAGCCACCCCACCTCATACCCATCTGAGAGGAGCACCCCCCCCCCGGTCCTCCGCAGGGAGAAGCCACCCTACCATCCCCACCTGCAACCTCTCCCAGGAAGCTGATGATGATGGAAGGGGCCAGACAGTTGTTATGGTAACAGAGGGGCTAATTACAACTATTAGGGGACACAATAAACATCACCAGATGGTCATCATTAGTGCTCTCAGAAGGGGAGCTGGCCTTGCTTGGCCTCCTCCCTGCCCAGAGTCCCCGCACCCCCCACCCCAGCCTTGCTTGGCCTCCTCCCTGCCCAAAGCCCCCTCCCCCAAAGCCAGTCCTGAGGTGGGGGCCAGAGCTCCAAGACAACCATAGCCATGTTCTGCCTTGACTTCAGCTCACCCACCAGCACCTTGGGGAGGCCTGGCCCAACCTTCATAGAGGCCTTAGGCCCAGAGGCTGCCCAGACAGAGACATGAGGGGCCACTGTCCCCCCAGAAGGGGGGAATCATACAGCTGGGCTGAGATTCCTGGGCACAAATATGTTCCTTCCCACCCCAAACTTGAGTGCAGAGGACCCCAGCCTGACCAGCACCAATCTTGGGTCACCCCCTGGCTCACACCAGGCTAAGCTGGACCTCAGGACCTCCTTTGGATCTTTGATTGAGGCTTTTTCTGGAATTCCACCCCGTCCCCCCAGCCAAGAGGTCCTTGCCAGGGTGTTGCAGAAAGCAGAGTCGCTTCACTAAGTGGCATTTCCAGGCCATCTTTGGCTTCCTCAGGAGACAAACGAAACAACCCTCATTGTGCTCAGTCCTCAGGGAGCTGGCTAGGGCCTTCACCCACTAATGCACCCCCCGATCAGAGCCATGCTGTCCTTGTCTCTGCCGAATGTCAGGTCACTGCCTCAAAGGTTACCGCTTTTGTGGAATCAGAGGCTCCAGATGCAGGCTGCAGAATTAGCTAATTCGGTCCCAATCACCATTTGCATAGTAATGAGGACCTCTCCTCTGTGCCCTGCATGTGATAGAGGCAGCACCACTTTATCAGGGTGCAGTCACTGGGCCCGACAGCATGGGGAGGCTCTCAGGGATCACTGGGGTGCTCAGACTGAGCCTCACTTGTTCATGGCCACACAAGGGCCCGTGTCCTCGTGGATGTTTGCCCAGTCTCACTCGGAAGGTAGCCAGGGACAAGAGTCCACGCCAGCCGGATTGGTCAGCACGGAGCCTCATCCCAGGGACCAGGAGGCCCAGATTCTCAAGGAAGGGGCTAGAGCAGTCCAGCCTGGGGGTAGCGAGGGACAATCCCAAACAGCCCGGGCTGGGACAGAGACACCTGCACTGAGGGCCTCCAAACCAGAGGATTCAGAGCCATAAAGGAGCCCTTGACAGACAGGGAGCTCACCCCCTCTGAGGTCGCCCATTCCACTGTGGGGAAGTTCCCTTTCTTAGGGTACTTTGCTGATGTTAAGTCTCCATCTGCCTCCACACCTTCCACTCACTGTCCCCAGTTCTGCCCTCTGGGACCCAGCAGACAAAGTCTTATCTCTGCCCTGGCAGCTAGGAGGTGCAGAGGGCTGGACCTGAGCTGAGGAAGACCTGAGTTTGAACCCTGCCTCAGACACTTCCTGGCTGGGTGACCTTGGGCAAGTCACTTAGTAGTCTCTGTCTGCCTGAGCTTATGAAATGATGGGGCAGGCTCCACAGCCTTGGAGGTCTCTTCTAGCTACCAATCTGTGATGGTATCATCTCCATTCTAGGGCTCTACACTTGACCCAGTTATTGGTTCACCCCAAAGCCTGATCCCAGACCCCTTCATACCATGGCCAGTCTTCCTCCAGGCAATCAACACTGCCAGACCTGGGAAGACTCGTCTCATCACCATCCATAGGACATCGTCCCTCCCTGGCCAGGGCTTCCCTAAATGTAGCATTGCCTCTGCTGGACAGCGAGCTCCTGCTCAGCCCAGACTGTCCTCTCTTGGCCCAGGGTCTGCCTGGCACATAGTTAGCGCTCAATCAATGCGTGATCATTCACAGTGTAATACTGGGACTTCCATCAGCCACTATGAGGGCCATGTAGGAGCAAAAGGACCCTTTGAGGGAAGGAGAGAGAACAGAGAACGCCAGCCTGGCCCTGGGAGGCTCTTCCTCACATAATATGAACTTCATGGTACCTCATTTCAACCTCAAGCAGAGCACCACCCAGGAGCTCCCCTCCCCGTGACCCACACAAGGTCCACAGAAGTCCAAATGGCACCCACACAGTGCCCACCTGCCACCCAATAGTGCCCATATGGCACCCCCACAGGGCCCATTCAGTGCCTATGTGACACCTACACAGTGCCTACTTGGCACCCACACAGAGCCAACATGGCACCCACACAGTGCCCATACAGTGCCTACATGATACCTATACAGTGCCCATCTGCCATCCACATAATGCCTACATGGCACCCATACAGGGCCCACATAGTGCCCATATGGCACCCACACAGGGCCCATTCAGTGCCTACATGACACCTACACAGTGCCTACCTGGCACCCACACAGAGCCCACATGGCATCCACACAGGACCTACACAGAGCCCATATGGCACCCACACAGGGCCCATTCAGTGCCCACATGGCACCCATATGGTGCCCATACTCATTCCCATCCAGGGCAGAGGAAGTGCAGGTGCCCATGGCTGTGAGGGGATCCCAGGACTCCCCCAAGCACATGATACCCTCCATGACTGGAACCCACATAGAGGGCAAACCAATGGTCTCCAGGCCCTGACCTTCACAGGCATGAGGCTTCTGTATCTGCTGTCCTTGTCTCAGCCAGCTGGGCCACCTGCCAGGTCTCTTCTTCCAAGCAGCAACTTCTTCCGACACATTTTGGCATTTTCTCCTTCAAAGGTCAAAAGAGGCCAGCGCTCCTGAGCCAGCCAGGCCCCCTGAAGTCTCTTTCCCTAAAAGACAAATGACAGATGGATGCTCTGCCAGGAAAAGCAGATCTGTTCTCTCAACTCACCGGCTCTCAGACCCGTGACCCAAGCTGCAGGAGAAAGGAAGGTCCCATAAGGGGCAGGTTCCCGCTGCCTCTCCCTGGCAAGATCAGGCAGGGAATCCCCCACTGCCTGGCCTTTATCCTGCCTCTTGCCTTGGTCTGGAGAACCTGGGAGTTGAGGTCTTGGGAAATAATCATTGCTGGTGCTTCTAGCGCACTTCAAGCTTTGTGAAGCACTTTACATTCGGGATCCCATTGTCAGGAGCTATTATCTCCAGTTTACAGATCAGGAAATTGAAGTACATAGCCCCTAAGTAATTGGCCTGGCATCTGCAGGTTCTTCCTGACTCCCATTCCAGCACTGTCTCCCCTCTGCCACCTAGTGGTCTATGACAGTCTGCCCTCACTGAAGAATCCAATTCAATCAATCCAACAAGCATTTATTAAGCACCTACTGTATGCCAGGCATTGTGCTAAACTCTGGGGATAGAAATCATTAAAAAAGGAACAGTCTCTTCCCCTAAGGAGCTTATGGTTTAATAGGGAGACACATACAAAAAGAGGCAGGGGATACCTGGCACAGGGTACCCAGCACAGAGGCATCTTGTTCTGTGGAGCTGAAACCAGGTACACCATCAGCTCTGCCCTCTTCAAAGGGGGCATCTGGAGGACCTTGGTCTTGCACCCTCCAGGCTCTGCCTCTCCCAAGGGGGCATCAGGAGGAGCCTGGTCCTGTGCCCTCCAGGCTCCAGTCAGAGGGGCTAGCCAAGGCTTGAGGTAGTGCCCTAGCAATGTGCTTTCCCTAGGAAGGGCATCTCCGCAGCCTCAGAAGCAGGCAGGGGCTCTCCTGCTTGTCCCTGGGGGCTACCCTCCAGTTCTTAAACATTTATTGAGGCCTACTATGTGTCAGGCACTTTAAGCTAAGCACAGGGAATAGGAATGTCAGAATTCCAGGAATCAGGAAGACCTGATTTCAAATTCAGCCTCAAAGACTGTGTGACAATGTGTGACCCTGGGCAAGTCACTCTACCTATCTGCCTCAGAGCATAATAACAACACCTACATCACAAGATTGTTGGGAGGACCAAGTGCTTGGCACATTGCCTGGCATACAGTAGGCACTTAATAAATGCTTATTCCTTCCCTCCTCTGTATGTCATAGACCTGTCTCACACTGAAGGATATTGCAGGAATCCTCTCTTCTCTCCCTTGATGGGGAAGATGCCCAGGCACACTTTGGGTGGACAGTGGGGCCCAAGCAACATCAGGACATGCTGGTCACCAGCCTTTGGAGAGCCAGGGGCCACTTGAGCTTCGCCAATCTAAGACACCCCCCGTGAGTCCATTAAAACGGCCAGTGCCAAGCCGGCTAGATCTTTGTCTAGATGCTCAGGGCCTGCCCTCCCCACCTAGGCTGAACATGCCCAGCAGCCAGGCACTGGGACTCACACACTGGCTGGCCCCTGAGTCACTGACAGACCCAGAGCCCCTAGCTGGTGGAGTCTGGGCTATGGGCGAGGTTCTTGTGCCACCCACCACACAGAGATGCCCAGACCCTGTTCAGCAGGGGAATCTGAGCTACTCTGAAAGGGAACATCTTGTGGGTGGGTTCTGGGTCCTTTTCCTCAGCAGTAATCTGCTGGGAGGACCCAGAAGCCAGGCAGGACCTGAGCATCTTGGCAGATGCTCCTTGACTGGTGGGTGGTTTGTGCTGATCTTGACCCTCCTCCCCCAGGTTGGTATCACACTCCACTACTCCACCCTCTCCACGATGCTGTGGATCGGTGTGACTGCCAGAAACATCTATAAGCAGGTGACGAAGAAGGTGCCCCAGGGCCCGGGGGGTGAGCAGCCTCCATACCCCAAGCAGCCACTGCTCAGGTAGGGACTGTCTGTGTCTGTCTGTCTCATGCGCGTGGCCCAAACAGCAGATGCTCTGATGCTTCTCTGGCTGTGCCCTCAGATGGGCAGTTCAGAGCTGGTGATGACATCGGGGGACCTCTGGGACCCAGACCCAGGGTGTGGGGACTGGATGCAGCAGGATGGAACAGGAACCTGACAAGTGAAGCCACCTTGTGCGAAGGAATTCAAGGGCACCTCAGGGGGCTCTCAATTGTTCCCTCGCTTGGGATGGAGTCTCACTGAATGCTCCCATGGGAGCTTCAGGCCCCTGCTGGTCAACTCAGGCCGGATGACCAGTATATTCATTCTTTAAGGTGTCAGCTTGCATTGGTTGGTAAAGGGAGTTTCTTTGCCCAGGAGTTGCCTTTGTCCACAAAAGTTCCCACCCTCATTTCAAGTCACACTGGCTGTGTCTCCTGCAGATTTTACCAAGGACATGGCAGATGGGCAGTGACTGGAAGGACCAAGGCTAGCTTTCCTTGTAGCATCTCATCTTGTGCCTGAATCAGTGTCTCTCCCAACACAATCAAGGTTTGGTCCTTGAGGCTCAGGAGGGTTCCAACTGTGGGAGTACAGGGTATACTTGATCATCTCCCTCCGTGGGTGACATCTTCTGCTGGCCCAGCTGCTGGGGACAAAGCTGGACTGGGCCTCTAGAAGCAAAGACAGTCTGCCCTACAGCTGACCAGCTTAAGAGCACTGACCAGCAAAGCCTTCAAGCTGTGGGGGCTGCAGAGGCAGACCAGGGGACAGAGCACAGGAGAGGGTGGGCTAAGCTGATGACCCCATAATGGCCCATCCTCACTGGAAATGTCCATTTTCCAGCCTGTAAAAAGTCACTCACCCTAACTCGAGGACATTGGCCAATACTTTGCCTCTGGCCTTCCTGTTGCGCTTAGTCACCTCACACCTGGGCTGGGAGCTTTGCTTGACTTTTGCTCATTCCACTCAAGTTGAAATGCCAATGCCATGTGCTGCCCAGCCTGTCCTGACCCTCCGAGGGTCACCTGAACCCTGGAGCTCTAGCCAGGAGAGGCCTATTCCTGACTGCAAATCACATCACACTTTCTTTTTCCACTTGGGAAGATTATTTTCCTGCCGCATATTGATGTTGATGATGAGAGAAAGGTCATTGCCGACAGACAATGGAGGTTCCCCGATGAGAACAGGTCCTCCCTGTAGCCACCTGACTGACAGCCAGATCATCCTTGTCTTGAGGCACGCCCCTCCTCTCCTCAAAGTTCTTCCCTGGCTCTCAATGGCTTCCATAATCAAGTCAGGCTCTGGACCCAGCATTCAGCCTGGCCCCACCCACTTCTGCCACCATACTTCCATGACCCTTCCCATGCCCTCCACCCAAACTGAGAAGTCTTTGTTCCCCAAGACCCACCCTGCACCCTGGGCTTTTCTGTCTGTTTTTAGGGAGGGAGGTTGGGTGGAGCAAAGGGCAGTCCCCAGTCCTGGGTCCAAGTCAGACTCTGCCATTCCTCTCTTCCCTCCCTGGGCCTGCCTCAGGCTCTTACTTGATGACTCAGCTCTCACCCTGAAGTTGCTGGGCCTGTTAGGCCCTCCTGCCCATCCCTCAGTGCCCAGTCAGGGACCACCTTCCCTGAGAGTCTCCCTAAGATGCCACCTTTGACAGGAAGCCTTTCCCAATGCCCTGTCAGTTATTTCATTGGTGTTTGTCCTGTCTACAGCTGAGGGCAGGGACTGTCTTTGGCCTTTCTTTGTATCCCTAGCACTTAGCACAGGATCTGGCATAGAGTAGGCACTTCCTAAATGTTTGTTGACTGACTGACTTACTCTTTCATGAACTTAGTACCGAGTATGGCATATTACAACTCTCTTCTTGCATATTACAGCTCTTGTCTTGGACATCTTGTTTCCCTGCAAGACCAAGATCTCTGTGAGGGCAGGGGCAGGGTCTTCTCAAACTTTGTATGTTCCCCACCACCACTACAAACCCAATACAAAGGTATGTGGCCCAGTCAGTCTAGTATAGTGAGTGGATGAATTTCTCAATGTAAGTGAGGGCAGTCCTATGGCATGCGGCAGACTGAAGACAAGAAGTTGATATAGAAACAGGACCACCTGGCCTGAGCAGCATGTGCAGGGAGCAGGGAGTGAGCACAGACAGCTGTCATATATCCCACACCAGAGGAACCCCTCCACCCTCACCCCAGCCAAGGGCACCCAGGCGCCAAGAGGAAGAGGATTCCTCCCAGAGGGATGGGCTAAGGTGGCAGTGTGTTCACATGCAGTATTTTGTCTTGCCCATGGTCAGAGCCGTCCCCTCTGGGGCACTGTCTTTGGGCTCGCCTTGGGGCAGATACCTCTAAGGATTCCTCAGAGGAGATGGCATTTGAGTTAGACTCTAAAGGACCAAGAGGAGTCCCCTTCCTGGGATTCTAGGCATGGGAGCTTCCAACATCCAGGACCTTAGAAGTGGGATGAGCGGATGATCACTCGGCAGTCATTTGATGACCTGATAAGCTTGGCAGGAAAGTCCTGTGCCACAGAAGCCTCAGATAAGGCTCATTAGGGGAGGTTTCTGCTTTTCTCTGAAAACCAAGTCAGTGGCTGCTTGTCCAGGGATGAGTCAGAAACTGCCGGAAGGTACCCTCTGCTCTTTTCAGTACAATCAAGTTAATTGTGCTGAAACTCCCACTTCACAGGGCTGGAGGATAAACAGAACCTATGAATGAGTGAGTGAACGAAAAATATTTGCTAAGCACCCTATGCCAGGCACTGTGTGCCAAGCAGTGAGGATACATACTGAAACACACAGTGCCTGCCCTCAGAGAGTTTACCTTCTACAGAGGAGACAACATACAAAGGCATGCTGTGGCCAAGGAGGGGGCACTTTGGTCCATAAAGTTATAAGGATAAGGAATGAAGCCTTAGGGGAGCAGATTGGCAAACCTCATCCAGGAACAATGGCACAGTCGAATTGATCATGGTTCATGGTCCCAGAATTGGGAGTCAGTAAACTGAGCATCAAGGTGGTGGTGAGGCTGTGGAGGAGGAGTCTGGGCAGTGAAGATTGAAGCAGGTAAAGCAGAGCATCTCCTGAATGGTGCCTGAGAGACACAGTCACCCACCAAGGTGGGGAAGGACATGAGGAGAGGCTAGCAGGAGTCAATCTGACAAAACAGGCAAAAACAATCTGCAGCATTATGAAGGACAAGCGCCTAAGATGTGGGCAGAACTCCCCAATGGGAAGCCTCAGGCAGATGGAAGGCTATCCCTAATGAGTGATCAGAGCCGACTGCTTGGAGGAGGCATCCTTGGGGGTAGACTCTGAGGACTGAGTAGGGGGTCCTTCTTGGTAAGCAGAGCACTCCAGCAGGTTCTTATATCTCAGCCAAGCCCACAAAGGGGAGATGCAGACCAGGAGGACGTGAGTGAGTTACCACCCCTTTGTGCCTTTGTGGTTCTTCTCTGGGTCTCCTCTTTTCCTCTTCTTCTCCCCCTTCCCTCTCCCTCTTCTGTCTTCCTTCTGTCTCTGTCTCTCTCTCTTTCCCTCTCTTTTCTTCTTTCTCTCTTTCCTCTCTTTCTTTCTCTGTCTCCCTCTCTTCCTCCTCTTCTTCTCTCTCCCTCTTCTCTCTTCTTTCTTTCTCTCTGTCTCTATCTCTCTCCCTATCTCTGTCTCTTTCTCTCTTTTTTTCTCTCTTTCTCCATCTTCCTCCCTCCCTCTCCCCTCTTTCCTCCTCTCTCTTTGCCTCCCTCCCTCTCCCCGCTTCTCTCTCTCCTCTCCTCTCTCTCTCCCTAGCCGCTGAGATATTCCCCATAAGTGAGCCTGCTCCATTTTGATAATCCTTCCTCACAGTATTTTGGTGGCTGTTGAAGGGGCTGTCACTAGCATCATGGGATAATGATGTGCCATCATTCCCCCATCGAGGAGCTTAAACAGTAATCAGCTCCTTATTAACACACCTCCTCCACCAAGCCTGGCTTCAGCTTATCCCTTGGGCAGAGGAGACATGCTGTGCTCTGGTTTTCCTCCATTTGGAAAAGGTCATAAGGGAATGGAGAAACCTTCCCAGAACAAACAAACACTCATGGCCTCCTTCCTTCTGCCTACTTCCATTAGATCACCATCATGAATGATCCTGAAGGTGGGAGCCAAGAGGGGCTGCAGGTTGTTGACTAGGGAGGACAGAGCAGTGAGCCCTAAGCTCATGACCTTGGCAAGCATCTGTCTTGCCGGGACTAACTCTAACCCTCCCTGAGCTCATGGGTCATTCACACTTCCCATGAGCCTTGTTGACTCAGAAATAGAGTCATTCCAAGGCCATCTGGAAGGTTGTGTTGAGTCTGTGGCCACTTGTCCCTGAGATGAGAGGTTCCATTGTGGGCCACCATTAGAAATCATAATGTTGGGCTCCATATTTTAGCTCAGACTTTAAGCTGGTTCTTTGGTGGGGAGGAAGAGACTGAAAGGCCCAGGGAGAATCATCTACTCTCTGGTCTTTGATCTGGTCTGAGGGTACTCCCTTCTGCAGATCTAGCACAGAGTAGCCCAAGCCCAAGCATTCATCCCCAATGACCACAGTGAATTTTAAATGGATCCATGAGTGCCAAGGAGCATGCCCACACCCTTGCCCCCTGTAACCTCTGGCCCACCCTACCTCCACATAATCACTGAATGAAAGGATTTGGGGGTCCAGTGACTCTGGAGCACCCCTCAGCAGGAATCCTCTCAACCATCTACCTGACAAATGGGTGTCCCAGCCTCTGACTGAGGCCTTCCAATGAGTCCTCCCATTCCATTTGCAGATTGCTCATCAGGACATTTTCCCTTAATGACAGTAATAGTTGATGCTTATTGTATTTTGAAAAGAACTTTATTTGTGTGACCTCATTCTAACCTTCACAGCAACCCCCAAAGGTAAATGTTGCCATGATCCCCATTTCACAAATGGGGAAACTGAGGTACACAGTTATTCACTAATTTTCCTGATCATACAGCTAGTATCTGATAAAAGATTTGAACCCAGAAATTCCCAACATCAAGCCCGAGGCCATGTGCCCTGAACCATGCTGACTTCTTATGTTCTGTTTAAATCGGTCTTTTGATTCTCTCCCTCCACTGCTCCCAGAGCTGCCCTTAGGGGCTAAACAGAATGAGCTGAATTATTCTTCACTGCAAAGATATTGGGCCAGATGCTTTCTATGGCCCCTTCCACCTCCACTATTCTGTGAGCCTACATCCTTCCCCTCCACTTCTCCATCTATAAAATGAAGAAATTGGACTGGTTGCTCTCCATGGTGCCTTTCTATGCCAAACACTTACTCTATTGTGCATGACAATTGGTTCTAAGCAACAATGGCAGCGTACAGGAAACCCCAAGGAGTAAGCTCCCTGGTAATCAGAAACTTTGTTGAAGCGTCGTGGCAGCCAGAGCTTAGAGCTCTCCCTCCTGTCTCTGCCTTGCTTTCTCTCTCTTTGAATTGTTCAGAAAATCCCAGTTGTCTTCCCAAAGCTTACTGTGAGGTTGGAAGCTATTACTCCTTAGTAACAAAGTGGTGAGATTCTCAGGCTGACCCATAGTCCCTCAGTGGAACAAGCTAGTGCCGGAGCCTTTCTGCAGGGCGGCTGGTGGGAACAGGAACCCTATCCTCTCTTTTTCTTCCATAACTGTGTCCCTGGTGACAAGGCAAAGACTTTCCTATCTGTCCCCTTTCCCCAGGATTCCTGCAGCATGGGCAGCAGGAAAAGGCTCCTCACAGTCAGGGGCTCCTATCCAGGGGCTCCAGCTGCTCTGGAGACTTGGGGATAGGGAAGGGAGCAGTGTCAGAACAGCCACACCCCAAGGAATGGAAGCCATTGGTGGGAATAAGCCCTCCCTGACCCACCGGCTCAGATGTAGGAGCTTGTCTCTTCTCTCTTTCCTTAGAGGAACCATTATTACTCTTCATAGATACTTCTTAAATAAGCAGATTATAGGCTTCAGAGCTAGAAAGGATCTTAGGGACAACTGAGTCTGAGCCCTTCTTTCTACCCATGAGGACTCTGAGGATTTGTCCACAGCTACAAAGCTAGTAACTGCTGGGGCCATGCCTCCCAAGAACATGGATTGTAGAGAAGGAAGGAATCCTCTAATTCCTGAATTGAACAGATAAGGAAACTGAGACTTAAAGGAAGAAGAGATTTCCCCAAGGACACAGAAAGAGTACTTACCAAAATGAGATTTGAACCCAGGTCCTCTGCCTCCAGCCCCCACAGCCCTAATCATGGGATTGGTGAAATCCACCATGACAGATCTGGGTTTTTTCTTGTTTTCTGCTTGTCCTGTCATCTTTTGTGTCAATGTTTGAAGGTTTGGGTAAGCCAACTCCAAGCCATATAAGCCTGGATTCTTCCTTGCCCAAGACCACTCTTTAATCCTTTATGAGACTGGCCTAGGATGAGAGGCCAAGCAGGAGTCTGAGCCCCTCCCATTGGCAATTTGGGCACACATTTGGGCAGGCAGCCAGTGGAGAGGATATGGGGTTCCTCAGAGATAGGATGGCTGACTCGGCCTCAACCTGCAGAGGAGTTGCCCTTCCATGCCCCCATGAAAGAGTGTGGACACCACCTTCTTTTGGCCTTTTCCCTATTCAAGAGGTAGACCTAAGTTAGAAGAAGTTGAGGGGCAGCTGGAAAACAGGATTGTCTTTTTAGCCACTACAGTAGAAGAACTCAACCATGACCAGGGGTGGGGGGGATTCACCACCCCCTGCCATCACAGGGAATTCTTCAGATAAAGTAGACCCAATGGGAAGGTAGAGTTTGTCTGGCAGCTGCAAAGTATCTCTGCTTCTGGGGAAGGTTCAAACCCTAGCATGTCACAAAGAACCTATGAGAGACAGTGTCAGACCCTGAGAGAGGTGGGGGGAGCTAGGGATTTACCAGGATGTAAGTGTGAGACTTTAGCATCTTTTGCATTCTCTGTGGGGTGGAATAAAAGCTGTCCTCTACTCAATATGCATCCACTAACTAGGATTCTTTGATGGGAAGTAGGGATCTCAATTATCCATGTCTGTGGGGACGTAGCCAAACATGGGCTGTATTTGGGGATTTTTCCTGGAGTAGACCTGGGTGGGGCATGAAACAAAGATAATATGGCCCCTTGGGGTCAGTCTCAGAGAACAGACCTGGCCTATGTGAGCCAGTGAACAGGTGAAGGTAGAAGGAAGCAAGAGGCCCTAGACAACAAGTTACATACCTCATGTTCCCCCACTGTAGTTTTAGTTACCCCAGATCCTCAATCCTTGTGAGTTCTGCAAAATGGAGTCAAGTTGTGTCTTCTGCAGACTTGGTTGAAACTCTAGGGTCAGAAGGTACCAAATGGAGTATTTTGAGTGGGAAGTCCACAGTTCTGTCTAGTCTACACTGTGAGACAGCTCTCTCTGATCCACTGGGTGTCTGTCATTCTGCCAGTGAACCCCTTCATATACCCCATCACTCTCTGTCTTGTTCAGGATGATAGGGACAGCCCCAGGGAAGCCAGCTAGGTTTGATCCATGGGAATGCTAGAACCCCACAGGGCAAGTCAGATAGTACCTCATAGAATGTAATGCCCAGAAGAGAACTTAGGAATCACCTTTTCCAGGTCCTTGGTTTGGCATATTTCAGTAAAAACAATCAAGAGTTTTCTTCCTTCTTCTCAACCAAGCGGTAAGGACCCCACTCCTTACTCTCCCAGACCTTTCACATCCTGCCCTGTGGGAGAGGTAGGGCAGAGACCTTTCTTGTATTCCCAGAGAGGACAGGAATGGTTTCTGGCATACAGAAAGCACTTAATAAATGCTTGTAATAAATGCTTGTTGCATGACTGAGTTGGAAGCTACATCCTTGTTAGCACATTGGCTCATCTTCACAAGAGCAAATAAGCACTTTGAGGAAGGGAGGAAAAGAGAGAGAATGCTCCCCTGGGGAGGCCAGTCCAGAGGAACTTCTTGAAGTTTGTCTGGGGTTCATACTGAGCTTCACTTGGCTTAAAGCCACCTAACTGTGTGTCCAGCCATCCAGGATCATCATCATTCCCAGCCAATACCTGCTAATGTTGACCCAGGCTTCAAACCAGACTGTCACCATTCATTAATGGTGGGACTTACTTATATATACCCCCTGCCATCTTTGTACCTCAATTGTCTCATCCCTCTGACATGGCCATTCTTGTCTGCCTCCCTCTTCTCTTGCTGATTATCTCATGGCCTTGTGCAGTCTCTGAGAGACTAACAGAGAGTACATACTTCCAAATGGCTAGCCTTGGTCTTAGTGTGATTTTAGATGGATTTGGTTCATGGCCGCAATGCCTAGTTGTCATTTCGATATCATTTGTTTCTCTATGATCTAATATGGATTGCTAGTCCAGATCATGAGCTCCTCTCACCTAGAATCCTAGAAAACTTCCTTAACTGCTCTGTTTCCAGACTCTGCCTTCTCCCATCCATCACTACTAGCTAACAGAGTCATCTCCTCTCATCACAGGCTGACCGTGGCCCTCCCCTCCCTTTTAGTAGCCCTCTGTTGTCTGTAGACACTGCCCTTCACACACTCTACCTTAAACTGGTAGTTTGCATTCCCTTGTATTTATGCCTTTGTTTATATGTTATAGCCCCCAGGAAAATGTAAGCTCCTCAAAGGCAGGAGATGAAATATCCATTAAATTGAATTACAGAGTTCCAATGAGACCTTTTCCATCTCTACCTTGTGGCTTTCATTTCCTTGCCTTCTCAGGTAGGGCGTGTAGCATCACTCTGTTCCCTGCTGACCCCTCTGCCCCAATCACCTTAGGTCACTGATGGACTCCTTAGAATTAGAGGCACAAGGGCCTGGTGAGAGGTGAAAAACCCTTCCAGACCACACTAATTCATGTGGACCCTGCCTATCTACTGTCCCAAATCCCTTGGAGAACTGAGGATGTTTCATAATGGGTCATCAGAAATAGCTGAATCTGGCTCTTCCCTTCTCTGGAAATTGTCACTCTTCTGAGTGACTTCTTGAGTTCTGTGTGTCACATCCCTGACCTGATCTTCTCAGCTACCACATATATAGAGTCAAAGACAAAGCAAGAATATAGCAAGAAGGCTATATTCTGACCTACAGACTTCCATCACATTGCCAAGGATGTTAATCTGTCTTGATTTGGGGCCTAGCTTTGGGGTGGGGGGAGGGTAGTTCATTGAGTTCTCTAACTCCCAATGCTACCAATTCTGGTGCTGCATGGGAGTTTGTTCCTGACTGGTTTTGTGACATTTTTTCTGTGTTGTACCATTCAGTCATGTTTTGTTCCTTTCTCATTTTTAAGGTAGTCAACACTCTGGATGTAACTTGAATTTCTAACTGAAAACAAATCATTTTTCTAGCCCCTTAAATTGGTCCTGAAAACCTTATGCAATACTCCTTGGATTTTTTTTAAACTTCATACAAGCATGAAGGCCATCCAGATATATTTATGTTCCTTATCTCAACAAAAGGATTTCCTTTCTCTTCATTAAAAGGACATCTGTCAGAAGTGTTCCATAGAAGCATCCATTGCTACTGTTGGCCTGGAATTTCCTTGTTCTTGGCAAAGGTTTCAGAGAATTGTGTGACTGTTTCTGTTTTCTGTTGGGTCTCAGCTGCAATTGTCTTTTCTGTCACCAGAAAGATTTTTCAGGGCTGTTTGTCTATGATATCGCAGCCAGCTTCTGAATCTATTCGGGGCTGGATTGTGCCAGAGCTGACTGGAAATTTTCCTACTTCATAGAAGGGGAATAAAAATGGCATCCAGCTCACTTTTCCATATGTATCCCCTTGGGAAAGGATGACCAAAACCATAGCTGAACCTGCACGCTTTTCCTTGCCAAAGCCGTCTCTAGCAAAACACACTTTCCATGTGTGATCCATGGCCCAAAGCATCTTGATAAAGCTCATTGTTAGGGGAAGCTTGCCTAAATACAAGACCTTTGGGTGGAGACAGCTCTGCCAATAACATATTGTTCAGTGGGGATGCCCAGCACAAAGCTGGCCTGGGTCATGGATTGGAAGAGTTCCTTTGTCACCCCTGGCATCACCTTCTTTCCCATTCACAGCTGAGCCCTTTAATACTACATCATTTTTCTTGGTCACGAGACTGAGAAGAATAGCTGATACCTCTCTAAAGCAAGAGAAAAGCCTCTGCCCCCTCCCCCCCCCCCACAGTGGACACAGGTGTATTGTCCAGCAGGTGTATTGTCCTCTTCTGATGTGAGATGATTGCCTTCTACTGATTGCCTGTTGGCCAGTCTCCAGATTCCCTGGGGGCATTGCTGACTTCTTGAGACCAGACTCTAGTAGAGTCTAATCTTCTGGTTCAGCAAAAGTCTTTTGTATGCACTGTGTGAGGGTCATCATCTTTGGCACAAGTGCTTAGGGCACATGTGAGAGAAGCCATGTAGTTTGGTAGGAATGCTGGACTGGCAGACAGGAGGCCCAGCTCTGCTACTTCTTGGCTGTAAGGTCTTAGTTTCTTTTTCTTTAAAATGAAATGGTGGGCCCAGATAATGTCTAAGGTTCCTTCTGCAGTTAAATACTATGGCTGATGTGTGGAGGAATTGGTGGCTCCAGAGTGGTACAAATAGTCCATTGGCCTGTCAGGGCATCTGGGACCATTGGGCCAAAAATCCTTAAAAACCCTGTTTCTCTCTGGACAAAACAAGGACAACACTGCTGCGTATTCAAATGGATTTGCTGACCATTGAGGAAAGGCAGCCTCCAGATGCAAAACATTTGAGCTAGGGTTCTGATCTGGGATTGTGAGAAGTCAGTCTCTGCCAAATTGGGAATAGTCATCTGGGAGGAATCCAAGGACAGTGGACACCTGTTCACTCAGTGCCTGTGAAATGAAGGTAGAGGGTTGCAATCAGTGCTGGAGGAGACCATGAAAATCATTTCCATAGCACACCCAGCCTTAGATGCAGAGAGCCATTAGGGATGTTTTGTAAGTCTGCCAATCTTTTAAAATGAGTTTATACCTTGGCAAACCAGAACTGAGAGGAATTGAAAGGAATTTCCAACCTTAAGTCATATAGATACTAAGACAGAGATAACACTTCTGATGAAAACAAGGATCTGGTTCAAAGGCAGAAGAAATACCTCCGGTGTCTGCTTAGCTGCCTGGCTAGTCTGTGTTCCAAAAAAAAAGGTTGTCCCCTGAAAGTAAAGACTCTCATTCTAGAGAGAACAGTCACCCACAGGTGAGAGTCTGTAATGAACAAATTCCTCTTCTGATGGAGAGAAAAACAACTGAGGGTCTCCCTCTCATCTTTTGTGACATTTAAAAAAGTTCAAGAGACATGGTTTCTGGGTAATTTAATCATTTCATTAATAAGCCCAGCAGGTTGTTAACAAAAGGATGGTCATTTGGCCAGCTCTCTCAGACCAAAGACACTGGTGGGAGTTGGGGTAGGGGGGTCGCAGTTTATATGCCTTTTAAGAGGAAGAATACTTAATCACCTCTGATTGGTTAATCAAATGGGAGGTGGGCTATCTTGAGACACATGACTTAGGTCACTCAAATCTTGGTCAAAGAGGCATAAATTTCCATATTACCTGTTTTCATAATAGGGAGAATCAGCCTGAGCAAACATGATGAGCAGGAATATACCCATTAGCCCATACTTAGAATTTCTTTTACTGTCTGATTAGATTTGGCCTGGGTAAATCTCTAAGAGATATTCCCCCACTGGTTGCTTTCTGGGTGAGGAAGTAGAAAAAAGAGGAAAAACCTTGGTGCTGATACAATAATTAGTTATAATGTATAAGAGAGAAAGATTCATTTCTCACAATGGTGACTAGGTTGTAAAGGGCCTGAATCTCTGAGGGAGCTGAATCTTAAACTAATGGGCTCTAAGTCTAAAATAGAAATGACAGACTCCATTCTTCCTCTTCTGGGAAGAGGTTAAGGATGATGGCTGATGTTCAGAAGCAGGTAGCTGAGAGAAGATTCAATGCCAACACCTAGCAGAGTGACCAGGGGAAGACCAGACTCAGAGGAACAACAAAATGGTGTCCTTGGTGGTGCCCGAGAAGTCAGTGACCCTGCAGCCCCAAAGGCATGAGTTGCCCCACCCTCATTACCCATGTTCCTGACTGTACACCCACCATGCATGGGTCTACTTTTCCCACCAATGTTTTATGTGTAGTTGTGGAAGACTGGCTCTAGGTTTATGGGGAGACAGAATTTGATTGCTTTCTTTCTGGGTCATTTCATTAAATGCTTTTTATATGAACTGTGTCATCTGATGGGCTTATACAAGTAACCACTTTGGTGGGGACTCATGCGATTGTTTTGAGTGGACGTGGTTCCACAGAATACCCTGAATCTAGGATACCTTGTCAGGTCAGGAGGAAGGAGTAGGGGTCTTCCAAATTCTACATCAGGCTGCACCTGACCAGGGAAGAAAAACCCCAGAGGATGAAGCTGGGATCAGACAGAGCAGGATGTCTCTTGAAGCCAGTTGTCTGATTTTTTTTTCCCTTATTCTTTCCTCAACCTAAAAAAAGTAGAAAGAGAAACAACCAGAAATCTCCATGCCTTCTGGTACCCTTAGTCAGCCAAAGACATTCTCCTACCAAGGCAAATGAGCCTTCTTGGTGATATTTTATGGCTGCTTAGGGGCTAATTCCCAATTTAGCTACATGTAATTAAGTCTAATTTGGCAATCTATATTGCCCTTTCTAATAAAGTGCACCCAAGTTGCTTCTGAGGATTTGAAATGTCTGCTGGGGGTTTCTTGGCTTTGTTGGCTTGGTTTTTGTTGAGATTTGTTTCGTTTTGTTTTTAATTTGGGGTAGGGTGGAGGTGGAGATGGAAAGGGCATGGCAATCCATAGTTATGATGCCTGAGCCAAGTGGTAATTCTGGCCAAGGCAAAATCTCTTCTAGCCTGCATGGAGGCTGAGCAGGGGCGATCCCAGTGCTCTCCCAGCAAGCACCAGACACATGGATGCCATTCTGTGAGGGAGGGGTGACAGGTATATGTTGTTAGGATCCCCATTTTATGTAGAAACTGAGGCTCAGAGATGAAGGAACTTGTCCACAGTCCCACAGATGATAATGGTCAGAGAGAAGCCCAGGGTGCTTCTGACTCTAAGTCCAGTGCTTCCCAGGATCTCCTATCTACAATGGCCTTCGCAAGGCTGTGACTGGGCTCACATTTGCAGCTAAGCAACTCCAGCTCCAAATATGTTGGCCTCAATGAGCCTCATCAGTGACATCCTCTTCAACGCTGATCTTGTGGGCAGAAGGGCTATCCCCCTCCCCCAACCTGCTCCTTCCAACTGGGATGAGCTGGTAAAGGTTGCAGTAGAAATGGGTCCAATCCAGATGGCCAGGAAAATCTTCCTACTCTGACCTACTCAGAGCCTCACCCAGGTAGACATCTCCAAGGTGCTGGGCAACCTAGCAGGTTCTGGTCCAGGGGCAAGAAGGGAAAAGAGAGAAGCCATTTTTTTCATAGATGGTCCCCCATTATTGGCTGGAGCCACTGGCCCCTAGAACACACTGTCCCCTTGGGCTACAAAGCAGAAATTTGGCATGTATTCTAGAACCAATACTGGACAGTCCCATCTCCAGGGACAGCTCAGGCTGGGACCTCATGAACATTCATTGCTTGTACAGTGATGAAATCCAGGACACAGCCTGAGTGAGACTTGCTGGGTGCAGTTTGGGAGGGGAAGCTCTCTGGAAAGTACTTCTTCCTGCTCCTCTGCCATCTTGGTTCTGCCCTTGAATAGCCATTCTCTGACTTCTTTGAGACCTGCTTCCTCCAAATGGGAGGCATGTCAAACAATGCCCAGTTTTTTTCTTGTGAGAGAAAGGGAGCAATGGCTTCCTGCCAAGACTCACATTAGTTCAGCCTTAGCAACTACATCCTTCTTAGTGAATCTCAAATCCAAGTCAAGTCAAATCAACAAGCACTTATTGAGTGCTGCCTATGTGCCAGTCACTGGGCACAAAGTAAGAGCAAAAACAAAACAGTCTCTGCCTTCAAGGGGCTCACAGTCTAATGGGGAAGACACACAAACAACTACGTACAAACAAGATGGTGACAAGATCATTTGGAGAGACTCTGGAAGGGATGGCTCTAGCATTCAAGGTATCAGGAAAGGCTTCCTGCAGAAGGTGGGCCATTAGCTGGGACTTGAAGGGAGCCAGGAGGCAAAGAAGGGGAAGGAGAGCCCTCCAGGCATGGGATACATTGGGGTAAAATGCATCTTTCCTCATTTATTTCTTCACCTTCTAAAAATGAAATAATCATAATGGCAATTGAAGAAGCTGGGAGCTGCTCTGTTTCGTTTTGTTCTGGAGAGAGAGAATTCCAGCAGGTGCAGAGATAACTGGCATTCCCCATCATTCCATAGACTGCCTTGGTGTTGTGTTTAGAAAGCCATCCTGATTTGAGACTTTCCCTCCATGCCTTGTCTACTCCCTCCACTTTTGTTTCTGTCTCTAGGTTTTCACCAGTTGTTCCCCACCGAGGTCCCCCACCTGAGCCAAGCATTGCTCACATGAGGATGCTTTCCTCACTCACTCACCTTGTACCTGCCTGGTTTCTCTGGGACTTTGCCCAAAGGACAGACTCTGAGTGTGCATTTCACCTGAAGTCTCCAGGATCTTGGTGGCATCCACTTTGCCTCTGTGTGTTGGCATCTCTAGTTCTCCTTGCTTGTGCACTTGGGTCTAGGTGAGGCCATGGGTTCTAGCACTGGCTTCTTCCCTGAATGCTGCATCTCCTCTGATGTCCTGCTCCTTGAACAGCAGCTGCTCTCTGATGCCAAGCTTGGCAGGCCACCCAGCTGTGCAGTTTCCTTTTCAGATGGAAGTTCTTCTGCTTCATTTTTCAGGATTCCCAGCAGGTATTGTGTCACCTGCCCAGTTTAGCTTCACAGGAAGGAGAACACTCTTGTATAGGCTGTAGTCCAGACATCCCATCCCCATATATCAGCTGCTTCACCTGATGCTTGCTTCACAAACCCGCTTTTCTCCTCTGAGTCCCTCATCTGCCTGCAGCAGACCCCAGTCACAGAAGCACCACCTGGGCTTGCTCCCTGGGGCTTTGGCCTCTCTTCCAAAGCTATGGAATTCTTTTGGCCAGAGTACTCATGCCCATGTGGTTCACCAGAAGGTTTACACATCTCTAAAGGGTGGGAAATCTCTTTCTTGTGTCAGGCCCACAGCAGCTGCCTGAGTCCCCACTGCAGGGAGGTCCCATCCAGCCCCCTCATCCTTATCACTTCTCCCTTTGACCCACCTGGCTGCTTTATCTCCACAACTCTGGGCTCATTTCTTGCAGGACATACGGCTGTTTCTTCCTAGGGGGCCAGCTCTGTCTCTTTCTCCTCTCTGTCTCTGTCGTTCTTTCTCCCTCCCTTTTCTCTCCCCCCTCTCTCTGTCTCTCTCTCTCCCTCCCTTCTCTATCTCTCTGTCTTTGTCTGTCTGTCTTTGTCTCTGTCTGTCTCTGTCTCTCCCTCCCCTCCTCTCATCACCCCCCCCAGACTCTCTCTAATGCATGAATTCACATGGTTTTAGTTGCAGTTTAATAACTCATTTAACTTAATAAGTTGGTCATAATTTTTTTCTGGGTGTCCCCCAGTTCTATAAATCCTGCTCTAGTCTCTCTCCCAGTCCCAATGCTGCCTCACCAACATCTCCACCCAGATGCCCCATAGACATCTCCAACTCAACATATCCAAGCTAGAATTCCTTGGCTTTCCCATTAATGGCACCGTTCCCCAGTTTCCTCTCTTTCAGTCTCCCAGGTTCACCATCAGTGTCATCTTTAACTCTTTCCTATCCCTGTCCCCTCACATCCCAGTTTTGCCTGAACAGCCTCTCTCCCATTGGTCCCCTTCTCACAGCCAGCATGCTAGTCCAAGCCCACAGTACCTCTTGCCTGAACTCTTGCAATAGCTTCTTCCTTGGATACCATGTCCTTCCATTCTTGGCTACTTCCCACCCAACTGCCACAACAATCTTCCCAAAGTGCATATCTGACCACTTTACTCATCTGTTCAAGAACCTTGTGTGGCCCCCTATGCCTTTAGAGTAAAATACAGAATCCTCACCTTGGCATTCGGAGCCCTTCAAAATCCAGGCAGCTAACCTTTCTAGGCTTATTACACATCATTCTCCCTAATACACTCAACATTACAGTCAAGTTTGTTAAGCAGACAGGTGAGGCTGGGAGCTGGGGCAGATGTGGAATCTGTGTCTGCCCTTTCTGAGCTCAGTGACTTTGGAGAGCAGATCAGAGACTGCCTGTGATTTTAGAATGGCCAGGGTTGAATGGCATTAGGCAAGGTGACCCAGGCTTAAGAAGACACAGCCCCAGTCTGAAGGAGCTTATGAACATTCACTGCTCCCAGACTAAACTATGGCTAGGAGCCCTGCATTTCTTTCAGAATGAAGGAGAGGGACATAGTCTTTGGAATGTCCCTTGGGCCCTGCTCAGTTCCCACACTGTGTCTTGCTGGATGGGGAGTCTGCAGCTGCCAAGCAGAATCCAGGGCCTTCCATCCCTCTGCGCATAGCCTGGCCCCAGGCCAACTGAACCCATTTCCCTAAACAGCCCCTTGGTCTTGACCAGGGTGTGTGCCCAGTGCCACCAAGTCCAGAGGGAGCTCCGGACTCTGGATCCAATTCCTCTGGAGCCCCTTTCTTCCTTAGGCTCACAATCTCCTTCACAATTGACTGCAGTTCATTTTATTATGTCACTGACTTGCCAGCCTGTTACCGTGTAAAGTAATTTGAACTGTGACCATCTGATTAGTGTAATATTTATCATCCCTACTCACTTACATCTGCCCCACCACACAGTGCTGGCTTCTGTCCTGGCACTGCCTGGGGATCTATTCCTTGGCCTTGGGGAAGAAAGGGCCCATTGCCCATGTAGGATCTTCTCCCTGAAAGCTCATTCCTGTATCACCACCATTATGGCCCAATCTGGAAGGGGTAAGTACCCAATCTGCAGTGGCAGTCATCATGGCCTTGGAGGAAAGGATTTGGTAGGGAGGAGGTGGCAGCGAGGGGGGGTTGCTGAGCATGAGCTCCCTCCAGTCCATGGCTGGAAAGGGCACAGAGCAAAGAGTCTGGAAGGCTCCAAAGCATTCTTTGCCTTCTTGATCGGCTATTTCTCTGGCGCTGTCCTTGGTGGTGAGATGCCCCTCCCCTCATTTGCCAGCCTAGGTTCAAAGAGTCCTCCCATCTCAGACACTTTCTACCTCTTTGACATGGTATAAGTCACATGCTTCTGGCCTCAGTTTCCTCAAAGCCTCCCACACCTCCTCACACCACCCTCCTTTGTCAGTAAAGGGCCCCACCTCTCACTTTACTGAACAAATGGAGCCCACTCAACATACGCTCCCTGTGCTCCCATCCCCTTTGTCTCAACCCCCTGGAAATTATGCCCCAGTCTCTGACAATAAGGACACCTTTCTCCTTGACACAGTATTGTGCATTTGATCCCAACCTTCCAACCTTCCCCAAGAGATTTCATCCTTAACCCACCACCACTCTGGAATCTTCAGCTTCTCCTTGTCTACTGGTTCCTTCCCTCCTGACTCCAGACATGCCCAGGTCTCCTCTATGCTTGAAAAACATTCACTATGCCCCATCACTCTCTCAGGCTATTAGCCCATTTCTTGCCTCCCTTTCTCAGCCAAAATTTGAAAAAATTCCTAAGCTCACTGCCTCCATGTCCTTTCCCCTCACTCCTCAGCTCTTTGCAATCTGGCTTTTGACTTCATCACTCAACAGCACAGTTCAAAGTTGCCAGTCTCTTAATTAAATAATAAATTAACTCTCTTAATTGGGCAGCCAGATGGCCCAGTGGGTGGGAAACTGATGTTGAGTCAGGAAGACCTGAGTTCAAATATAATCTCAGAGGCTTGCTGGTTGAATGATCCTGGACAAGTCATTGAACCTGCCTTAGCCTCAGCTCCCTTACCCATGAAATGGGGATAATAACAACACTTATCTTCCAGATTTGTTGTAAGGATAAAATAAGGCCATATTTGTAAACTACATTTCAAACCTTAAAGCGTTCCACAAAGGCAAACTACAGTTACTTGCCAAAACAGCTGGTCTTTTCTCAGTCCTGATCTTTCTTGCTGTATCTGGAGCATTTATCCCTGCTGACTCCCACCTCTTCCTGGATCCTCTCTCCTGGTTCACCTCTTCCTGCTCCTTCTTAGTCTCCACATCACACCCCTTCCCATGGTCATGGCCAGTTCTGCCCTTTTCACTTCTCTTCTCCATTCCTATTTTCTTAGTGGTCTCCTCAGGTCTCAGGGGATTAGTGATTCTCTGTCTCCCTGAAGACATCTCACAGAACTATGTATCCAGCCACAGACTCTCCCCTGAGCTTCATTCTTGCAACACCAGTGTCCAATTGGACATTTCAGACTGGATGCCCCAGAGGCAACATGTTGAACTCAAAGCATCCAGAATGGAAAACATTTTCTTTCCCCCAAACCTTCCCTCTTCCAAACTTCTCTATTTCTGCCCCAAACACCCCCATCTCCCATGGTTTCAGGTTTGTAACCTCAGCATTATCCCAGATGCCTCCTTCTCCCTCACCCCAACTGTCCAAACAGCTGCCAAATCTCACCATTCTTACCTTTGCCACATCTCTCCCCTCCAATCCCTTCTCTTTACTCACACACCAACTGCCTTAGTTCAGACCCTCATCACCTCTCACCTAAATTATTGCAATGGCCTCTTCATTGACCTCTCTGTCTCAAGTCTCTCCTCACTCCAGTCCATCCTACTCATCTGCCAAAGAAATTTTCTCCAAGCACAGACTGACTCTGTGTCTTCCTTCCTCAACCAACTCCCATAGCTTCCTATTGCCTCCAGGATAAATGCAAACTCCTCTGTTTAGCTTTTAAAACCCAATACAACCTAGTTCTATGGACTAATTACTGCCCCCCCAACCAGACAGGCTTTCTCTCTGCTCCTCACTCAACAATACTCTATCTCCTGTCGCCATGTCTTTGTACTGGCCATCCCCCCTGACAGGAATGCCTTCTCTCCTACCTCCATGTCCTAGAATCACTCTCTTCCTTAAAATGTGGCTCAGGCATCATCTTCTGCAGGGAGCCTTTCCTGATTCCCCCTGCCTCATCCCCTAGATGCTATCCCTCCTAAACTGTCTTGAATTTAGCTTCACTGTACATATCTGTATTTTTAACTTTATATTTGTGTCATCTATATCTTTACATGTATGTTCTGCCTTTCCATTCAGAATGCCAGCTCCTTGAAAGTCAGGATTGTTTGCTTCATTGTACTTTAACCTACAGTACCTGGCAGAGTGTCTGACACATAGTAGGCTCTTTAGATAAATTGCTGATTGGTTCATCTATAAAGAAAGGAGTTGGAGTAGATAACTTTCAGCTATGGATCCATGATTTATGCCTTCATATCTCTTCTGGGTCTCAGTTTCCTCATCTGGAAAACGGGAGATGAATTTGTTGATCTCAGGTTCAAGAGGCAGAAAGACCTAGTGTCTAGTGTGCTGGACATAAATCACAAAACTTGGACTTCAGACCCTGGCACATCCTTGAGTCTGTCTTCAGTTTTATGAACTATAAAGTGGGAATGATGATCCCTCTGGTTCCTGCCTCCTAGGGTGACAATGAGAATCATATGAGAAATAGCTCTCCTCTTCATTCTCATCTTGTTCTGCTCATCCCTTTCAAGGATGTTCAGATAGAATTGGTCCTGGGACAAATCCCTGCCGTTATCCCTTCATGGCTGTGTCCTCTGGACTCTTGCGTGGGCACATACAATGATGGCTTTGTGGGGCTGAACAAAAGCATTACAGCGGGGTCCAAATTAACTGGGACAGAGTCACCTCATGAAATATACTGACTTATGCAATAAACCCAACAACTTCTTACATCTTTTTAAAACTTTTAATAGGTGATCGCCCCACCCCCTTTGCAGCGGTCATTTTGGAGATGTGACTTGACCAGATTTGGACACGTATTCTTTAATTCATCACAAAACCACAATTTTAACACCTTGGATGTTAAGGGTGCCTTTGACAAGTAGCCTATTTTCCTATATCTAGCCTTAACTAGAGCCTCTCAGTATTCAGTGGGGTGTAGATCAGGCAAGTTCCCAGGACAATGGAGCAAATTTATCTCCATCCCTTAGATTGCTTTTAACTTTCATAACATATGGCATGAAGTAAGGTCATATGGCAGTATTCCATCCTCTTTGGGGAGCATCTATGATTATGGAACAACCCTACTTCTTAGTAAATCAATATCTGTATCTATATATAGAGGCAGCTAGGTGGCAAAGTAGATAGAGCCCTGAGCTTGGAGTCAGGAAGACCCATCTTCATGAGCTGAAATCCAGCCTCAGACACTTGCTAGCTGTGTGACCCTGGGCAAGTCACTTAAGCCCATTTACCTCAGTTTCTTCATCTGTAAAAGGAGCTGACGAAGGAAATGGAAAACCGCTCCAGTATCTTTGCCCAAGAAAATGCCATATGGGATCATGAAGAGTCAGACACAATTGAAATGACTGAACAACAAAGTATCTATATATGTATATACAACCATATCAGCATTTATCTCTCTTTTGATGAGGACAAGTTTTTGGAGTGTATTGCATATAACAATTCCCCAAGCATGTCTATTTTACCATGTGATGAAGATGCCTAGGTCTTGTAGGCTCCCCTGGACTTCTGACAAGGGTTTGAGATAGCCAGGAAAGAAAACATGAAGCTCATCAGTAAAAACAGCTTTTCCTAATCTTCAGTGCTCTTGTCTTTGTCTTGTCTTGCCCACAACGTGAGTTAGGTTGGGCTGGGTTTCCCGCATCAGTGGTTGACAGGTGATTGGTTTTGTATTTTTTTCACCTTGTTAACTGTTTGTCCAGCTTCAGACAGCCTGCCTGCCCCACCAGCCAGCCCCTCTGCAGGTCTTTGCCTTCTCTCTGAATATTCGTTTGGCTGTTTGGTGCTAAGAGTTTGGTAGCTCTTACTGCTTTTTCCTACTTCAATTCTTGTGTCCTTGTGGACTTGAATAATCTTTAAAATGTTTTATTTCCCCATACCAGCAATCACTATAGTGTCTTTGCCAATGAAATACAATTTGTACATTTTTCCTTGGAGTGATGTCCTTTCTTTAAAAACCACAGGATTAGAAATCCAGCAAAAGAGAGAGTGATGAAACCTGTAACAAAACCCAGAACACAACAAGCAGAACTTACTATATTGGGAAAACTAGTCAAGGTCAAGCATTCTGAATCAGCTTAGTTTTAATTAAAGCACATACACATGCCCATCACCATCCCAAAATGAAATCATAATTATTGGCTGTCCCAAGCCATTCACACACCCCTGTAGTAAGATGGAAGTCTATCCTGCATAGACTCGGTGAGCTCTCAGAAGATGGAGTCACTCAATGAGCAGACAGGATAGTGGGGATGGAATGCGCCACCTCTTGTCTCCATGTGATCTGGGTTCCTCTGTCAGGGCTCCAAACTAGGAAAGGTCTTCATCCCATACAGATTTGTAGTGATGACTATTTGGTGGGGCAACATACATTAGAAACATTGTTCTAAAGGTTTTAGGGATCAAGGCTATGTCCAAGGGATTATGGGAAAGTTTTGATTCTGGCAATGTCCTGCTTCCACTATAGCTTCTTAAATTCTCAAGGAAATTTTGGGGTCTGTACTTGTAGTGTGGGGATTTGACACATGTCAGTTCACAAAGGATAGGGGTGAGATTCACCAGGTCATGTCTTGCTCAGTCTTCTTTCAGCCTGCAATGGTGTGCTATCCACTTTCTGCCATTTTCTTATAAGTCAGTCTGGGCTCCTTAAGGGTAACCCTTCTGCAGTTCCTGTTGGGAAGGAGTTGGTTCTGAATCACCCTCCTAAAGCCCCCTTTACTTTGCATAATACAATCCACATGACGCAGTTGTCTGTTCGATACTCTTGTCAGTCTAGAACATTGGCTGAGGTCTTGCGGATGTCACTACTGGTGGGCCTTTTGATTCTATTTTGGATCCTGGCCATATCAAAGGCTCTATGCAGTGGTGAACCTTGTTGGGTTAGGTTTGATAAATCCAACAACCTGGGCATGTTTTCATCTTTGGGCTTGTTCCCAAAGTATTTCCATAGGGTTGTAACCTAAGAAGGTCCTTTTAGCAAGGAAGGGTTAATCTTCCGGCTGCTTAAATGCTATGGGTGCCATGTTTGGTTAAGACTAACATTGTTCATGTCACTGCCGATGCTATTATCGCCTCTCTCTCCAAACTTTAAGACCTGATGACTCCCCTCATTTAGTCCCAGATTCTCCCTAAGACTATGCTGATATTCCAGGGTCCTTTGTGTCTGGAGATTCCAGTCACCCTTCCTCCACCCCCTAAGAATCTAAAACTTTTGCTTAGAATAAGCTGTTTTCAGGCCCACAGGAGGCCACATGGCCATTTGGCTTAGAAGCAGGGACATCTGGCCAGTGATGGAGCATCCTGACCCAGAGCAAAGAAGCCTCCTTCCCTCGGTCATCAGTGTGTGCATCCCTGGGCCTGTGGCCATGCCTCAGAGAGCAGACCATTTCTTCTTCCAAGTCTTCCATCACTCTGAAGCAGGTAGGCCCACGGGCTCTCGGTGGCCTCTGGAGGTGGCCCTGTCGTATCAAGGCTCAAAGCTATGGTGAGACCCCTTGTACCACCTTCGGGTATGGGAAGCTGAGCACCGCTCACTCTCTGATAAGCTAGAGTCTTCCTGGCTTTGGGCCTACCATTGGGTGGCTTTCAGTGACATGTCACTGCTCATGGCAGCAGCTGGAGGGCTGCTGTGTCAGTCCTCACTGGGGTCCCAAGTCATTAATGCTCCTGGATGTTGTCAGACAGAGCCAAGGACTGAGACCTGGACACTCACTAGGCAGTCAGGCTATCACTTGGAGGTGCATGCATGCATGTGTGTGTGCATATGTGAGTGTGTGTACAGGTATGTATGCATGTATGTGTACATGTGTGTGCATTTTGAAGGTTAGAGCTGAGAAAGAGAGTGATGTGTGCTCCCATTAAGGGTGACAGTGGCCAGGGTCGAGGACAGTAATCACATTGCTCTGGCGTGAAAAGATCTTTTCTGATAAATGTGACAACCCAACCAGCTAATTAGCACAAGTATTCCTGTCCCTGTTTTACCAATGAGGAAACTGAGTCTCAGGAGGTGAAAGGCCTGAGGCCCATGGTCTCACAGTTAGCAGCATCAGAGCGAATATTCAAGTTCAGGCCTTTTGGCCATGTAGCTAATGCTTTTCTCTGTGCTACCCTGCAGACACATCTGGATAAGGACTGGGGAGTCTGGGGTCTCTTCCAGGCCATGCTGGCGATTTGCTGGGCATCCTTGGACACAGCGCTCCCTTCTCTGGGCCTGCTGACCTTCATTGTGAAAGGAAGTCAGGGAGGGGGAGGTGATGTATAAAAGGTTCTACAGGCCTCCCTCATGCTCTAACAGTCTCCACTTATGAGCCCCGAGCACACCCTCCAGTGGCCAATCAGAATTACCTGGCAACATTAGTGGCCACCTCAGGCCCTGCTGTGCCCAGCGTCAGCCCAGACAAGGTCAATGGACCACCTGCAAGGAACTCACCTACTCTGCAACCTCAGGTTGGCATTTCTGAAAGACCTCCCTCCTCCATCCTTCCCATGGCTGCTTCTCTCCCCACCTGCCAGAAGATATGGAGAACCGGTTACCTAGGAAACATACATTCCCTCAGCACGGCTGGCTGGCTGCAGCTTCCTTCACCTTCTTTTACCCTCAACCTTTCCTTGTGATGTCCAAGAAACATTTCTGCAGGAAAATTCATTTGGTTAAAAAACTAAACTGGAAAGACCCAGAGGCAGAGAGTCAAAAAAGGCAGAGAGAAAGAGATGGAGATAGGATCAGAAAGAGATTCCCACAGGCACACAGATACAGAGACAAAGGTAGACAGGAGAGGAGAGGAGAGGAGAGGAGAGGAGAGAGAGAGAGAGAGAGAGAGAGAGAGAGAGAGAGAGAGAGAGAGAGAGGGAAAGAGGAGAGGGGGAGGAGAGAGATAGAGACAGAGAGAGACAAAGAGACAGAGAGAGAGACAGAGAGACAAAGAGAGGCAGAGAGACAGAGAGAGAGAGACAGAGACAGACACAGACACAGACACAGAGAGAGACACAGAGAGAGAGAGAGAGAGAGAGAGAGAGAGAGAGAGAGGAAAGAGGAGAGAGGGGAGAGGGAGAAAGACACAGGGGGCAAGGAAATCCTGAAACAAATAGACAGAGACAGACAAAGGCAGAGATAGTCAAGGAGAAAGAGGGATGAAGACAAGGGCAGGGAGGAGACACAGATAGAGAGAAAGAGAGCCAAGCAGGTACAGGAAGAGACAAAAGGCAGCTTTCTTGTGATTAAAAACCTGAACATGTAGAAGTGAATCTCGATCTCCATGTTCCCCTGGATGATGTGGTATTCACCTGGATTGGCACCGATGAGCAGGCCACCACAGGTGCAGATTAGAGCTTCTCCCTGACCCGCTGTCATCCCTTCCCTGGAGGTCTCCCCTCATGCCCCAACTGGGTGTCCTACCATGCTATAGGCAGCAGGGTAGTATGGGGGCTGTCCCCACTTTGTTTCAGGCCTGCCGCCCTTTCCAAATGTTCTGTGTGATATCTTTGACACCCTTTGTTGAGCACAAGTTGCTATGGGCGCCATGTTGCTGCCAAACCACACCCACAATGAATCCCTCTATTTTCCTTTGGGTCACCCACAATCTGGGTTCTTGGGGAGATCATGACATCTAGTGATTTTCAGAGATAGAGATGTAGAGATTCACATCTGAGAGTGCCTTGGAGCTGTCAGGGCTCAGCTCTAACTCGCCGTGTAACAACTCCCCCTTTTTGTTTTGCACCAAGAGTCAAGGCGTACTGACTCAATGGCTGTATACAGGGCCCCAAAACATATCCTCAGCAGTAAAGGAGTACAACATAGCAAAAAGGCAAGGCCCCCACAATGGCCACAGTCTCTAAAACATGACTAAGCCAATTGGGGGTTAGAAAGGTCTTGATATGACTCAGAAAGTCGTCTATAACACTGTCAGGTTGTAAGGTCTCATGTGCTGCCCCTCCTTCCTCAGTGGCAATTGCAACACCTGGGTAATTTCTGCTGTAATGTTCTGACTATGAACTAAGGCTTAAACATAGCATTCATTATCCTAAGGACACAAGGTAGACAAAAACTTATTATGACCAAACAAAGAACGTAAGGAAGGTACTGTATGGACAATAGTCAAGAATACATTAGGAAATGGGTAAATGTTTTGAAAATACCGATAATTTTTGAAACTATCAATAATCAATAATTGTTTTGCTACTTCAATATTCCACTCAATCAGTATTCCACTCAATGACTTGTACTCCCCCTTTTTGTTTTTGCTGGCACCCGACTCTTGGTGCAAAAACAAAAAGGGGGAGTTGTTACGGGCGAGTTAGAGCCAAGCCCTGACCTCCTTGGACCTCCACGCCCAGAGCCTGCTGAGGTAAACTCAGGGCTCTGAGATATGGATGGAGCCAGGAGGAGGGCAGGGCTCGGCTCTAACTCGCCCCGTAACAACGTTCCACAGGTGAGCCAGCCCAGACTTTCCCTTCATTGGGTTCTGAACTCAGCTCACTATCAATGTTGGCCATGTTCCATCCACCTCCAGCCACAGTCTTCCAGTGTGGGTGATTGGGTCAGTCTCTTCCAAGAGGCAATGGATCTTCCTGAGGAGCTGGCACACATCATTGGTGGTCAACAGGGGCTTCTGGGGGACCTCACCACCCATAGGGAGCTCCTCCTGCCTTAGACTCCCCACAGGGTCTCCCCTAGAGTTGCAGCAGCTCCCAGCAAGCAGATGGTGTCCATCAAGGGACAGCTGGGCAAACCAAGGAATTCTCAATGGCACCGACCTGAGTGCAGGAAATGCAGTGAGCATGTGCCAGTGGGCAGAGGACCCTTGAGGAGCAAAATCAGCAATCAACAGGGTGGGGCTGGTACCCTCTGCCACCCCCCAAGTCATTCACAAAGCTATGAGGATGGAGTGGATTGTAGAAGACCATTTGGGGTAGCCTCCCACCCTCCCTCCTTCTCACACCTTCCTGGGGAAGCCTCTAGAAGTAGGTAGAGTATCCTTACAATGCTAAAGACAGAAGTGCCAAATGTCCTCCATCAATCCAAATAACCCATCTTGGTACTAAAAGATTGATAAGGAAATGTTTTTCCCTCCTGAAGACCCTAGGGGGTGCCACAGTGCACAGCATGTTGGCCCCAGGGCTAGGAAGACCTAAGTTTAAATCCAACCTACAACATACAAGCTGTGGGACCCTGGGCACAGCTCCTATGTCTGCCTGAGTTTCCTCTTCTTTGAAAGGGGATAATAATGGCACCTGCCTCCAGGGTTGTTGTGAGGATCCAATGAGGTGATGTTTGCAAAGCACTTAGTACATAGTAGGTGCTTAATAAATGCTTGTGTCCTTCCTCCCTCAGTAAAGCAGTGGGATGCTATTGATGTGTGATCTGTAATACGCTGCTAAACGCTGCCAGCAGCTCTGCATGGGGATACCCATCTATCCCACTTGCAGCTGCCCACAGCTCCTTTGTCTGTCAGTGTGCCCACTGGCCTTCTCAGCCATCTGTTGTCCGAGTTCTCTCGAGAATGGCACCCTCAGAGTCCACCCTGCTCTTCTGGGTGATCACTACTGGGGAGGCAGACAAGGTTCCTGAAGCCAGGAGTCGGACCCCTTGTTTTTTATAGATAAAGGGCTGAGTCTCAGGGAGGTCATGACTTGTCTGTGGTCACACAGGCAGGAAGTAGGAAAGGTGAGATCTGAACCCAAGTCCTCTTTCCATGAGACCACACAGTGCCCTTCCTCATGTCCTACATCAGGTGCTGAGGCTAGATGGAGGAGTTCAGCTATCATTCAGAACAAAAATGTCAACAACCACTTCTTAAGCACCTACTATGTTCCAGGCACACAAAGGGTCAACACCCAGGTACAAATTAGCTCTAGACAGTTCAAGCAGCTGTGTGTTTGCAGACCTGTGCCACCTTGCATCTGTTTGCTCTGCTTCTTTGATGCCACATCCCTGCCTCCATGGGAAGGTGCCTCATGGCCTATGCAGCCCTTTCCAGGAGCTGACTCAGGCCCTCCATGTTGATGCCAAGACCATGGGCTCTAATCCTGTCTGGGCCTCCATTTCCCTCTCTGTAAAAAAGAGGCCAGTGTCCTAGATGACCTCCACCCACACCCCTCCAGAGACAGTGAGGGTTAAGAGGGAAAGGGACACCTCATGGCCACAAAGTATGACCAGGGAGGCAGAGTGACCATTCTAGGCCATCCAACTGACCTTGGGGTCACAAGACTTGGGTTCAAGTCCTGCTGTGTCACATTGGGCCAACCATTTCTCCTCACCAAACCTCAATTTCCTCATCTGTGAAATGGAGACAACCCTTGCACTGCCTAGCTTAGAGGGCAGCGTAATCAGTGAAGCTTTCTCATCTCCTGTTCCTCCTTCTCTTCATCATTAACAATCCTGTTTGAATTCACAAATAAGCATTGTCTAAGAAAGAGGGGGAGGGGAGGGAGGAAGGAGGGGAGAGAAGAGGGAGGGAGGGAAGGAAGGAAGGGAGAGAAAGAAGGAAGGAAGGAAGGAAGGAAGGGAGGGAGGGAGGGAGGGAGGAAGAAAGGAAGGATAGAGAGATAGAGAGAAAGGAAGGAAGGAGGGAAGGAAGGAAGGAAAGAAGGAAGGAAGGAAGAAAGAGAGAGAGAGAGAGAGAAAGGAAGGAAGGAAGGAAGGAAGAAGGAAAGAAAGAGAAAGAAGGGAGGGAGAGAAGAAGGGAGGGAGGTTACTCCTCCCACCATCAGTCACCAAAGGGGCCATTCTAGGGAGCCAAATGCGTCATTCGGTCCATGTCACAGTATTGATGAGATCTGGCTCCGAGTCACACCCCAAGTGCTGCCTCTCTAAATGGAAAAGCCAAGGTGAGCTCACGGATACCGTTGGGTGTGTGAGGGATGGGGGCGAGCTGGGCCAGGGGCCAGCCTGGTGCCACTAAAGGGGAACAATCAATGGAGCTCTGGGCTCAGCATCCTCAGTTGTGTGACTCTTTTCCTCCATGTAAATGCAGCTGATACCACATTGTCCGTTCCCCAGCCCAAGGCTCCTTTCCCAAATCACAGCTCACTCCAGTGGCTCCTGCATTAGACACCCAAATTCAGATTCATGTTCTCAAGGTGAAGTGGCCTGTGTTTATCACAGAAAAATCTCACCCCCATTCCTGTCTCCAGGGCCTTAGTCATCCACCGAGCCCGGTGAGTCATGACAAATTGGTGACCGGAAGAATGATGAGTCACCAGGCCTAATGATTACAACTTCTCAGAGCCTCAGTTTATGCATGCATACAATGGGGCCAGTGATGCCTGTACTGCCTGTCTACCAGATCCCTGGGAGGCTCTGGGGAGTGAAGGTCTTTGAGGGCTTTGAGAACTTTACAAAGCCCAAGAAATCTGAATCATAATCAGGACAACCCACTGATTGATTAAGTCAAATGGATCCAACCTTCTCTGGCCAGTGCTTTGTCTTCCTGTGAGAAAAGCAGACCAATTTATCCTGAGGAAATGAATATGAATTCAGATGTCAGCTGTGGGTGACATTTGGGTGAGGCCTGATTTGGGGAAAGGCATGAGACTTTCTGGGGTGGATGGAGATGGAATTGTGTGTGATGATGCCCATGTGACTCTAAGAAACATTGTCATCTAGCTGACAAAGGTCAATGACAGCACTTAGATCCAGACCTTCTCACACCAAGCACTTTTCAGGCCACCAGCCACAGAGGGTGGGTGGATAGACAGGGCTCACACCAATGCTCTTCAAAGAGGAAAAGATTCTGTGGGGATCAAGAACTTGTAGTTGATGAGAGAGAGCCCCAGTGATGATGATGATGGTGATGGTGATGGTGATGGTGATGGTGATGGTGATGGTGGTGGTGATGGTGGTGGTGGTGGTGGTGGTGATGATGGTGATGGTGATGGTGATGGTGATGGTGATGGTGGTGGTGATGGTGATGGTGGTGGTGGTGGTGGTGGTGGTGGTGGTGGTGGTGGTGGTGATGGTGGTGGTGGTGATGGTGGTGGTGGTGGTGGTGATGGTGGTGGTGATGGTGGTGGTGATGGTGATGGTAATAGTGGTGGTGGTGGTGGTGGTGGTGGTGATGGTGATGGTGATGGTGATGATAGTAGCTAGCATTTATATTGGGCTTCAAAGTTTGCAAAGCAATTTATAAATATCTCATTGAATCCTTACAACAACCCTGGGAGGTGGGTATTATTATTATCCTGTGTAACCTTGGGAAGCAATGAGGGAGGTGGACTAGATGATCACTGAGTCTTCTCCAGGCTCTGGAGTCTGTGGTCAGCCTGAAGGCAATCCCAAGGCATCCAGATTGGTCTTCTTCATCCAAAACCTTTCTCCCGGGGCTTCCAAACCAGATATCCCAGAGTCTCTAAGCTGGACGGGACACCAAGGCATCTCGGAACCACAACATGCCTGACAAGTGACTGTCTGTCCCATCTTCCACTCTTCAAAGTCGCCCCTGAGTCACTGCTCACCATTTTCTCCCCCTTCCCTCTAATGCAAGGCTGCCTCTTCCCGCCTTTATCCTGATCCCCTTAGGCAGCCTAGTGAGGATGGATCCCTTCTCAAGAGACTGGGCAAATGCTCAATTGCAGTTAGAAGTTAATGAAAATGACAATGTGATTGTTTTCCCATTCCAGTTCAAGTAGGCCCTGAAATCTACGAGGCATTCCTGGGAGGTTGGAGGAACCCCTGCTGAAGAGGCTGCCTCACTGGCAGACCAGGGCCACCCTTCAAACATGCCTTTGGCATGCTGCCCAGCCCCTAGCCCCACCCCTGGGAGCTCCGTTAACCGTTCTTTCTTGGTTCAGTCTCTCCTTTCCCTTGCTTCCCACCTGGCTCAATCCCTACTGCCCACAGGCAGGCTCACCTATTTCCAACCCTCCCTTTGTCTCTGCCATACCCTTAGATGGGCATCTCATGTCCCTCCTTTCCCTGATGCTTCAGAACATTTAGAAAGGAGGGTCTACACTCACACCCTCCAGCCACTCTGTAATGCCTTGAATTCTGGCTTCCCATGGGAAGACATTAGATGAATTGATGAAGAGTAAACTGCCAGGAGGGCAACAGGAGCAGTGACTAAGGGAGAGCTACACAATGACAAGGACCTAACTTGGCCCCAGAGAAGAGAAAATGCAGCCTCCCCCTCCCTTCTCTGCAGAGGTGGAGGGACTATGAGGGTAGCAAGCTGTCTGTGCTCCAAGAGACCATGGCTGCCTGAGGGCTTTTGCTGAATTGTTCTCTCCTTCTCTCTGTCTTTCTCTTTCTGTCTCTGTCTCTCTCTCCCCCCCCTTCTGTCTCTCCCTCTCCCTGTCTTTCTCTTTCTGTCTCTGTCTCTCTGTCTCTCCCCCTCTCCCTCTCTTTCTGTCTTACCTCTCTCTCCTTCTCTCTCTCTCCCTCCCTAACTGTCTTTTTCTCTGTGTGTGTCTCTCCTCATTCTTTGTTTTGGAGATGGCTCATGGGCCATGAGAGGGTGGAAGAATACATTCATAAATGAAAATGATGCAAAAACAAAAGCTAACAATAAAAAATAAGATTAAAAGTACTTTTTAAAAGGTGTAGTAGGTGGGGAGGTAGAAGAAATCTGGCTTCCTTCTGTACCACTTGTCAGAACCTGCCCTTCCCAAGGTCTCCAGTGATCTCTCAATTGCCTGGTCCAATCTTCCATCTTCATCCTCCTTGGTGTTTCTGAAACCTTTGACGTTGGCCACCCATTATCCCTCCCTTCCCTGTTTGGTCCTTGAGGACAGGTCTGTTTTATTTTTGTGTATGTGTTTTTGTTGTTATTCAATCATGTTTGACTCTTCATGACCTCATTTGGGATTTTCTTGGCAAAGATAATGGAGTGGTTTTCCATTTCCTTCTCCAGCTCATTTTACAGATGAGGAAACTGAGGTAAACAAGGTGAAGTGACTGGCCCAGGGTCACACAGCTAGTAAGTGTCTGAGGCCGGATTTGAACTCAGAAAGATCAGTCCTCCTGACTCTGGGCCACACATTCCATCTGCTGCACCTTGTCTATGGTGCATCCCCAGCAGCAAACATAGTGCCTTACACTTAATATATACTTGTTGGATTTAATTGACCTGAATCCAGCTTTTAATCGAAGGCTTCCAATGATGGGGAACTGACTGCTTCCTGAGGAAGCTTGGTGGTGCAGTGAATAGCATGCTAGATTTGGAGTTGAGAGACCTGAATTCAAATCCTGCTTGGGACACTTCCAACAGACCACTCTGTAAACTGTAATGTGAATAGCACCTACCTCATAGAGTGACTGAAGATCCATCCAAAGCTACAGTGTTACATCGATGCAATGTTGTCATATTGTTCTCTTGTTCTCATCTTATTATTATTGGTCCACTTTGGGTCAGCTCTGTTGGAAAGGGTTGCCCCATGCTGGGTCTCCATTTGCACAAACCCAACCCTCTAGGATCAAACAGAAGCAGTCTGACCCATCTTACACACAACAGCTCTTTAGGTATTTGAAGGCAGCTTTCATATCACTCCCCCACTCCCCAAGCTTCTCCAGCTTAAATATTTTCATTTCCATCAACTGATCTTCCTACACCATGCACTTGAGGTCACCTTCCTCTGGATACTGAGGGCATCACTCCTCACTTGTCAGGAAGATCCTTTGGGCACTCCATAAGAGACCTCCTTCCAAGAGAGAAGGAGCCCTTGTGATTACTCTTCAGACATGGCCATTCACTTCCTTCCTATCATCTAGCTTCCATCTTGTCCTCAAGAGAAGCCTGGGCAACACTACACTCAACTCTATGCAAACCATCACAGCAACATTTTGCTGCTCTTCCAAGGACATGGGAGGGTCTCCTAGACCACCTCTTCTCATTCCATCCTCTTTTCTCTTCCCATGTCTTCCCAGTGTGCATAGGAAATGCTGCTAAATCCTCAGGTCACCTCAAGAAGGCTGGCCTGTCCCTGTCCTGCCAAGAAGGTCCATCAAAGAGGAGAGGAGCAAGGCTAGGCTGGAAGGTGCTTCCTGCCAACAGCAAAAGGCTTATCCCAAGTCACCAGCCAAGGTGGGCATTAGCCAGATTTTCAAGGCTGCTCCTTTGTCCATGAGGCTCTGGCCTCATTGTGTCTTCAGAATTTGTGGCAAATTGCCAGATCTGTCCAATTGTTTGGCATTTCCAAGCCTTGCAGCCTGGAGGAGGGTTGGGGCTCTTCCTCCTTTGGTCTAGAGATGTTTCTGCTAAGAGCCCATCTCATTGGATGCACCCTCCGTGCTTTCCATTCCAGTGAAACTTGAGCCATCTCTCCCACCTGGATGCCTATGCCCATGGTTCCGTCCACTTTCTGCCTCTTGACATCCTGGCTCCATGATGATCAATCTCTCAGTCACGGGGTCTCTTGGCATTTTGTGGCTCTCTTAGACATTTATCATGTCCTAATTAGTATCTTGTTTTCTCTGCATATGTAGTCTCTTTGCCCTCACCAGACTGACAGCTCCCTGGGGATGGGGGCCATATTTGGTTGACCCTGGCACCGACCCCCACACCCAAATGTTGAATGAAGGATACACCACTTGAACACATCCTAACATAGACTGCATGCACCCAAATCCATGTATCACATGTATAAATGTACCTCCACCATTTGTACCAGGGACAGGGCATACTACGTGTCAGTATCACATGGTAGGATTGGGGGAGGGGATCCATGGCTTGGTTCTGTAGCTAGCTTTGGTCTTCTGGGCAAAGGTGTTATCCTAGATTTTCAAGCATGGCATCAGAGGGCTTCCTAATTACTAACTGTAAGGAAATGGGGATGGGGGAGATGGGGAAAGAGAAGAGATTCTTACTCAAACATCCCATCTGGAACATTAGCACGGGGGCGGGGGGGTGTTACACACTCAGGAAACTGAGGCTGTGGGCAACTCTGAGCTGTAGAGCAGCTAAAGCGGATTGATCACACTGAGTCTGCCACCATTGTGCTGAACACTGCAGGGAGTAGCAGGGGAATATCTGGCTGCCAAAGGAGGGTCTAACTAGCCCAGGTTGGGAACAGAGAAGGAGAATATGTGTGGTTGGATCGAACAGTAGCCCCTGCACCTCCTTCTGGGCAAGACAGGGACACCAAGCCTCAAAAACACAAAAACATACTAAGAATAACAACTGTTAGAATTGGCCCGGCTAACATCTGCAGGACTAAATGTGAAAGGCCTCGATTGTTCCTGTCCTACTCAATTCATTAGCGCCTGGAACCAGGAAGGTAGCACCAGCAAGAAGTGATAGTGGCTGGATAGTGGAAAGACAAGGTCTGCTGGGCTTGAGGAACCAAGGGGACTCTGAAGAGGTTACAGGCTGGAGTGACCGCAGCCAGATACTGTCACGGGTGTGAAGAGAGTGAGCTGTCTGGAGCTGGGTGACCAGCCTTTAGTATTGGCTTTCCCTTGGTGCCTCAGCTGCCAGATCCCAGGCTAACACCTTCAGATCACTGAACCTCTGCCTCCTTATCACTAAAATGAAGATAGGAATATCAGAAGCAGCTTCCAGGGGTGAAACTCACTAGTGATCCTGGTGCTTTGGCTGGCTGCTCCCTGCTTGGTGGGTTCTACAAAAGAACCCAAAATCACTCCTCTCCTGCCCCATCCCTGCTGCCTGTGAACATGCCCTGTCTGGGCACAACCGAATTTGACAAGATGCCTCCTGAGGTCCTCCTTTCAGGCCTTGTTCTTCCTGCCATAGGTGTAGATAGTGAGTGAATTAGAGGGTAAACTAGAAGCACTTTGGTAACATAACAGAGCTGTCACTGTAACTTCTGCTGACATTGTTGGCAGAGACTAGCAGCCCAGAAGGGGCTTCTGAGACTCTCTTAAAGATTCATTTGGCCTGATCCTGCTTCCAGGGGATGTGAAACTGCCAAAAGTCTGAGAGAAAGGGCTGTCAGCACCAAGGATAAAGCATGAGACCTGAGGGGAGCTGCTGCCTTCAGGCTGGCTCAGGAGCAGGGATGGCCCACCCACTGTTAGCACCTCCAGGCCTGCCCGTAATTCACACCACTCTCACTGTGCCAAGAGCCATGTTGGATGTCATCAGGAGTTAAGGGTCCCCATGCTCCCCTCCCTGGAGATGTTGCCAATCTCAAGGAAAGAGACTCAGCTCCCACCAAAGAGTATACACAACAGAAAGGTGTGGGCCATGATGATCAGATGAGGAGCTAAAACTTAATTTCCCAATCCGTTCATTGTGTGAGATGTCCATCTCCCCTTGGGGATGCCGGGGGGGGGCACAGGGCATGCTCTGGGCAAGGGTGCCATGGAAAAGAGTGGACATGACCCACGCAGGAGGTGTGAGGAGGCTCTGTCTGGGAAGACTTCATGGAGTATGTTTGGAAGAATTTTAAAACAGTAATATCAATATAATGAATTCCAACCTTCCAAACTGTATCTTTGGTATTTGAAACAGTTCCTGAGGGGGAAAAAACCAGAATGTTTACTCTTTGAGTTCAGGGATTTTCTCCCTTTTGTTTTTGTAAGCCCATGTCACGTATGCATGTGAGAACTTAATGAATGTTGAGTTAACTGTGTCCCCACATATCTTCATCCAAAAACCATGGTCCCTTTAGCCTGCCCAGCATGGTGGCTCAATACTCCCTGCCCCTGAAGATAATCTGGAGGTCCTATCCTGGAGAATAAGCAGTACCAGAGCCAATGGTCAGTCTTCCTACCACCCAAGGAGGAGATCTCGCTCCACCTCCAAGAGTAAGGATGAATATTTTGACTGACCTCTGTGTGGACTTGGTCCAACCTGGATGATCTCCTCTTCCTGGTGACATCATGGATGCTGGCAGAAGGAGCATGAAGCTTCCAGGTGCCAGGATGTGTCATTGTTTGCTCACTGAGCTTCCCCCTCTTTCTTTCCCAGGACAGGCTCTTTTCTCCACTGCCTGAAAGTCAGATGGTTGCCTTAATGGTCACTGATTTTCAGACGGCAGATGGAGATGGCCTGGCATGCCTACCTTGGGCTTCACTGGCTGGGCAGCCAGACAGATGACTGTGCTGTGGCCAAGGTGCTGATGGACACAGCCTCAGGGAAGAAGGCAGGAGCCAAGGGGATTTGAGAGGGAATTATCAGACCCCTCTATGCTGGACAGGAACAATGATGCCTGTGGTGCCATCCCAAGCTCATGGGGAAAGAACCCTGACATCGGTGCTGTTTGGAAGCCTGACTTCCTTCCATGTGTTTTCCCAATGCCATTTTCCTTGGGTCGTTCCTCAGGATTGCTCCCTGCAGAAGGTTAGCCCCGACTTGTCCTCTGTGGGATGCTAGGAGGCTTTCTGCTCCCACTCAGAGCTAAGAGACTGTGGTCTGTGCTCACTGCTATGAAGTCTTGTGGAAGGGTTCTCTTTCAGGACATTTCTGCTAGGATTCCTTAGGCATCCTTATCCCTTGGCCTGGTCTTGTTTCAGACTGGTTGAATCTCACTGTTTCTTCTGCTATTATTTTTAAGCACCATCAGGAATGGCCAAGGTTTTTATTCCTAGTCAGGGATCAGCAATATGGAGTTAGAATTAACTCATGGAGCTGGGGAGAGAGAGAGAGAGAGAGAGAGAGAGAGAGAGAGAGAGAGAGACAGAGAGAGACAGAGACAGAGAGAAAGAGAGAGAGAGAAGAGAGGGAGAGAGTAAGGGAGGGAGGGATAGAGGGATGGAGGAAGGAGGGAAGGAAGGAAGGAAGGAAGGAAGGAAGGAAGGAAGGAAGGAAGGAAGGATGGAAGGAAGGAAGGAAGGAAGGAAGGAAGGAAGGAAGGAAGGAAAGACCCCACTGCTAAATGTCTATGAAGCTTCCAAAGTATAATAGCCATCTCTCATTCTTCTGATCAAATGAGATATTTGTAAAGCATTTAGCACAATTCCAGGCATACAGTAGGTGCTTAATCAATGTTTGTTCCCTTCTCTTCCCCACAACCCAACTCACACAGCCACCACCGTACTTCATCCCTTCATCAACTCTTGCAGTAGCTTCCACATTTGTGTCACTTCCATTATGTTTCGCTCTCTAATCCGTCACCCACACAGCTGCTAGAATTATCTTCCTAAGCTGACTACGTCACTTTCTTGTTCAAGCACCTTCCATGGATCACTAGTGCCTCCTGGATAAAGCCCAAACTCAGCTTAATTTTTAAAGCCCTTCCTGGTCTGGCCTTTCTGACTCCCCATTCCCTCTCTTCAGGCCCTCATTGTTCTGACTCATCCACTCCACTCTTGAGAATCCTGACCTTCCACCATGACTCAGCTCAAGCGCTACCTCCTAGGGGAGTCTTGGCCACCTGGATTCCACCTTCATCACCCAAGTGAGCTGGCTGTCTAACTGCCAGGATACTGAAGGTCTCTCAATTATGGTAGCCAGTGGCCTCTTCTGGGTCTCCCTCCTCCTTGCCCGGATACTCTCTCCTCTCTGCATCCTCCCAACAGCTCCTGGTTCTCTCTAGGTTTTTCTCCTCCCTTCTCTCTTCCCTGGCTGGCTCATCATTAGGGCTCATCTCATACCCTTTCTGTCCTGTCTCCTTTTCTCTTTCTTCTCTGTGCTCTCCTTCATGCATTTGTTAGAGATGTCACTCTCTGCCTCAGTTTCCTTCTCTGAAAAACAGAGACTATAATAGCAGCTCCCTTGCCAGTTGTTGGGAGGATCAGATGAGATAATACAATAAAAAGCCCTTCTTGGGTCTTCAGGCACCAAATACGTTTGCTGTTGTTACTGTCATGGACATCATTGCTGGTGCCCAGTCAGTCCCCACCTCACACAGACACCTAACTCTCTCCTGAGCTTCAGTCATAAATTTCCAACTGCCTCTTGGACAATTCAGACCAGATAACCTGCAGACGTCTCCAACTCTACATGTCCAACCCAAACTCATGATCTCCTCCCCAACCCTCCCCTTGCTTCCCATTCCTGTCAAGGGCGTGTCCATCCTCTGGGTCATGAGGCTCCCATCTTCAGCTTCTCACTCACATCATCTCATGTAGCCAATCTGTTGCCGAATCTTGTCATCTCATCCTCCACAGCCTCTCTGGCATCTTCCCCTTTCCTCCACCCACATCTTGGGGCAGGCCTCCATCACCTCACACTTGAACAGGTGCAGGACCCTTCCTGTCCCCAGGGTCTCCAATTTCCAAGCCAGCATCCAGTCAGTTGCCAGAGGTGTTTTCCTGAAGGATCAATCACTATCGTGCCTCCCCTCTCCCAGTCCCCCACTCCCTGCTATTTCCAGGATCAAAGGCAAAGACCTCTTTGGGGCATTTTGAACCCTTCACCCTGACTTCCCAGGCTTACTATGCAGTGCTCCTCTATGGGGGAAGCTTCTAACTTCCTAACTAGCCCACTGGCTGTACCTCACATACAACATTCCACCATGGTGCTTCTAAACAGGCTGTCTTCCCCCTCCCCTCTATCCCTTCAAAAGCTTGCTTCAAATGCCACTTCCTCCATGAGGCCCCTCCTGATTCTTCTGGCTACTAAGGCTTCTCCCCACCTGGGGATTTGCCCTGCATTGGTTTTGTAAGTAATTCATAAAGGCTTATGTGCATATAGAGGATCAAAACATCATAGATGGAGAGCCAGAAGGGACCCCAGAGGGTGTGCAGCTCACCCCCTCGATTTACAGATGGGGCCCCTCTTGTATTAAGTGACCTGTCCAAGATCACACAAGTCATAAGGGGCAAAGATATGATTCAGACATGAATCTTCTGGCTCTGGGGGTGGTCTTCTTCCCCTGCTTCATGATTTCTGGATCCCCAGAAGTGCTGGTGCTCTCTCTCATTCTCTCTGTGTATTTGTCTCTGTCTCTCTCCCTCCCTCTCTCTTCCCTCTTTCCTCTCTCTCTCTCTCTCTCTCTCTCTCTCTCTCTCTCTCTCTCTCTCTCTCCCCCTTCCTCCCTCCCTCCCTCTCCTCTCTTGGTTCTTCTCCTAGGTAGCTCCTCTGACTGCTCCTCCTCTGTCTCCTTTGCCGGATTCTTCTCTACATCACACCCTCTAAGCATGGGTGTCCCCCAGGGCTGGGTCCTGGATCCTTTCCTCTTCTCTCTTTAGATGACTTCAGTTGGTGATTTCACCTGCTCCCATGGATTTAATGACCATCTCTATCCTGGGATTCTCAAATCTACTTTTCCTGTCCTGGGCTCTCTGCTCGCCTTCAATCTCGCATCTCCCAAGCTTTTCAGACATCTCCATCTGGACATCCAGCAGACATCTTACCCTCTACATGTCCAAAACCACAGGAGATGTGAGACTGGATGTCAGCAGACAGATTAGAGGTGAATAAGTGCTTTGGAGAAGCGATAGCATAAAGATGGTCAGTGGATTCATAGCAGTTGATAAGTGGTGCTTTGCCTCCAGTGCACTGTTCTGAAAACCTGGGTCTGAATCCTGACTTTGCAGAATGTTAGCTGCGTGTCCCTAGGCAAGTTTCTGCACCTAAGTCTTGATTTCCCCATCTGTAGAGTGGAGTTATCATTTGTCCTGCCCATCTCGCCAATGGTTGGGAGGGTCCAATAAGCCGTTGTCCACAAAGTGCTTTTTAACCCTGAAAACTCTCTCAAGAGGCCAGCCAATGTTAAGGCCACTGTATGTATGGCAGGGCTGAAGGTCTTTTCCTGGGCAGACCAATAAGTCTGTCATTTGCAGCGTCCTTTCCCCAGCCCAGGAGTATGTACATCCTCAGTTCTCCACAGTCCTTTGGGCATTGGTGCCAGGGGTTCAGGAGTCTCACCTAAGTGCCCTCAGTCTGTACCTGGTGCTCATCAAGCTCATCAGAAGATCTCAGGTTTCCCTTCACTATTTGTCACTAGCCCCTTGGCAGAGGGATAGGAGACCAAGGAGAGGACTGTGGAATGATGCTCTCACTAGTGACCCAGCCAGGACTTGACTGAATTCAGGCTTCTCAGCCCCATGTTCCCAGGCTTTCCTAACATACAGAACTGGTTCTCTATCTGCGGGAGCCCTATGTGTGACTCAGATCTCAGTGTGCTCACTTTTACTCTCATGGAGTCAGTCTTTTTAGATCATGTGCATTTCCTTGGGAGTTTTATATAAATACTGGTAGTATCTAGTGTTTCTGAAGCACTTTAAAGTGCACACATTATCCTGTTTGAGCCCTGTCTATTTGCACACATGGGTACACATACATGTGAGCACCCTGACACAAATAACCATGCCCCTGGGACCCCCCCCCCACCCTTGGGATCCTTTCCTGATGCTCTATGTCTGCTGGAGGAACAACTGATTCTCCTAGCAAAGCCCCCTCTGCAGGGCCCTTCCTTGCCCACTGCCCCCTTGCTCCATGGAGTGCATGGAACCCTTGGGGCCACCAGCATCTCTGTCTCTAAGGAGGCCACAGTATACCACATGGCATCATGTTTACCCATAGCTCCTACAAAGAGCTTATTGAAAAAGATCTCTGTAGGCATGCTCAGAGAACACCACCAGGCTGCCCCCTCCCCCAGGGAATAAAATGTGACCCTTTCTCTTTTGGCAGATTTTACCTGATTAGCGGAGGAGTCCCTTTGATTATCTGTGGAATTACAGCTGCAACCAACATCAAAAATTATGGGCCGGACAGTGATGGTGCCCCATAGTAAGTATGACATCAGTGGGGTGGAGATTCTGCATGGTCATAGTTCGAAGGTCCTACAATTAGTGGCTGGGGAAGAGGAGGCATTTCAATTTTCTCTGAAAGAAAAAGACTGGTGTATAGGACCAGCTTAGCTCCATGCTGGTGACCCAGGGACTAGAGTCAGGAAGACTCAAATTCAAGTGTCTCTCAGATACTCACTAGCTGTGTCACTCTGAGCCAGGCATGGACCCTCTGTGTCTCATCATCCTGCCTTGTTCAATGAGGGGCTTGGAGTAGATGGTCGATGAGCCTATCTGTGTGCAGGGATGCTCAGGTGAGGCCATCCTCAGTGCCATGAAGAGCCATCCTGAGCACCTTGTGGATGTTACAGGACTCTGGATTCCCCTGAAGACATGTGCCCTCGGCAGGGACAGGACGGAAAGAGTCCAAGAGGCAGAGTGGGCACATCTAATTCACTAGCCTAGAGTCTGACTCCTTCCTGGATCCAGGAGCCATAAGGTGTTGTCCAGAAATGTTGCCCAAGATCCATCCTCAGGGCCATGCACACACACACATACACACACACACACTTATGCACACAACATACTCATGTAAAACACACATGCATTCTCACACATATGCACACAACACACAATGCCTACACTCACACATGCACACATACACACTCACATACAACACATGCACACATGCACACAACACACTCATACACACTCATGTATACCACACGCACACACGCAATACATATACATACAACACATTCATGCATGCAACACAATATACGCTCACAAATATATACAACACACTCATACACACAACACATGAATGCATACACATAACACACTCATGCATACAACACATAAACACACTCATACATGCTTATACACATATACACACAACTCATGCACACAACTCATGCACACAACACACACATTCACACAATACATACATATACACACAACACATTTATGCACACAACACACATACACTCACATATATATACACAACACAGTCATGCACACAGCTTACATATATATACACAACACATGCAAACACATACACACAATACACATGCATGACATGCACACATATACACAGCACACATGTATGCACAACGCACTCATGCACATGTGTACACACACACACACACACATACACCCACCGGTGCTTGGCTTAGAATGAGCCCATGAGCCTCCTTGGTGTGTTCCTTAGGAAAATTTGCTGCTTCCATGCTGTTTTTGCTCCATCACAAGGGGATTGGGAGGGTGGAATGCTGGTCACTAGGCAGGCTAGAAGGGAAACGATCGAAGATGATCACTTTTCATCAACTTCATATGAGATCTGCATTTTGGTGGATCATGAATAGCAGAGTCGGGAGTTTATGCTCTTCTTGCAAGGCTTCAGGGGTCCCTGCAATTTTCAAAGAAGACTGGCATATCAAGGGTCATCCTAAGCTGTCCATTCTCTTCTTGGACAGTTTTAGAGACTAGAGTGCATTTGGGATGTTCATGGAGAAGAAAAACAAGAGACACATCAGAAAACATGCATCAACACCAGGGGTTGGAAGACCCGGAACCCAGGAGAGCTAGGTCCTGCAAGGGAGGGGAGAAAGACAGGTTCTACACAGGGAATCCAGACATGTTGGCAGCAAGAAAGAGTCCCTCCTCACAGAGTCTTGAGGATGCTCATCCTAAGGGAAGATCTGGGTGAGATAACTATGAGTAAAACAGGCAGAGAACAGAAGGTTGGCCCCTAGCATGGAAAGAATTTAACAACTGACCTTTCCGGCATCACAAATGATGTCCAATTAAACAGATAACAAGAACTGGATTCATGGGGATGTCTCAGAGCCCTCTCATCCCCTCTGTACTGTTACTCTGTGCACAGGCATAAGCACATATTGGCCAAGGGACATTTCTGTAGCTAATGGTCCATGTGTCCATTCATCATGCATTCAGTGAGACCCTGCTCTGGGTTTAGTATTATGGGCGAGCCCAAGAAGAGCCAATCAGAAATGGGATTTGTCTCTTTCCATGTCACACCAAGGAAATCAGCATCCTGTTTGTCTCCCATTCAAAAGCAGGTTTCCAGTATGGTCTTCCAAATGGAAAAGGAAGGACAAGGAACATTAGGGAATCCTTATGGAGATAATTAAATGTGATTGAGTGTAGTTTAAGGAGATTGCCAGTTGTGGAAAAAGTACTGAGGGGTGGCCTCCTAGGCCCAGCATGTTCTAGAGAACACTATCAAGTCAGAGGGAAACTCTGTGGACCGCCATTTTCTGTTTGCTTCTCAGCTCATCGGTGAATAGCAAAGGCTAAGTGACTTCCCCACGGTGAGGCTGGATTTGAAGCATTCTTACTAAGTGACTGGAAGGATCCATGATAAAGGAAGAGAGAACACTATGGAGGGATATGGAAGCATATTGTTTCCAGGCAGCCCTTGTGACAGCATGAACATGGGTCCAGAAGCTTGTACCGGGTGGTGTTGCAGCTGTGGCAAATTCTCAGAGGACTTGGTCTGGGTTTACCAGTTCTCTAGATGGTCCCAATGACTCGGCCTGGAGCTGGGCCAGACTAAACTGATCACTCCATGGGTTGAGGATTGCAGCCAGCTTGGACATGAAATTCCCCAGTGGGACACTGGCTCAAGCTCCAAGCATTTGACCACAGTGGAAAGTGCCACTACATGCTGAGACCCAGACCCTACAGAAGGAGAATGCTTTATGTCCTGATAAGGCATCTATGTATCTGCAGGGCATCCCATTCTAGCCTCCTGGTATCAACCCTGATACGGAGCCTGGGATAGCAAAGAGTATGGGTGAGCAGTTGGGAGGCCGGAGATCCATCACTGACATCAATGATTGTGTGACCCTGGACAAGTGCCTTGCCCTCTTCTCTGCTGTTCTCTTTCTGGGGTTCCCTCCCACACTTATGTGCTGAGACTGCTCTGGGAATGCTCTGTGCTTGTAGTCAGGAAGAAGTTTGCCCTTCTCCTCACTCCTTTGCTTCTTCCCCTCCTTTCTCTCTTTTTCTTCATCTTTCTCCTACTCTTCCCCTTCTTCCTTCCTCTCTTCACACTTCCCTTTCCCCTCCTCCTCTCCCTCCTCCTCTCCCTCTACTCCCCTCCTCCTCCCTTTCCCACTCTTCCTCCTTTCCCTTTCTCCCTCTCTCCTTCCACTTCGCCCTCTCCCTCCTCCCTCTAGTTCCCCTCTAGTTCCCCCTCCCATTCCGTTTCCCATTCCTCCTCCTTTTCCCCTCTCCCTTCCCCTCTTCCTCCTCCTCTCTTTCCCCCTCCCTTTCTCCTCCATCTCCTCCCCTTCCTTCCCCCCTCCGTCCCTCTCCCCCTTCCCTTTCCTTCTTTTTCCTCCTCCTCCTCCTCCTCCTCCTCCTCCTCCTCCTCCATCTTCTCCCTTTCCTCCTCTTCAGAGTCCAGAGTTCAGTTGTCTTAATGCAGGCCAGTAGTGGCAGTGAATTTTTAGTATTCCTCAAGTGCTCTGCTGGGATGGTGATCATCCCAAAGGCAGAGAATGTTCCAGGGAAGGTGCTTCCCCATAAGCAACAACTACAAAATGTAGAAAGTAGGCCATGAAGGGAAGCCAGACAGGCAGGGCTCTTTCTTTGATCTGTCTAGGAGCAGGAGCTGACTGTGAACACTCTGGCTGGGGCACCAGATGAGCCTGTGTGCCCAGGCCTGGATTAGTAGCATTTCCTGGTGGGGTTTACCTGAGGGGGGGGGAGGGAGTCACTGCTTTGAATCACTTCTGCCCCTTCCCCTGCACCCAATCCTCAGTTACCATCAGACCTGAGTCCATGACCATGCAATGAGGGTTAATGGCTGACTGGGATGTCTCAAGGCAGAGCTTGATTTTTTTTTTTTTCTTTTCCATACTCATCTTCCACCCAGCAGCTCCCACTGCCTTGTGGCTGTTACAAGTCTTTTCCATGGGTTCATTATACAGCACATTGGGGGAGGGGCAGTACTTGTCGAGTTTTCTCGGGTACTTTTATGACGGTCCTGACTCTGCTTCTCTCCTTTGCAGCTGCTGGATGGCCTGGGAGCCAAGCCTGGGGGCCTTTTATGGGCCCGTGGCCTTCATTGCGCTGGTGACCTGTGTTTATTTTCTCTGCACCTATGTCCAGCTGAGGCGCCATCCAGAGCGCAAATATGAACTCAAGGAGAGGAGAGAGGAGCAACAAAGGCTGGCGGTCCCGGAAGCCAGCCATGGTCACCTGGGGGACCCCGGAGTCGGCCCCCCCGCAGCCTGTTCCGTGATCTCCGCGTCCCTCCTGGAGAATGAGCATTCCTTCAAGGCTCAGCTCCGGGCGGCGGCCTTCACCCTCTTCCTCTTCCTGGCCACTTGGACCTTCGGGGCTCTCGCCGTGTCCCAGGGCCCTTTCTTGGACATGATTTTCAGCTGTCTCTATGGAGCCTTCTGCGTGACCTTGGGGCTCTTCATTCTGATTCACCATTGTGCCAAGCGAGACGATGTCTGGCACTGCTGGTGGTCATGCTGCCCTTCCCGGAGAAACGCCTACGCCAGGCAGGTCCACGCGCGAGCCCAGGTAAATGCCAACGGGGATGCCCACATCCACACCCCCTGTCTTCAGGACTCCCCGTGTTTGAGCAAAGCCGGAGGCTTCGCTCATGCCCCAGGCGGCCACTGCAAGCTGACCAACCTGCATGCGGCCCAGAACCACGTCAACTGCTTGTCCCCAGTCACCCCCTGCTGCGCCAAAATGCACTGCGAGCAGCTAATGGAAGACGAGGCCCACATCCACGTACACAGGGAGGACGCCTTCCGGCCCAACACGCACCTGCACCGGTGTCTGAAGAATAGAGTCAAGCCCCGCTACTTCAGCCGGCACCGGGCAGCGGCGGCGGAGAGAGAGTACGCCTACCACATCCCGTCCAGCTTGGACGGTGGCAGCATCCACAGCTCCCACACAGACAGTCCCCACAGTACACACGAGGGCCAGCCCGGGCACCACCGGTCCTGTTGCGGCCAGGGTGACCCCTTCCCCACCATCAACCAGCCCGAAAGCAGTGACGCCAGCACCGTCATATGCAGCTGTACCCAAATGTCCGAGGGGGAGGTTGTGCCCCACGCAGCTCACTTTGAAATGCACCCGCGGACACAGGCGTTACCGTGTAACACAGCTAACCACAACGGGCTGCCCACGGGGAACCTGGAGGAAGCCATGGTGTACGGCCCCGATAGCACGGGAAATATCAAAACGGGCCCGTGGAGGAACGAAACGACTGTGTGATGCGTGGGGCAGGCAGGGCTGGGGAGGTGGGGTGGGGTCTGGTCCCAGCCGTTCACTCCTCGGTCGGCTGGACAGAGCCGCCCTCTCGGCCGCACTGGGCTCCCTCGGCTCTTTCCGACCACGTTCTTGAGAAGAAAAAGGGCGGGAGAAGTGGGGACTCTGGTCGGCGGCCGGTGGTGGAGCTACAAGGCTTGGCTTCCTTGAGAAACTGGCCAGACGGGAGTGGGACCGGAGCTTGTGAAGATGTGGCCGGGAGGAGGGATTGTTAGAGGCCAGACGCCCTCCCGGGGCCAGGCGGGTCCTTTGTCTTTCCCCCGTACACTCACCAGGGAGGCGTGGCCTTCCGATTGCGTTCATTGCCAAGCTTCTCACTCACTGCTCCGCGCCTCAATTCTGACCGTGATCCAAAGTAACAGAAGTCCTGGGTTTGCTAAACAGAGGCCCCTCCATGAGAGCGATGCTGCCTCTAGAACCGGGTTCTAGGACTAAGGCTACGACTCCCTGCCAGTCTCCATTTACGTCCCCTCCCGAGGAGGCGATAAGGGGCCGGTCAAGTCTGTCTCGCCCAGGGGGTTTTGTTGACCATCTCCTGCACGATGCCTCTTGGGTGGTTCCATTTGCTGTTTTCTGGTGTTCAATGTGTCTTTCACCAAACGACGAGGACAGTCACAGCCCTAGGAGCCCAAAGAAGCCTGCTAGCGTCAGTCCATTGCGTCTTGTGGATCCACGAAGTCCGTCCTGCGCACATTTTCCCAGTGACATTAAGGTTTGCTGGCGGTTGCAGAACAGCTTTGATAAGGACCCACTTTAATGTCTGTCTGGCCTCTTTGATAAGGACCCACTTTAATGAACACCCAACTGTCCGTGACTCTGTGCTGTGTGTCTAGACCAACTTAATGTTGCTTGTCCTGTAGATACTTTTGAGCTGCTCAGAGGCTACAGGGCCATCACTGCCCTGGTCCAGGCAGCCGGTTTGGGGTTTTTGTTTTGTTTTGTTTTGTTTTTTTTGTCATTCACTCATTAAAGACCACAGTCATCTTCTGCAACTGTGTAAAAAATAAGCTGGAATGGCTGATCACATGAGCAGTGTAGACCCACTCAGTTCCATTGCAACCTTCAAAGAACTGGGCTAGATTTCAGTGATGAACTGAATACTATTTCTAATGTGGGGACTCACTCCTCTGCAGAATTTCCAGACCTCTTCTCACAGACTTGAGTGTCCCACCTTGTTGCAGTTGGGAATCCCTTCCTGGGGGGTGAGTGGTATTTAGAGCTATCTTCCCCACATTCCCATGAACATCTGAGCAAAAAGTACTGACTTCTCAGAGGATGTGCTCGTGTCCATAATAAACCTTTTGGAAAGGGGGTTGGCTCTTCCTAGCAGGGCAAGACTAGAACTCTGCCTTAGTCAAAGGGAAGGAGCTGTCCATCCATAACAGAGTGGCCTGAGGCCAGAGCAACTAGGAAAGGGTTAGGGCCCTCACCTGCCTGCTCCTTCAGCATTAGCAATGCACACACACACACACACACACACACACAGAGAGAGAGAGAGAGAGAGAGAGAGAGAGAGAGAGAGCAAAAGTTGCGTTGAAACTTTCTCGATACCACCTTCCCCCCCAGCCAACTTTGCCCCGACATTACAACCTATCTCTGGTCTGTCTTGCATGTTTGCGTCATCCAGACTGCCAGCAGGTTCCCATGGGTCCTAGGGCATAGCTGCGCTCACTGTGTCCACGAATGATATATCTCTGACAAAGTGGACTCCTGGAATCCATGCCCAGAGTGAGAAGCAAGCATCAAGGTGGACTTTGGTGTTGTGCCCTAGCCTCTTGGTATACCCTATCCTCCAGGGAGCCAGATACCCATTTGAGTGGAGGCTCCCTGCTTTAGACCACTCTGGGTCCCCTATCACTGCCTCCTGTGCTGAGGCCAAAGGAGCAGGAAGCTTTATTCCATGAGAGTTACTCACCAACTGTATCACAGTGTTCTGTGCTGTTTGCCTGGCACAATGCTTTGTGTAGTCCTTTCCCTCGTGTTTCTCCTGCCTCCCAGAACAGTGACAGATCCCAAATGACAGACCCTAGAAAGGACATGGGCCACTACCCTATGCTCCAGGAAGGATTCCATCCCCTTTGGACCTGTCACCCACCATAGGGACCAGCCTTTCCTGTCTATGCAAAGTGACAGCCCTTATGGCCATCCCTGCCCCCATTGCCATGGGTGCCCTTGTGAGGGAGGGGGTTGGGGGCTGAATGGACATCTTCAACATGCTATTCCTGGCCAGTGGTGTGACTTTGCAGAAGGAGAGTGTGGCCAGGATACAGTCTTAACCCATTTCCCAAGAAAAAGAAGCAGGTGCTACTTTCCTCAGATGACTGAACCCTGTACATGGAGAGTGAACAGAGTGAACATTCAATATCAAATTGTATTGTATTTAAATATGGATTTAGCCTAGAGGAGTCCATGATGAAAAGATGTTATGAAATATTCTGTTTGCATATTCTATTTTCAGAAAATAAAAGTCTACAATGTAACAAAGCAGAGCCAGATGACTTGATGTGGAATAACTTAAGGGAAAGGCTTCTTAAGAGGCCAGTCTGGGGGATCCCTGGGAAATGGTGGGGGTGCAGGGCTTCTCACATGATACTTAGCCTTGCTTCTGTTGTTTAGGGTTAGAAGTGAAGTCACTCAACCTCTCTGAAAAGGTTCACCCTAAGGCTTCTCAGCAATGTCAAAGATGACTTGTGATCAGCACTGGGAAAGCGAACTCCCACAACAAGGGTTTTTCACATTGATGAAATCACAGACACTTTCCACACCTGCAGGCTCCTTTAAAAAATAGTTCATTTTCCCCCAATTACATGTAAAAATAATTTTAAACTTTCATTGTTTTTTTTTTAAGTTTTGAGTTCCAAAGTCTATCACTTCCTCCCTAGATGGTAAGCAATCTGATATAAGTTATACATGTGCAATCATGTAAAACATTTCCATGTTAGTCATTTTGTGAAGAAAACTTGGAAAGAAAAAGAGAGGGAAAGAAAGAGGGAGAGAAAGAGAGAGAGAGAGGGAGAGAGAGAGAGAGAGAGAGAGAGAGAGAGAGAGAGAGGGGGGGGGGGGGAGAGAGAGAGAGAGAGAGAGAGAGAGAGAGAGAGAGAGAGAGAGAGAGCTTCAAACTGCATTCAGATTCCATCAGTTCTTTCTCTGGAGATGAATAGTATTCTTCATCATGAGTCATTTGGGGTTGTCTTGGATCATTGTGCTGCTGAGACAAGCTAAGTCATTCACAGTTCTTCATCATACAATATTGCTGTGACTATGTATAACATTCTCCTGGTTCTTCTCACTTCATTTCTCATCAGTTCATATAAGTCTTTCCAGGTTTTTCTGAGAGCATCCTGTTTATCCTTTCTTACAGCACAATAATATTCCATTACAATCATATACCATAGCTTGTTTAGCCATTCCCCAATTGATGGGCAGCCTCTCAATTTCCAATTCTTAGCCATTCTTGCAAATATAAATCTCAGATCATTTTTTAAGAATCTCAGCATTGTAAGGGCTCTCAAAGGTCACAGATCAGCACAGATCAATCAATTAATGAGCACTGATTAAATGCTTAGTAGGTGTTAGGCACCGTGCTAAGTGCTAAAACATTAGGGTCCCTGCTTTCAAGGACCAACAGTAAAATGAGTGGGAGGAGATATTGTGCAAAAAGTTATTCACATACAAGATATATAAAGCAGAAATGGCAGTAATCCCAGAGAAGACACTGGGGTTGGAGGTGCAAACGATCAACTAGTTATTTAGCCAAATCCCAAAAAAAGGGGATTGAAGTTGAGTCTTGAAGGAATAGAGGGAGACCAGGAAGCTGAGATGAAGAGGGAGAGAATTCCAGGCATGAGCAGAGTCAGGAGCTAGAGTGCCTTGGGAAAGGAATGGAATCGAATTGAAAAAGAACAGCAAGAAAGCTAGTGACACGGGGTCATAGACAACATGGGGAGGAGTAAGTTGTAAGAAGACTAGGAAGATAGGAAGGCTCAGGTTATGAAGAGCCTTGGACATCAAATAAAAGATATTTTTATGGAATCCTAGAGGTGATGGGGAGCCACTGTAGTTGATTGGTTAGGTGAGACCTGTCCTTTAGAAAGATCTCTTTGACAGCTTAATGGAGGATGGTCTGGAGTGGGGAGAGATCTATCAGGCAGACCCAGCAGCAGACTATTTCAGTAATCTGTCAAGGCCCACACAGGTGTGGTGGCAGGGTAAAAGGAAAGAAGAGGGCACATAGGAGCTGGGTTATAAAGGTTAAATTGCCAGGACTTGGCAATGAAGTGAATGTGGAAGTTGGGCTAATAGATAGTGAGAAGTCAGGGATGATGGCACAGTTGTGAGTCTGTGTGACTAGAAGGATGGTGGTGCCCTTCTCGCGATAGGAGAATGGGAAAGAAGGCAGGGTTTGGGGAAAAGATAATGAGTTCAGTTGGGGGAGTGTTGAGTTTGAGGTGTTGACAGAACACCCAGTTTGAAATGTCTGAAAGGTAGTTGGATATGTGGCACTGGAGCCTGAGACCTCATTAAGTAGACCTGAGAGTCATGAGCATCGAGATGATCATTGAATCCCTGAGAACTGATGAGACCACCAAGTGAAATAACAGAGAGTGATAAGAGAAGACAGCCCAGGACACAGCCATGGGGGACACTCTTCATTATTGGGCATAACCTGGATGAAGACCCTGGAAAGCAGTTATGCAAGGAGTAGAACCAGGAAAAAACAGTCTTAAAAACCAAGAGAGGAAAGAATGTGTAGGAGAAGAGGTGATGGACAGTGCCCAAGGCTGCAGAGAGGTCAAGAAAGATGAGAATTGGAAAATGCCTTTGGATTAAACAATTAAAAGATCACTGGTGAGTTTGGAGGGAGCAGTTTTGGAGAAAGATGAGGTTGGATACCAGACTGTAGAGAATTAAAAAGAGCATGAAAGAGGCAGCTAGGTGACACAGCAAATAGGGCACCTGTCCTGAAATCACGAGGACCTGAGTTCAAATCCAGCTTCAAACATTTGCTAGGTATGTGACCTTGGGCAAGTCACATAACAAAGAGAGAGAGAGAGAGAGAGAGAGAGAGAGAGAGAGAGAGAGAGAGAGAGAGGAGGAGGAGGGAGGAAAGAGGAAGTAGAGACAATGAGTGCAGACAACCTTCTCAAGGAATTTAGCTGAGACAAGGAGAAGAGATATAGAATTATAGCTAGCAGGTTTGGGAGGATTGCACAAGGTTTTGTGAGGGATGGATAGTTTTTTAAGTGTGGAAACAGCCAGTGGACTGGGAGAAAGTGGAGGTGATAGAGGAGAGAATAAAGGAGATGAGAATGGAATGAGATGGAATTGTGTCACTTAGACAAAAAGAGGGGCTGTCCTTGTCAAGGAGGAGGCTATCTATTTCTTGTAAGACAAGTTCAAAGGATGACATAGTTGAAGAAGACATCTTGGTGATGTGAGATGAGGAGAGGATAAGAGAGATCTTGGAAAATGACCTCATTTTTTTCAGGGAAACAGGTGAGATTTTGGGGTGAAAAGGTGAGGGAAGGGGGACCCATGAGAGGCTTGAAAAGGAATGAAATTTAGGGCTGGACAGGACCTTAGAGGCCTCTGAATCCAATCTCATCATTTTACAGAGGAGGAAAGTACAAGGAATAAAATTACTTTCCCAAGGACATACAGACAGTAATAAACAGAACTGGAATTTGAACCCAGGTCCTATGATTCCAAACATAATGTTCTATTCTAACCCAAACCTGGGCAGGAATCCCCATGTCTACACTAGTCTGACAAGGACCCAGCCTTCCTCTATCTAAGGATATCCCATGGCACCCTATTTCACTTTGTAATTGCTCTATTTAGAAATCAGTCTCACTGGAATTGCCAGCAGTGATTTCTCCAGGCTAATCCCAACCCAGACATTTTCCCCTCAGAGAGGTTCCAATCTCATAGAAGAGAGAAGCCATGGAGTCTGATAAAACAGGGAAAGGGTAGGAGAGGGGAAAGACTTTGACTATATGCTCATCTGAAAGCAAAACTTGTTTTTGATTTAAGCAAATCTAAGCATCCTACAGAGCAAAACCATTTTCCTAGAATGCATTCATGCAGCTAACAACTATGAAATGTCTAACTTCACTTTCACTCCTACATTGAGGCTAGTGTCAGGGAAAGGCAACAGGGAGGTGCTAATTGGTTTGCAGGAT